>NW_028317864.1:5532500-5855000 GCF_062004578.1 Staurois parvus
GGTATCGCCACGAACATCAAAGCAAGAGCAGTAATTCTAGCACTAGACCTCCTCTGTAACTTTACACTGGTAACCTGTAGAAATTTTTAAAGCGTCAACCATGGAGATTTTTAAGTACTGTAGTTTGGCGCCATTTAAAGGGCGTGCGCAATTTTAAAGCGTGACATGTTGGGTATCTATTTACTCGTCACATCACCTTTCATATTTTACAAAATAAATTGAGGTATATATTGTGTTTTGTTTTTTAATTCATTAACTACTCTCCCTCCAGAGGATTTACCCCCCTTCCTGACCAGGTCATTTTTTGCTATTCGGCACTGCGCTATTTCAACTGGTAATTGCGCAGTCGTGCAATGCTGTACCCTAACGAAATTTAAGTCCTTTTTTTCACACAAATGGAGCTTTCTTTTGGTGGTAATTGATCACCTCTGCGGTTTTTATTTTTTGCGCTATAAACAAAAAAAAACACCAAAAATTTTGGAAAAAAAACATTTTTCACTTTTGGTTATAAAAAATATCCAATAAATTCAGTTAGTCAAAAATTTAGGCTAAAATGTATTCTGCTACATGTCTTTGGTAAAAAAAAAATCTCAATACATGTATATTAATTGCTTTGTGTGAAAGTTATAGCATCTACAAACTATATATACTAAATACTGGAATTTACGTACTTTTACATTCTGACATCCCATCACATATCTTAAGGTGCTAAAATGCCAGGGCAGTACAAATTCTTTGAATGACAATTTATTTTTTATTTTTTTTACACATTGTTGTCAATTTATTGATATATTGCTCATGCATGCCATGGGTATATGTGGAATAACACCCCAAAACACATTCTCCTACGTCTTCCGAGTATGGGGATACCACGTGTGAGAGACTTTTTGGCAGCCTAGCTACATAAAAGCCCCCAAAATCCAATGACCACCTTCAGGCTTTCAAAGGACATATTTCCTCATATCACTTCCCCACTACCTATCACACTTTCAGAGGCTCTAAAATGCAAGGACAGAACAGACCCCCCCCCCCAAATGACCCCTATTCGGAAAGTAGACACCCCAAGGAATTTGGTAAGAGGCATGGTGAGTATTTTGCAGATATCATTTTTGTCACAGGGATTTGAAAAAAATAAATAAATAAATACATTTTTTGGTTTTTTTCTTCGTTTTCCAAAAACATGTGGCAACAAATGAGATCTGCAAAACACTCACCATGCCTCTTATCAAATTCCTTGGAGTGTCTACTTTCCAAAAAGGGGTCATTTGGAGGAGTTGCTTCTGCTATCCTGGCATTTCAGGGCCAACATTAGAAGCTTATGCCACACATCACCCACTCTTGAAGACCAAGCCTTTTCTGACACTTTTTGTTCACATGAAAAAACTTTTTTTTTGCTAGAAAATTACTTTGAACCCTCAAATATTATATATTTTTTTAAAGCAGAGGCCCTAGAGAATAAAACAGTGGGTGCTGAAATTGTTTACTTCACACAATATTTGCACAGCAATTTTTCAAACGCAAATCTTGTTTGATAAAATATGATGTTATGCTGAGTAAATAGATACCAAACATGACATGGTTTAAAATTGCGCATGCGCATACAATGGCAACAAAGTACGTACATTTTTATGATCGGTACGCGATACTTTAAAAGTCTTTACAGGTCACCAATTTATATTTACACAGCAGGTCTAGAGCTAGAATTATTGCCATCCATCTGACGTTTGCGGCGATACATCACATGCATGGTGCAACTGCATACATACCGGCACGGGGTCAGCGCTTGCGCAGGGGGTGCAAGGGTGCTTTTTTTTTTCTTAGTTTGATTGTTTAAATAATTTTTACACTGTCCCTTTCAATTTTTTTTTTTTTATGTTATCACTTTTAATGCTATCACATGCAATGCAAATATCCCCTATAACTTCAATGGGCATTGTCAGATTCTTTTTTGAGAAATCTGGGGTCTATCAGACTCTAGATATCTCCTCTGCCCTTATATTTTCTAATCCAGCCTTTCTCAACCAGGGTGCTCAGGCACCCTGGGGTGCATTAAGGTTTCTTCAGGGGTGCCTTGGCAAAATGTCTAAAAATTGTCCAATAGGGCAAAGACACAGGTTTTCATTGTGCACCATTACAACCTTCTAGCCGCCGGCTTTCTGACAACCAATGACATCATCAGTTAATAAGGAGGATGTCAGCTGCCTGCACAGCATCCTAGTTTCACCCTCCCCTGCCCCTCTCCATCAGTGCTGGGGTCACATTAGCTCAGTGATGGAGAAAAACTGAGGGATTAGAGAAAACACTGGAACACTAGTCAGCACCAAAAGTATATTTGCTTTGAAAGAATAAATCACCTCTAATGTTGGGTGTCCTACATGTGTGGATGTTGCTGCATTATATAAAACTATTAGAACAGTCTTTCACATTTTAGAATGGGGTGCCACAATACTGTCCATAGTTTTAAAGGGTGCCTCAGGACTGTCCATCATTTTAAAGGGTACCTTGACTGAAAAAAGGTTGAGAAACACTGATCTAATCTCACCAAGATCGGTGTGATTAGATGCTTTCCCAATTTACAAATGACGCTGTTTACATCCTGCGAAACTGAAGTGATGAAATGCTCGTAGCTTCCCATTTCTTAGACTATAGAGATGATTGTAGCCATTCTGGTCTGTGAACAGCTCTATGGTCGGCCAGCGGAACTGCCAGCTGCATTCTCGGATTCCCCTGTGGGACAGGAGAGCCCAAGAAAACTGTGGAAGGCAGCAGGAGGGGGGGGGGGATGTCCCTTCCCACTGCTCGTAAAAACAATTCAGCAGCTAACTGGCCACTAGGATTACTTTTACATGAAAGCCGACCGCCAGCTGAAAAAATGATACCAAGATGATGCCTGTAGCTGCAGGCATCATCCCGGTATAACCACTCAAAGTCCAGCGACGTACCAGTACATTGCTGGTCCATGTTGGGTATATATGTAACAGCAGAGAACACGGGCATACAATGAATTGGCTCTGTGGATCAATATGACTGCAATTCATTATTTTTGTAATGCCCATGTTAAGGGTTAGGCCCAAAAGAGTTTTAAATTCAGAAACCGTGAAAGGTTTCCATACGAATTGCAAGAGCTGAATTTGGGTGGCGGCAATGTATTGCTGTTCGTATAAATTGCCTTGGCCCACAATCAATTGATACCAATCTTCTGTGAAAAATAGAGGAGGGCCTAAACGCTAGTGCTCGCAGCGAACGGGGCCGATCCTGCTAACTCTGCGTTTTTGGGGACACTATACAAAAGGAGGCACTAGTATAGTTCTGTACGTGATCAATATCTTGATCCGCACAAACACTATACTAGTAATGGCAGTGATCAGCGACCTATAGCGTGAGTGCGATAGTGTGCCGTGCTCTCTCTTCTCTCCCTGGACCGACAGGTGGGGGGGGGGGCAGCGGGGGGCGCAGGTGCGTTCACACCTCAAAATAGGAAGTGATGCAAGATTACGTCGCTTTTCCAAGAGCTGCTGCTCGCCTGCAAAATGCGGGTAAGCGGTTGGCATGTAGTTAAAAAAAAACAAAAAAAAAACTCTTAAAAATTTTTTTTTTTTTAATTCTCAATATGGTATTTTTTTTTTATAATACTTTTATCAGAATAGTACAATGTTACCACAGTTACATTGTAACACTGTGGGGGGGGGGGGGGGATGTGATCAGGGATTTTTTCTTTTACATTTTGCTTTGCAGGAGAGATAAAGATCATTTCTCCTGCAATGCAAAGCTTGCCGTCATGAACCTAACTTATTCATTAGCTGTCATGAATGAGTTAAGTTTTGACAGTTCAGGATAGTGATCTGTGATTGGCTGGGGCTGGTCACATTGTACAGGGTGCTGTGATTGGCCCCATGTATCATGTGACAGCTGTGGGCCAATCACAGCTCACCAAGAAGAGGAGCAGACCTGTTATGAATGAGACTGATTCATAACAGCTTTGCTTACATTGTGATCATGTGATCGCACAGCGATCACATGATCACCAGGTCCCATTCACCGGGATCTTCATTCCGCAGTGTCTGCAGCGCCCCCCCCCCCCTGTGTTAGTACAGCCTGTAGCTGCCGTCCTGCTGCAGTACATTGCGGTCGGGCGGGAAGCGTTTAAACTGTATTTTTTTCAAAAAAATTGTGTTTAAAATTATATACATTTTTAAAAACTGTCCATTTCGGCTTTGGTGCATTTCGGCACCAAAAGTTTCATTTTGATGCACCACTACTTTTCATTCAACTCTCTTTGCCATCTGAAATATGTATATTGTGTAAATGTAGCTGGACTGCAAGTGGTTAAAACAATCCAAAAGCTGTGGCGAATATTTGGTAAAATGCCACATTCTTTAGCTTAAAAATGAAACGCCTAATTTTTTTTCTCTTAACGCCTTCTGATTACTATTAATATATGACGCATGGCAGTGCAAAAGACCAGCAACCCCCAAAATTTCCCCGTTTCCTACTTCCTGTCAATTTGATGGGTGTCAGATTGAATAGGAAGTGAGTGGAAGTCTCAGCACAAGGGCCCAGACAACAGTAAAAACACATCTTCTAGTAGACTGAGCCAGTTTTAGAACCAATGTCAGGATTATGTTCCTATCTGTGTCCCTATGAGTGGGGATGAGTTGGGTTCAGAACTGAACTCTGTCCAAACCCAGTTCGCCCGAAACTGTGGGAAACGGTCTTACAATGGCTGGGATGCTTGTGACATCATTGACCTAATGTGGTCACATGGCCATATTAGAACAATGTCATTGTCCTAATACGGCCATTTAGCTATATTAGGTCAATTATGTCACATCCCCGCCCCTCTGCAAAGCTCACAGCCCATTGGTGCAGCAATACAGATAACTTCTAGGTTATTCTTCTAGACCGAAAACAGTTTGGACCAAACCCCAAGCTCATCCCTGCCCCTGAGGGAGATTTTCCCTCATTTCCTGTCCAAGGCATGGGTGTCAGACAGAAAAGGAAGTGAAGAAAAATTGTCTATGAAAATAGGCTGGAGTTGGGCTTCAAGCAAATCTACCAATGCCAGTCCCCCAAGGGACCACTGTGAAATATGAGAAATACAGAGTGGCGAGGCAGGGCAGTGATGTCACAATCTCCACCCAGTCCAATTAGATAATGCCTTGGATTAATTTTTAAAAATGCTAAGTGTTCTGCGAATGGAACGCATGCTAAAAGACAGCGAGGATCACTGTAGTAGCAGAGACAACTAAAGTGATTCTGTGCTTCAACAGCGATCCCTCAAGTGTGAAGTATCCATCCTTACATTGGTCAAAGCTGGGCCAATTTAATTATGCATTAAAATCTATACATGGAGTTCAGATTAAAGTCTCAAACCATGTAAGAGAACTCTAGATATAACATCAAACACAAAAGGCTTAGAATTAAGAATATTTCAGTAACTCACCATTGCTGCACCTCCTTCTCGGTAACTGCAAGACAAACAAAGGAGAATTTAGACTATTAGACTATTTGCATATTCTACCCCAGAGTATCAGCCCGTGTAAAAGTTCCAACAAATAAGACCGCACAGGGAGTACCGTCCAATGACAACTCTATTTTATGATTATTCATCAACTTCAAATTTAACTTCTATAAATGAATCTCACTCCGTGCTACAGCACTATTATAAAAATATGGATCATCTAATCCAAACTCTTGTGAAAGAAACCTCAAGCAGTAGGTCAGACTTAATATAAACATTCAAAGATAAAGTCTGATTTTATTTTTCCTAGTTAAGTCAAAATTCCAGGCATTTTTATACAACACATGTAAAATGCTAATATTTTATTCAAGGATCTTTAAAGGAACACTCCATTTGTTAAGAAAAAAAAAACATCTTTAAAAGCAACACAAGCCTTGTTTCAATTAATGTTAATGTTTTTGTCATCCAAATGTTTTTTCGGATAGAGTTGGGAAATGCTGGAACACATGTCCAGAAAGCAGTGAAGTGGTGGCATTTCAAGACATGGGCTGCCGAGAAGATGAGTGTAAATGTTCTTCACAGGGTTCCATCACTTTAGCTCACCCAGCTGCCCATCAGCCAATTGCGAGCTTGCGTTAGAAAAACTGGATCCTGGAATTCCTTGATAGTTTGTACAATCAGAGCCTTCTGCATAACAAGCTAAAGCAGCCCTTCTCAACAAGGGTTTTGGGGAACACTAGGGCTCCTTCAGAGGTTGCTAGGGGTTCTTTGAGCTGTGGCTGATTAACCTCCCATCTGATGGTGCCTTCATAGTTCCAGGGCCAAGGCCAATTTGTAGAGCCAGTAGTATGACACAAATTATCTTTTTAGTTATGGCTACACTAAAAAGACCTAAACGGCTAGGAAGCCTTGGTATACCTGACTATAGAGCAGATGCCCTTCAGTGGATCCTAAACTGGCAGTTCTACTCCTCTTCTAAACTTTGGGTACCCTTAGAATAAACATTGCCTGGTCACAACTTATGTGCACTGTGGGTGAACACAGGAAAAAGTGGACTCTCTGACTGGGTATCTCCCTTGACTAGCCCACACCCTTAAGGTATGGGATAAACTAAATAGCTCCCTTTCACTGGCACCCCCAGTGTCACCACTGGCACTGGTGGGAGCTACCCATGGTTCCTCCCCAGAGAGAATTTAACTTTCTTCAGATCCTGGGCATGAGATAGGGATGTTAGCCTCACCAGATTTATGGACAGGGGGCACTTTGGCTCCATTGGACCCCTTTAGGGAACGGTATGGCTCTATTCCCCTAAATTTTTTGCAGTATCACAAGCTCCATTATTTTTGTATATACTCATCAACGCCCCATCTGGACTAGGTCCACTCTAATGAAATTTGAACACTTATGGGCCGTCAGTGATCCTACCCCACACATGATTTCGGTCCTATATAAGCGGCTTCTCTCCAATGTTTCTAGATCTACACTGGATCACAATATAGAGCAGGAACGTGACCTCCAGTGTGAGTTCACTTAAGGGCAACCGCGGCACTTATACCAACTGACTCACTCTAGATCTATAGATACTAAAACAAAGACAATAATTACAAGTTGATGACTAGGTGGTATTGTGTGCCTGAGGCTCTTGCCTGAATTTAACCATCCGCTTTTGATAGTCTGTGGTCAAAGGGGCATGTTCCTACATATTTGGCGGGAATGTTCTGAGATCAGGCCCTTAAGGGAGGACATATGGAACCGCATAGCTGGGATTCTGGAGATTCCTGTTGCACTTCTTGCTCCATGTTCCCACTATTCTACTTGCACATTATAAACGTAGTGCTCTCCCTCATCAAAGGAACACAGGATGACTTTGATTCCACTTGGGCATCTTGGAGACAGTACACAACTGGGTAGGACAGTCTCCTTTAGTATAGACATTGCTTTACTAGCTCTAGCAGATCCCTCATTCCAACAACTTGTCTAGGTGAACTACCAAACCTGATTATGTTAATCCCTTTTTACCACTCCTTTTTGTGGGCTTTTTTTTTTACTGACCCCCCAGGATCAGATGTGGTGAGAGAACACACGACTTCAAGTCGCAATTGCATCCCTTTTATTTTATGTATTTTGCGTTTGTTTTTATGTTTTGTCTATATGCCATTTACTCATTTTGTAAGAACTTTTTTGAGCTGACAGGCTCACAAGTGTGTTACTTGTTTTATCTATCACTCCTGCGTGTTACACGCGCACGTGATACAGGTCGTAACAGGGGCGGACTGACCATTTGGAAACTCGGGCTCTGCCCAAGGGCCCGGGGTCAGTAGGGGGCCCCATGAGCTGCCCCTGGTACCTTTTTCATAGGCTTTTTTGAGTTTGGGCAAGAACACAGGGGCCCCATGATCCCCTATTGCCCGGGGGCCCCATGAGTTGTCAGTCCGCCCCTGGGTCGTACTGTACACTTTGCCTTTCAGGCGCTGTGATTGTGGAACTCTTACAGTTGTTTTAATGGGCATTTCGACTGACCTTACTGTACAACAGTTTTTTTTTCTTTTTCTGTATTTGAAAACCAGAAAGATTACATAAAGACTAGAAGGGACAAGGTTAAAGGTTACATTTGCAAATTTACTTCATTCTTCCATATATTACAGAAGTTAGGGTGTTTTAAAGGTGCCTTTATCATTAAAGCGACACTAAACTCCGGTTTAAAAAGAAATAAGAAAGCTATAAGTAGTCTTAATTATTCTTAGTTATGTGTTCAAGTATGTATTTGTTTGCATGTATGTATGTAGTGGATTTGTATGGATTATTTTTGGAAAACTGGAAGACCTTTAGTGTCGCTTTAATGTCCATTTCTAATGCAAATGAAAACATGAGCACTCTATGGTTGTGGATGCTGATAAGCAGAACATACACAGCCACTGGGCAAAAGCAAGAGGTAGGAGCCTTTACATGCTTGATATAGCATGCCAGATATACAGTATATGGTCATCGCATAGCAGATGTAGCTTTGTTTATATTCTGCTGACACAAGGGTAAGAAAGGGCAAAACTATTAAGGAGGTCATTATAGCGCTTGTATAGAAGAAGCAGCTGATGCCTTTTAGCCATCTTCTGTAAAGGTGACTTTCAGCAAGTATCGTCTCGGGGTACATGAAGCATATGTGCCTGGGAGAACTGCCAGAGGGAAAGAATAATTTACCGGCACCATATGCCTTTATGAAACCTTTATGTGGAAGTAGATGGTTGGAGGACATTCAAGAACCCCAGGAAAAAACATAAAAATACATTCTTTAAAGCTGATCTCTAGGCAAACAGCTAAATATACAACAGATATGTGAATCCTTTACTTGGTAAAGGATCTGGAATTGTGTTCAGCCAGTGTTGTGATCTAGACTCTCCTGCTGGACAGCCAATCCATGCCCTAGACCTCTACTGCAGAAGTAGGACAGCTTGGTCAGGGACACACCCACTGCAAGGTAGAACAATCCATTCCATACTTGTAGAAAGGTGGGTGACGGGAGGTGGCAACAAAACCCCCCTTCCTCCACTGGAGCTGACCCCTGCATGACTGGTTATCCTGAGCGTAAATATATTTGGAATATAGTGACAATTACAAGGACCTTATAAAACAACATGAACTGTGCTGGTCTTCATTTAATTGTTTGTTTATTTTTGTTTCTGCATTCTGTAGATGTGCCCAGGTGCCATTAATTTCTAAAGGTACCCCCAGGCATCTGGAAAAGGTGCATGCGTTTGCAGCCACCAAAACATATGGTATTGCAATACCATGTGGTTTGGTGCATGACAATTTTAAAAATTGTCCCTGCACTATTTTTTTCACGTTTCACATGCTTAGGGCATCCCATTGAAATTAACAAGTAGCACAGAAACACACACAAACCATATGGTGTGAATGAGCCCTTATAGTTTGTTATATTCTCCTACTTTAAGTGGGGATTCTTCCTGATTTTCTGCTCCCCCCCTCTTAAAATGAAATGAAAAAGAACAGAAGAGAATGCCAAGTAATTTGACAGCCTGCTAATACAAAAGATAATACCAGTGAGTACATTGCCATAGACTAACATGTGGTGTTGGCACATTGTGTTTTTTCTGCATTGGCAAATTCAGTACTTCAAAACAGCCCAGAAAACTGCTGATGGCAATGCTTGTGTGTTTTGGATCAGTGCTGTGCGCACCAAGTTCCCTATGTTCTATAGCTGCTGTACAAAACATACAAGGCAAATATTATCAATGGACCTAAACCTCGACCTGATAGCCGCATGCAGCCTTCTGGTATGTGTTGGCCCTGCCTAGGTGCTTACTCAGGCTCAGCGATAAAAAATACTTAACAGACTGGCTTAGTTTGGATTATTTTCCAATTTTTGTATCATCTTATATGATCTTGTGGTTCATGCAATGGGGAATATCAGATGTGGTTACATTAATTTTTTAAGGGCCTATAGAGAGCACAAATGTGGAAGCATTGATCTGTAAAGGCCGTGATCATCTGTCAGTCTCATGTAAAGGATCTGCTGTCTCTGGCCACTCCTGTAGCATACTCCCAGTCTCTAACCATCTCCTTTAGCATGCCCGCAGTTACTAATCATCTCCTGTAGCATGCCCCCAGTCTTATACCATCACCTGGAGCAAGTGCATAGTCACTAAACATCTCTTGGAGCATGATCACAATATTTAACCATCTCCTGAAGTATGGCCACAGACTCTAACCATACTTACAGTCACTTACAATCTCCTGCAGCATGGCTCAATATCTCCTTTAGCATGCTCACTGTGTCTAACCATGTCCTGTAGCATACCTGAAGGGCTTTAAAGTAGTTGTAAACCCTTACACATACTCAGTGAGGTGACCGGCCTCCGGTAATACACAGAGATTAAAAATATTCTCCTACATAAGTTGTACCTGTTCATCTGCTGTGTTCTCTTCTCCACATCCTTTCAAAGTGTTGAATTTATAAAGCTTTTCTGAGCTTTTAGAAAACAGGCAGCGGAGAGCTGAAATATACACTGCAGAGCTCAATAAAGGGGGCTGTAAGAGCTGATTGGAGGAAAGAGAAGAGACGCACATCCCTCCCCACATCACACAGGAGCAGAGCTGAGGTTGTCAATCACAAGCTGTCTGTTGGAGGTCCCTCCCGTTACCCTTTTTCTCTTGCTGTCAGGAAAACTTGTCACAAGTGACTCATACAGACAGCAGAGAAATCAAGCAGCAGACAGAAATGACACTTCATGCACTCAGTTGAGACAAGTACACATTATAGAGGGATATGTTTTGTTCGTATATCATGTCTGAGGTTGACAACCACTTGAACCATCTCCTGCAGCATGCCCAATGTCTCTAACCATCTACTTCAGCATATGCATGGTCTCTAACAGGGGCGGACAGACAGCTCATGGGGCCCCTGGGCAATAGGGGATCATGGGGCCCCTGTGTCCTTGGCCAAACTCAAAAAAGCCTATGAAAAAGGTACCAGGGGCATCTCATGGAGCCCCCTACTGACCCCGGGCCCTCGGGCAGTGCCCGAGTTTCCAAATGGTCAGTCCACCCCTGGTCTCTAACCATCTCTGGTGCAAGCCTGCTGAGTCAAACTACCTCCAGTAGCATGCCAACCATCTCTAGACATTACCTAGTGTATGGCCACAGTCTCTATCAAGGCACAGTCTAACCATATTCTGGAGAATGCCTACAGACTTTAACCTCCCTGGCGGTATGATTATTTCAGATTTTTGGTGCTGAAAGCGGTACCATTATTTTGCATGTATTATTGTAGGCCTGTAATTTTTAGGAAAAACTCACTGAAATCTGTCCGAACAAGAGTCTATTAAACATCCCGGGTATGATAAAATTTGAAACACAAAATCATAAATTATAATTTAATAAATAATCATAAAAAATAATATAATAATATTACATTTAATTCAATAATATAATCAAACCAAAAACACTGAAATTTGAAATATAGCGCCAAGTTCGCACATCGCTGAGCAAAGTCGCAAAACTGTTTTCAGTGTCTGATGACGAATTTCCCCCACGAATCATTATCACTCAATTCTGCAAGTGGTTCTGATTTACGATCGCTGTTCTCTAGCTGATCTAAACCCGCTTTTGACCTAAAGGGACACTTTTTGGACGCCATGGACTTTTCTAAGTTTCCAGGCAGAAAGAACATTTAAAACGCAGACAGGGCACAGGACAGAGCACTAGGGACAAAATGTATGTGAAATGGGTTGAAACAGCAATGTTTTACTATGTAAAATCATTTTGAAAAAAATGACTTTTTTTTTAATTTTCAAATTTCCCACCGCCGGCAGCGCCCGTACGTCCCGACGTCACAGGGACCGGAACACAGGAGCCGGATGCCAGCATCAGCCAGAGGAGATGGCCGGGGACGCTGCAGGGGACACATCGCGGGAGCGAAGGACAAGGTAAGTGCTGCAGGGACTCCCTATGCAGCGCCGCATAGTAAGCCCGAGTGTAGCTCGGGGTTACCACTTTTGGTACTGACATTTTACCCCGAGCTACACTCGGGAATACCGTTAGGGAGGTTAACCAGTCTTTTATTGAATTTTTGCCATCTCCTGATGCATGACCACAGTTTCTAACCATCTCTGGCTGCATGCCCACAGTCTCTAGTCATCTCTTGGTGCTTGCCCACAGACTCCATCCGGCTACAGTCCCCAACCATCTTTTGGAGTGGGAGTCCACAGTCTCTAACCATCTCCTGTATCATGCTTTCTACTTTCCACTGGAGTGTGTCCACCATCTCTGAACATCTACTATAGTATATCAACAGTGATTGGTTTGTGGCCACAATTGACTAAGATAATGTCAGTTTACACTATACATGATATACAGTCATGGCCAAAAATGCTGACACCCCTGCATTTCTGTCAGATAATGCCCCACTTTGCCCAGAACAATGTTGCAATTACAAATGTTTAGGCATTCTCATGTGTATTTCATTTGTTTGTATTGGTGGAAAACATAAAAAATGGGGAAACAAAAAGCCAAATCTGACACATTCCACCCAAAACCCCAACAATGGAGTGGACAAAATAATTGGCACCCTCAATTTAATAATATTTGGTAGCACACCCCTTGGAAAAAATAACTGAAATCAATTGCTCCCTGTAACCATCAATGGTTTCTTACACCTCTCTACTGAAATTTTGGACCGCTCTTCTTTTGCCAACTGCTCCAGGTCTCTCAGATTGGAAGGATTCCTTTTCCCAACTGCTGTTTTGAGATCTCTCCACAGGTGCTCTATGGGACTGAGATCTGGATCCATTGCTGGCTAGTTCAGTACTCTCCAACGCTTTGTCTTAAACCATTCCTGCGTGCTTTTTGAGGTGTGCTTTGGGTCATTGTCCTGCGGTAAGACCCATGACCTCTGATGGAGACCCAACTTTCGGGCAATGTGCCCTACATTGAACCCAAGAATTATTTGGTACTCTTCAGATTGCATAATGCTCTGCAAACGCTCAAGACATCCAGTGCTTGAAGCAGCAAAGCAACCCCGAAAAAAATCAGTGAACCTCCACCATGTTTGACTGTAGGGACTGTATTCTTTGCTTTTTCTGAAAACAGAATGATGGGCTTTACCAAAAAGCTGTAATTTTGTTTCATCTGTCCACAGCACATTCTCCCAAAAGGATTTTGGCTTCCTCAGGTAAGTTGTGGCAAACTCCAATCTGGCTTTTATTCGTTTCTGTGTCAACAGTGGGGTCCTGCTGGGTCTCTCTCACATGTATAGTGCAAGTTGACACAGTTGTACCCTGTGCCTGAAGGTCAGCTTGAATTTGTCTGGAAGTTGATCGAGGTTCTTTAGTCACCATTCAAACAATCCTTTTTTGCAATCTTTGATCAATTTCTCTTTCAACCACATCCAGCGAGATTAGCTACAGTGCCATGGGCTATAAACTTCTTAACAATGTTGCGCACAGTGGATACAGAAAGTTAAGATTGCTGGAGACAGACTTGTAACCTTGGGATTGTCCATGCTTTTCCACAATTTTTGTTCTCAAATCTTCAGAGAATTATTTTCTGCTCTTTCTCTTCTCCATGTGGCACAGAGAGATACACAATAGAAAGGTTAAGCCAATTGTTCACCTAGTTAACTATTTGCTGATGTGATTTCTATATTGTCAGCACCTGTTAATTGATACAGGTGAGTTTAATTACAAATTACAGGAGCATCACAAACTTGGAATGCAATAATTTACCTTTTTGAGAAGGTGCCAATAAGTTTGTCCAGTCAATTTTTGGGGTTTTGCGTGGAATGTGTCAGATTTGGCTGTTTCTCCAATTTTTGAGTCATACCAATACAAACAAATTAAACTTGAGAATTCTTAAACATTTGTAATTTCAACAATTTTCTGGGCAAAGTAGTGCATCATCTGACAGAAATGCAGGGGTGCCAATATTTTTGACCATGACTGTATCCTTGTTTGAAGTTTTACCTTTGCTATCACTTACAGTACCGGCCAGCCTATATGAGCTCCTTAACTCTAAAAAAAAAATACTGGTGAATAATCGAACAAAAATTGGCTTCAGTCTTCCCTCAAGACTCATTTATTACGACGATGGGCACTGCCATCCTGCCTTTCACACGATACAGAGAAGCTGAAGTCAGGATATCAATCAAAGCCTTACTGTCATTAACACCTCCGTGCTCCTATGACAGTTATGTGTGTCCATTTTCTACACTCATCAGCAAACAGGGCAAGTACTTACAGACGGAGATTGAGAGCTAACTGTAGACTTTTCAACAAAGCTGAAAATGTGCAAAACAGTAACTGCACTATTTGCCTGCTTAGGACACACTTCTTGGGGAAAGTAGGATAGTGCATGAAGAAAGTCGACAGTTATGGTCATGATGGTAACACTTATTATTTATATGCTTGAGGAATGGAAATGTTCCCTTTTAATGTGTGCTCTACATCCACTTATTTAAAGTATAACTAAAGGCAATTTTATTCTACCTTTGAATAGGTGCATGGGTTAACTGCTCATTTTTGTCCAGGGGTAAGGAGAGTGGAGATATACTTACCCAATGCGCTGATCCTCTGAGCACAAAGCCGATCCCCACCACTCCGGTCCCCCCTTTTCCCCCGGAAGCTAGTGGTCTTGTGAATGAACTGTTCCTCACGTCATCAAGACCATAGACTGACTCTGGATGTGGGGGTGTTAGGAACAATCCACCACTGGACGTGGGGAAAGGCTGTTTTCCAGAGGATTGAATGATTGGCTAAGCACAGCTTTTCCTTGAGTGCCTGGGGGCGGTTCCAATTTTCATTTATTTTATTTTTACACTGTCACTTTAGTTCTTTATTAATCACTTTTATTGCTGTCACAAGGAATGTAAACATCCCTTGTGACAGCGGTAGGCATGTGACAAATACTCTTTATGGAGGGATCTGGGATCAATGGGCTCTGCCCTTAAAAGCATTTAATCGCATCAAAATCTGAGTGATTGAATGCTTTTGTTCTTTTGAAAATGGCGCTGATTGTTTCTGAGTAAACAGGAAGTGATGTCAGGTCATCGCTTCCGGGTTACTATGTCTCAGAGCCGAGCAGGTCTTTTATGCGATTCTGTGACCAACCAGCCAGCGGTAGCGCCAGCTGGTTGATTGGGACTTCCGGTGGGACGAGAGATCCCGTTAAAGCTGTGGAAGGTAGCATGGGGGGAAAATCCCCTCCCGCTGCTTGTAATAGCAATAGGGTGGCTAGTTAGCTTCTCCAACTGCTATGACAAGAGAGCCAACCGTCGGCTCTAAACACTGGTACTGGGATGAGGCCTACAGCTGCAGGCCTCATCCCAGTATAATGACTCAAGCTGAAGTGGCTATACAATGCCCACGCAATGGACATGTGTGTCTTTTCTAGCTTTCTCATCTCAGCACTGTTTTCTACTGTTTTACTAATACTGATCTTTCAAATTCTTGGCTTTATGTTTTACTTAAATCACACAATCTGGAATACCTAATGTAGTCCCAACCATACACAGAAATCTTTGTGCCAAGGGCAGCCCTGTAAAGTAATCCAACAGTTGAAAAATGTTCTGTGCAGTGGGTGAACTTGGCCAGTATGTTTTTCACTGGGACCACGTGTATCAATTAAAGCCGTATACAAATTTCAGCTTTTTGAGATTGGGTGTGATGGAGCACATCAATCTCAAGCACAGAAAAATGTGATCCTGCCTAAACGATCCTTGTTCAGCCTTTTCCAGTTTTGGGGTGGCACCCGTCTCCAAATAATGCTTTTATGTTGTCACGCTGTCAAACGTCATCCAATGCAGACTATGATTGGCTGTACTGACACATTATGAGGCCTCCAATGTCAGCATGCCTCTCTAAGCCTGTCAACTACCTCACAAAGCAAGCTCTCTCCTTCCAGTCACAGTGTTTTCCAGAGGGCATTTGAAAACAGTGAGGACGTGCCATGTCACCTTCTCACCGCCTGATTTAGTCCTAAAATACTGCACTTGCAGTTGTAGCGCAGCCCCACTGAACTCAATGAGTGAGTTAGACAAGTGGTGCCACTTGTCAAACTTTGCAGCCCGAGTTAAAAATGCCAAGGCCATGGAATGAAAACAGGTCCATCCGGCTGTTATTTTACAGTTTGTGTAGGACGCTGGGGTGGCAGTAAAACTGCAGCTCAGTCATCTGTTTTTACCATCTGCTCTGACCGCCCATCTGAAAGAAACCTATTTTATGAGCAGTTGCACCTATCATTCCTACCGCCAGGTGTTTGTTTCCTATAAGTTCATGTACTTACAGAGCTTCCCAAGTCCAATATTAATACTGAACTAAGTTAGTCCCTCTACAAAAGTCCCGATTTCTCATGTGGCCCCTTAGGAAAATTAATTGCCCACCCCTGGTTTAGATCTACTTGAAATGTATACACATAGCTCCTAACATCCATGTAGGATCTTTGGGAGATCAAAGTGGCTGAGTGACATCAACAATGGAAAACACAGTTCAATCACACTTTTTGTAAAGTCAACCAAATCTTATTCCACTAAGAAGGAGTGGACAGCTTTAAGAATTCCCCACTGTTTCTTATTCTGAGTAAGAATCCTATTTTAGTCCATACAGTGGTACTTTCTAATCCTTGCTGTACTGGGTCTGTTCAATGTAACATTCAGAGAGTTAGGTAGAAAATAATCTGTTCTCAGGGCCAGTGTTAGACTATTCTGTGCCCAAGGTAAGACCGGCTCCTTACACCCCCCCCCCCATCCCCCCCCAAAAAATACAACTTGAATGTTTTTAAAAACAGTAGAAAATATTAAAGCAAAACATGAAACTGCTACATTTCTTTTAGTTTGTGCTCTAGGGTGGGTGCAGTGTTCTGTAAAACGGTCTGGGGTGAGGGGTAGAATGTTGTACAGGGTGATCAGTATGGTGTAAGGGCTGCAGGGTTTGGTGGGGTGGGGGGTGCAGTGTAGTACAGGGTTATCTGTATAGGTGAGGGGTGCAGTGTAGTACAGGGTTATCTGTATAGGTGAGGGGTGCAGTGTTGTACAGGATGATCGGTGAGGGGTGCAGGGTCCAGTAGGGTGATCAGTGAGGGGTGCAGGGTAGATGGGAGGTGCAGGAAGAGGAGACAGCTCCTGCACAGGGTCAGGGGGGAAGTAGAGGGCGGGGACAGTGTCAGAGGGGACCCCGGACAGGTTGGCAAGGTCAGGTGGACTTCGTATAAGAACTGGGACACACAGGAGGGACCCAGGCACACAGCCAACCTTGCACTGCGCATGTGCCCCGCCCCCCATTTATTTCCACTCAGTTGCTGCTGCTTCACATCAGTCGCGAAGAGTTGGGCACAGCACCTTAGCTACTCACCTGTGGCTGAGATTGGGCTCAAACATTCTGTCCAGGACACTGGAGCAGTACTGCATGTGGCTGGGATTGAACTCAAATTATGCCAGTTTACCAGAGCAGTGTCACATATGGCTGGGATGGCACTCAAATTCAGCCATATGTGACATAGGTACAGCGGAAAGTAGGGAAACTAGCAGCCCTGGCTGCACCCTAGGCAGAAGCAGTGTGATGGCATAGACATGCATGGTTTCCAGTGGCACTGGGTCATTGGTATTTATTGATGATGTGACAGAAGCAGCCGGATGAATTCTGCAGTGTTTAGAGATATATTGTCAGCCCAGATTCAGCCAAATGCAGCAAAGCAGATTGGACAGCGCTTCACAGTACGAATGGACAATGGCAACCCAGGAGCTTTTAAAGGAAAAGAAGAATATTCTGCAATGGCCGAGTCAATCACCTGATCTCAACCCAACTGAGCATGCATTTCACTTGCTGAAGGCAAAACTAACAGGCAGAAAGACCCACAAAGAACAACTGAAGATAGCTACAGTTAGATCCTGGAAAAGCATCAGAAAGGAGGAAACCCAGTCTTTGGTCATGTCCATGGGTTCCAGACTTCATGCAGTCATTGCCAGTAAAGGGATCTCAACAAAATATTAAAAATGAACATTTTATTTATGATTATATTCAATTGTCCAATTACTTTTGGTCCCTTGAAAAAGGGGGGATGGCTACTCTTAAGAGCTGTAATTCCTAGACTCTTCCTCCAATTTGGATGTACATACCCTCAAATTAAACCTGAGAGTGTGCACTTTCATCCCATATCCATTATATAACTATAGCTTGAATATGTTTTGGTACATTCTTGACAAAAACTAAAATTGTGCCTGTGTCCAAATATATATGGACTTAACTGTACATTAATTTTCTTTGTAAAGGATTTTTTTTTACTTTTAGAGTCTGTGTTGATGGGCTTTGGGCATGTGTCAATGGCATCAGTTTGACATCAGTATCAGATGCTACTAGGAGCATTTAGAATTCGTTGACAGGTGCACTTGACCTGAAGCTGTCCTCCTTCTGGCCTGCTTCAAGCAGGTTTTGCATTCCTATGGACTTGTATGAAAATTATGAAAATGTAAACCCTGTCCAACACAAACAAAAGCATGTCGACCATTAACCTCTAGCTGCCTGCTTAATGCAACAAAGAGGATGGGCTTTAATGTCCACACACTGCACATATGCGCCCATGCCGGCAGAGGTTTCTATGCTGAAAGCACGATCACATGATCAGACAGACCTTCCAGTCAGGTAAGATAGTCCAGTTAAAGAGATGTCAGGTCCAGGCAAGAAGTGGTTAGAGTGCTGTGGGGTATAGGAAACAGGCCCACTTTAACATTGATGGCAGGATCACCAGGTATTATTTTAATGAGAAATAATTGATAGAAGCTGAAGATATATAAAGACTGAAAATTACTTTTGAAACTGCATTAACACGCGATAGCTTATGATATTTTATTGACTAGGTTTATATATACATTGATGTAGTCATTGTTCAGAATTTGGAACATTACTGGGGACAAGTATTTGTGGGTACCGCTTTATAAAAAATCCTGTATGAAGAAAAGGAAAACTTGGCCAGGCATTATTTATTTCCCTGAATTGGCAATGATGTCATCAATCTGTACTATAGGGTACTGGCAGGCTTTGTTCTCATAAACAGAAATGTGTCCCACAAACCCACTGCCTCCTCGGTGTGTAGGTGATCACTCACTCCTACATGAATCTCAACTGAAAATGTCACTTTCATCTATTTACTTCTCCTCCATGGTAAAGTACTCCACGAGGGACTACTCTGATCGAGTTGTTAAAGAACTAGAATGTATTTAACACTTTTTTCGATACACAGTGATACAAATCCATAGGGTAAAAAAAAAAAAAAAAAAAGAAGATACGTGTCCATCAAGTTCACTCAAAAAAGAAAAAAAAAAAGCTATACATCTATGCACTGTAAAAAGTGAGGTCCAACGTTCTCTTCTGGGTGGCTCTGACAAAGGAATGTAATGTTGGCTTACAATAAAGAGCTATCCCTTAGAACATATGCTTTGATCATCAAAAGTGCATGCTACACCGACAGTTCATATTTCTATGTGTCTATTTTAACATGTAAATAGCATTAAAAAGTATCCTGTTCGCTTTGTGTGAAAAACCTGGTACCTATTTGAAAGCACAGCCTGCCTGTACTGCAGTGGTCAGACTTGTGCTGACATTCCCCCCTACACAGCTCTTCACTGAGATCATCAGTGTACTGCTCTCACACCCCCCTGCATTCTCCGCCTCCAGCTCTCCAAGCCACTTATGTAGCTAAGAACACAGGCCATGTGATCACTTATTTATAAAACAAAAAAAAAAAAAAAGCATTTATACAATTTTCTAATATCTACTTGTATACACAAATGTTTTGCTTTGCATTTCTGCTTTAAACTGAATGGGTTGTTTTACAAGGTAAGGGTCCACATATACTTTAAGGCTTCATGCACACAGGGCGTTTTGCGCAGCCACTTTTAAGGGTGTCAGGCATTGTTTTTATTTTACAAAAATAGAACAGAAACAAGCCACCTAAAATGACACAAATAGCTGGTGTCATTGTCATATCTCCGACTCACTTATACAAGTGTGGATCCATAAACCCAAGAAAATGCATACCAAACAATATGGTAGTGTGACAAGGGCACTCCTACCTGAAAAAAGAAGGTTACTAAATGATCCACGCGGAGTAATATGAATTCAAAAAATCCAGGCAATACTTTATTTGATCACATAGATCATAAGGAGGTTAAACATGAGCACGGTGAACATGTCAAACAAAATAAAATCATGTTAAAAAGCACTTGGCGTCTTCATTATAGGGTCATCTTAGCAAGTAGAGCACCATATAAGGCAATATAGAATAATGGTGAGGTAGTTTCGCCTAGATTTCCATGGATTTCCAGCTTATATTGGAATAAGCCATGTATTCAGCAGATATGTTCCCAATATATGTCAGGAGCCTCCAGTTCTGACGAAGTCTGCGGTGATTGGCGGACGAAACGCGTCAACGTACTGACGTCACTACGCTCGGCGTCTTCACAGGGTGCGGCGCCCACGAGGTGGGAAGGAACGGCGGTGTCACAGCTCCTTGCTAGGAAGGCACGAGGCCCTCTGAAAAACTACCATAAGGCTACTATTACAGCGGCTCACAAACGGCAATCCCCCAGGGGAATATACCTTCCACCGGTGGCAAGTTATTTAAGCTTACAGCTGTGATCAAATATGTGATCAAATAAAGTATTGCCTGGATTTTTTGAATTCATATTACTCCGCGTGGATCATTTAGTAACCTTCTTTTTTCAGGTAGGAGTGCCCTTGTCACACTACCATATTGTTTGGTATTGTTTTTATTTTACTGCTTACAAACTACCCTCAATGTTATCCTATGTGTCCATGCAGACTGCCATGGAGTGCCTGCTCCTCTGCCAACCCCCCCCCGGCTGGAGCAGCGCAGGCAGGTTTCCAGCGCTCTGCACCCGCCGGAGACAAAGGCTGCGCTCTCAAGAGCATGGCCCGTGTCAAGGGGGCGTGCCTAGTTTCCCGGCAATGCGGCGCTGGGCCGGCCGTTGCCGGGGCAACCGGGAAGCGTCCTGCGTCGGTTTAAAAAGCCCGGCGCGGGACCCAACGTGTGTGTTGTTGGTCCATTGCCGAAGCTGCTGGGAGGTCTGCGCCGAGCCAGGCTCCCGCAGCCAACCCCGCTGGCACTCTTCATAGTACTCTGGGTCGGGAGTAGCCGCTGCCACTCTACATAATACGCTGGGTCAGGACTATTACCCGCTGCCACTCTGCCTAATACTCTGGGCCTGGAGTACCCACTGCCACTCTGCATAATGCTCTGGGTCGGGATTACGCGCTGCCACTGTGTGCCAGGATACCCGCTGCCACTGTGTGCCAGGATACCCGCTGCCACTGTGCATAATGCTCTGGGTCCGAATTACCCGCTGCCGCTATGTGCCAGGATACCCACTGCATGCCAGGATACCCGCTGCCACTGTGGGCCAGAACTACCTGCTGTGTGGATTACCTGCCGTGTACTGAGGGTTGTCATTGTCCGTTTCTGGCCGCTGGGAGCCAGAAAGAACCCCTGCCAGAACTGTGAGTGTCCATACCCCTGTTTCCCCTGCCTGGACTGTCTGTGGACTTCCCCTCCCCCTTACTTTTCTCTGCCTGGACTGTCCGCGAGCCCCTCCATTACCCTCCCTAGACGCTGAGTGTCCGCTGAGTCCCTGTGAGCCTGCTGTTGTCCCCTAGAGAGCTGTGTGGGAGCTGTGCTGAGGTCAGACCCCACAGCCAAGGTCCCGCTGAGTCCCCGTGAACTTGCTGTTGTCCCTATAGAGCTGTATGGGAGCTGTGCTGAGGTCAGACCCACAGCCAAGGCCCCGCGAGCCTGATGTTGTCCCCTAGAGAGCTGTGTGGGAGCTGTGCTAAGGTCAGACCCCACAGCCAAGATCCCGCTGAGTCCCCGTGAGCCCACTTACCCTGAGTGTCCCTACGAGCCACATGTTGCGGAGTGCCATGAACTGCCCGTTGTGTGCTCGGATTACCCTTACATGAACTGCCCCATTGAGTGCCTGGGGCATCGCTACCCGAATCGCCCTATCGTGGGCCAGATTACAAGTATTTTGGGCTCCTCCCCTCTCTTCCCCTTTTTTGGTACCTGGACGCTACCTTCCACCCGAGTGCCTTCCATAGTTAATAAAGCTTTGTGTGGTTACCATCTTCTTTGTGTGTTCTGTCCTACCTACGCTCCATCACACAGACTTATAGAACCTTTTGTTAGCAGTAGTGTTTACCAGCAGGAGAAAAAACCCAGAGAGAGTGCATCTAGGAGTAGCAGTGGTTTGGCAGAAAAAATGTGTGATGTGGCTAAACGTATCTAAAATTATTCTCGCCATTTAAATGAATTAACGACCAAGCACTTGATGCTTGTAAACGCATCTAAACGCTCATAGAAACGTTAGATACTTTTACAAGCGTCAGACGTGTTCACTACATATGTAGTACTTAAGAGAGTCCTTAAGAGGACTGTCAGAAACTTCACACCTAATAGACAATAGGACACTGGGAACACGTTACATGAGGCTAGTAGAGATCAATGCTATTACCCCAATCAATGGTTCTGCTACAGACTGTGAGGTCTGAGGGCTGCACATCATATACCAATGGGCAACATGCGTCCCTCAGGCAGCAGGTAGAGCACCTGGGATTTAGATGGTAAAAAGATATTCTGTGATATTGTATATCAGATGTATGTTTATATGATTGTATTACTTATAGGCATACAGCTCATATAAATCTTGAAGGAGTGAATACAAATCTATAAAATTTGTACAGAATTCCAACTCCCATTGTTAACCATATTTTCACAATAATGATTACTCAAGAGTCTCTGTAATATGTCATATGTGTTAGTAATACATGTTCGAGTATAAGTGATATGGTTTAAGCCAAATAGGGGAGTTGCAGAGGCGTTGAGAACTAGTACCTAAGTTGTCTCTCTTATTTTTCCCCCCCGTTTGGGAGGTAGTCACTGGAGTATGATCTTCTGAGGATTTTAAAATTTTTATTGTATAAATAAATACAATTTAACAGTGAAAATAACTGGTGGGTTTCATTACACATTTGGAAAGTTGGTACCTGTAAAGTGCTGAGGGTTTCTTGGACTACATTCCTGTGTCGATGTAGGTATCTAAGAATCGCACTTAAAGATGGCGCACACACTGTTGATGCAACAACATATACTTGCTCCTAAGGGGGAAAATGTACTCCTGATCCCCAAAGGCAGAAGTATAATTGAGTAGAATACATGCTTATTAAAATTGAAAGCCATTTATGCATTACTGAAAATAGTTATACATTTGTGGACAACCACTTGTATGGAGTATGCCTATGGGAAACTGTGCCTATTTAGCCAAAAGAACATTTGTGAGATCAGCTACTGATGTTGGAGGAGAACCTGGCTCGCAATCAGCTGCCAATTCATCCCATCAGTATACAGAAGGGATGAGGTTGGGGATCTGAGCAGATCACTCAAGTACCTCCACACCAAACTCATAAAACCATATCTTTATAGAACTGGCTTTGTGCACAGGGACAGTGTCATGCTGGAACAGAAAAGGGCCTTCCCCAAACTGTTGTCCCCAGGTTGGAAACTTACAACTGCCTAATGTCTTTGTATACTATAGCATCAACAGAAACCTTCACTGAAATCATTTGAACTCAATAATTTGGAGGGGTGAAGGGAACTCTCCTCCAGGGAACACGGACAGCAAAAAAGAAAAAAAATTGACAGGGAATTTAGCCATTCCAGACTTTTTCCAAAAATAAATAAGTTTAAACATACTTTAATGTGCCAGTAAACCTTTCACTCCAATTAAAACATCTAAATTATAACAAAAACATACGCATTCTCACTTACTTTGAATTTGGACACAAGTTTGCACACCATGGTTTCCCAACTTTTACAATCCCAATGTGCCACCCACAGAGGAATTCTTCTCTTCTCGTCAGTGGTCTGAAAGCAGTGCATGTATAGTGTCGCTGCATGCAATATCCCCTGAAAACGTCAAAAACCCATAACCACTGCGCCTGCCTAGTGTACTACGCATGCACCCCTGGTTTCATTCATGAACACACATCCACCACCAGAGATGCCTGACCAGCAGAAGGAGCCCGATGCTGAGATGGGTAAAGAGGGGGACAAAGCCATGTGATCATCCTTTTTTTGGCCCTGCTGTCACTCCGAAGCCTATGGGCACTGCTAGGTGGGCTGGGATTTCATGAATGGGTGATTTCCTGTGTAATTACATGCCGGTACTGGGTGCATTGCCATGGTAAAATGTGGTCCATCTTGGCAGTGTGCAGAGGTGGGTGGCTATGTTCACACAACATAGCGTGGGACCATGTAGACTGGACGCAACCACTCAACATGGTAGTTGATTTAGAGATCCAAATTTTGGGATGTGAGGAGAAATGCTGCTATTATAAGATAAAAAGTGGTCATGGTATTGAATTTAATGTTTTTGGCTATTGGGTCTAGTGACACTTTAAGCTTTCCATGCAGCTGAAGCCCCCCATATTCCTTATTCATTTGGTGGTCTCTGTACTTTTCCAGGCCCATGATAATAATCTCAGCTGAAGCAAACAATTAGCCTGTCTGAACTCTGATCTTTCACTTTAGCAGACTTCATATGACCAAATGCCTAGGCCTTCTTGTTGAGAAAGTACCGCTGTAGAAACTTTAGAGTAGTTTCTCAGGGAGAGCCATCTCTTTCAGCCCATGTCTATTTATCCATGAAACAAGACTATCTGCATAGCTTTGTTATATCATTTGAGAACATATCCATTGAAATCACCTGATCTCTGTAGAAAGGGCTTTGGAGACAGATGGTGAGGGGGAGTTGGCCAATCAGCAATTCTGCCTATTGCGCTGCAGGAGACACCACCTGGCCGTTCTCTGCAGGATGCCTAGAGAACTGTATAGTCCAGGGAGTTTTTCTGAAGTTCAGGTAGAACTTAGTTATGCAACACAGCAGGCCTGTAAAAGCAGCTCTACTGACATTTTCAAGTGCCGGTCTGCTTCAAAACGTTCCTGCACAGATCCCATAGCACATGGTATATTTACGCAAGTCTGATGGGCCCCAAGGCCCCCCGTCTGCCCAGTGTATGTTACGGAAGTGAGGCGACGGAAGACTCAGACTGAGCATTAGACATCTCAGAGCAATTACCAGTTACTGCACTGCAGGTGTGGGTCAGATGCGCAACGACTTACAGAAATAAGACAGAGAGGCAGAGAAAAACTGGAGGGAGCCGAGAAAGACAGCTAAACACAAGGGAGTCTGCCAGGAAGGGGAAATTACAGGGAAAGAGCAAGCAAATAGACTGGGAGATGCTAAGGAGGAGGGGGAGGATGACATAAAAAAAAGATGTAATAATTAGTTACCTGCATAGATACTCAGACTCCCCAGAGTGCCTGAAAATGCATTATCTATTTTGTCTGTACATGATGAATTCATCAAAGATCACCATGGCCACCAAGATAACTCATACGTTAAGAGGACCCACCACACTGTAACAGACTATAGGTTTCTAGAGATTTCACGTGAATAGTTGGGAGGGTGCAAAATACAATTCAACCATCGCCATGTGAATGACATGCAACCATTGTAACAAACTTAAAGCGGAGCTACAGTCTCCTTGGCTGTTTTCTCCAAAAGGCACCCCTGTGATTCTCTTTAGCTACACAATATACAGTGCTATGAAAAAATATTCATACCTTGAAATTTTCCACATTTTGTCATGTTACAACCTAAAACGTAAATGTATTTTACTGGGACTTTACGAGATAGACCAACACAAAGTGGCACATAATTATGAAGTGGAAGGAAAATGATAAATGGTTTTCACATTTAGTAAAAAGTAAATATCTGAAAAATGTGCATTTGTATTCAGCCCCCTTTACTCTGATACCCCTAACTAAAATCTAGTGGAACCAATTGCCTTCAAAAGTCACCTAATTAGTAAATGTGTGTGTAATTTAATCTCAGTATAAATACAGCTGAACTGTGAAGCCCTCGGAGGTTTGTTAGAGAACATTAGTGAACAAACAGCATCATAACGGCCAAGGAACACACCAGACAGGTCAGGGATAAAGGTGTGGAGAAGTTTAAAGCAGGGTTAGGTTACAAAAAATATCCCAAGCGTTGAACACCTTACACTGTTCAATCCATCATCTGAAAATGGAAAGAGTATGGCGCAATTACAAACCTACCAAGACATGCTGTCCACATAAACTGACAGGCCAGGCAAGGAGAGCATTAATCAGAGAAGCAGCCCAGAGGTCCATGGTAACTCTGGAGGAGCTGCAGAGATCCACAGCTCAACTGGGAGAATCTGTCCACAGGACAACTATTAGTCGTACACTCCACAAATCTGGCCTTTTGTCACGATATAAGGTCAGGTTCAGAGACCAGTTGCTATAGCAGTAAAAGGCTTACCTGAAACCAGCAGTATAGGTACACCAGCGGATCCCCCTGGGAATGACGCAGGCTCACCTGAGGTGCGGGGTCTAAGTATTAACCGGTATTCACCAGAGCTCCTAATGGTGGAGATGGATTGGGCTGCGTGTTAATACCAGGTTGCAGACTCCACCACTCTATCACCCCACCAGGGAATGAGCAGACTGGGAACCAATAGCGCATCAACAGGTTAGGGATCAGACGAAAGCAGAGTCAGTCACAAGCCAAGGGTCGGTCACAAATGGTAGCAGATCAATCGTAGTACGTTAGGATGAGACAAAATCGTGGTCAGGAACAAGCCAAAGGTCAGCAGCGGAGGTGTAGACAGCAGCAGGAACAGTAGCGGGATATTGGCTGGAAAGGCACAATAATCTGGCAAGGAGGAAGTGCATGGACATGGCTTTTATAAGGAAGTTCATGGGAGGAGCAAGGAGTTCAAGGTTCAAGAGTAATCAAGGCACAAGGCAGGATTATCCAAGAATTGTCAAGGGAGCTGTCCAGCATTCCAGATAGCTCAGTGAGAAGAGAAAGGTAGGAAGTGATCTGCGATGACTGTCGGCAGCCCTTTTATAACATTCCTGAGCCTCCCCCAAGGTCTCGATCAACTTCGCTTGAGTCTCTTGCAAGGTAGTTAATCTGTTGGCAACAGCAGGAATTTGAATGGTGATAGGGAGCTCCGGAATAAAAACTGGATAACCCATATTGAGGAAAAAAGGGCTTTGGGAGGTGGAGCTATGTTTAGCATTGTTATAGGCAAACTCTGCCGTAGGTAAATAGTCCACCCAGTCATCCTGAAGATAGCTGACAAAACACCGAAGGTACTGTTCCAAAGTTTGATTGGTCCTCTCTGTCTGACCATTAGACTGTGGATGAAAAGCAGAGGATAGGTTAACAGTTACCCCTAAGGCTGAACAAAAGCTTTTCCAAAATTTCAATGTAAACTGTACTCCTCTATCAGATACCACATCATCAGGAATTCCATGTAATTTAAAAACATCTCGAATAATCAACTCTGCAGTTTGTTCGGCAGAAGGTACCCCCTTGACAGGTATAACATGAGCCATTTTGGTAAGGCGGTCGACGACTACCAAGATAGTAGTCATTTCCTTTGAGGGAGGAAATTCGACCACAAAGTCCATAGAAATTGACCCCCAAGGTCTCGATGGAACAGGAAGTGGCTGGAGTAACCCCAAAGGAGAAGCTCGGGGTGTCTTATGACGTGCGCACGTCAGACAAGAGGCCACGTAGCGTTTGATATCCTTCTTGTAACTGGGCCACCAGAAGGAACGTGACAGAAGGTCATCAGTCTTTGAAATTCCAAAGTGTCCTGCCAGTTTGGAGTCATGAACTAATTTGAGGACTTCCACCCGAGCAGACTCAGGTACATAGAGACGATGTGCTAGAGTCCAAAAGCCGTTCTTGTACTCAAGGTTTATGTCCCTAGGAGGATCCCTGAGAAGTGGATCATTCTCATACCCCTCTTTGAGGAGGCTCAAGAATGTCTTCGCACTTGTGGCCCCCAGGAAGTTCTTTTGCGTTAGGATTGAACATTCGGAATCGCCCTCCTGGGGAGGCTCAGACAGCATCCTTGATAAGGCATCGGCCTTACCATTCCTCGATCCAGGTCGATATGATATAACAAAATTGAATCTTGAGAAGAATAAAGACCAGCGTGCTTGTCTGGAAGACAATCTCTTGGCCGAGCGAATGGATTCCAGATTTCTATGGTCAGTGAGAACAGTTACAGGATGATTGGCCCCTTCTAGCAGATGCCTCCATTCAGAAAAGGCTTCCTTAATTGCCAGTAGCTCTTTATTCCCAATGTCATAATTTCTTTCAGCTGAGGACATCAGACAGGAAAAGTAGGCACAAGGATGAAGCTGCATCCTTTCACCACTTCGCTGAGACAGGATCGCTCCCACGGCAGAATTGGAAGCATCCACTTCCACTATAAAGGGTAGTTCAGGGTCGGGATGTACCAAAATTGGTGCAGAAGTGAACAGAGTCTTCAGCTTTTCAAACGCAGCCTGTGCCTCAGAAGTCCATACAAAGGGTACCCCTTTTTTTGTCAGCTGTGTGATTGGAGCTATCACTTTAGAAAAGTTTCTTATGAATTTTCTGTAGAAGCTGGCAAACCCGACGAAACGTTGAATCTCCTTAACATTTCCTGGTGCTGACCAATCTACCACTGCTTTGATTTTCTCGGGATACATGCTCACTCCTTCTGGAGAAATGATATAGCCTAAGAACTGGATCTGGGTTTGTTCAAACTCACATTTCTACAATTTGATGTAAAGTCTATTTTGCCTTAATCTTTCAAAGACCATGCAAACATGTTTGCGGTGCTCCTCCCAATTATCAGAAAAAATAAGAATGTCATCCAGATAGGCAATTACAAATTGGTCCAACAGATCACGAAAAACATCATTGATAAAATGCTGAAACGTTGCAGGGGCGTTGCAAAATCCAAACGGCATCACCAAGGATTCGAAATGCCCATACCTGGTTCTGAAGGCAGTCTTCCATTCGTCTCCTTGACGAATGCGGACAAGGTTATATGCCCCTCGTAGGTCAAGCTTGGTAAAGATCTTGGCAGAACGAAGTCTTTCCAACATTTCAGAGATCAAGGGTAATGGATAGCGGTTTTTAATAGTGATCTTATTCATGTCTCTGTAGTCAATGCATGGACGCAAGGTGGAGTCCTTCTTTTCAATGAAGAACAGGGCTGCCCCCGCAGGAGAAGTTGAGTGTCTAATAAAGCCCTTCGCCAAGTTCTCATTGATCCACACCCTGAGTACTTTTAATTCGGGTTCCGACAGATTGAAAAGGCGACCGAAAGGTATTTCTGCCCCTGGGAGCAGCTCAATGGGGCAATCATATGGGCGATGAGGGGGTAATTGATCTGCATTCTTCTGGTCACAGACATCCCGGAACTCATGGTAATGTGTGGGCAAGTTGTCATATGACTGGGTAGCCACTATGTCACCTTGCGCTTCCTTGGTTGATGATGAACTTGGTAGGCAAGGTTTTTTGCAATGTTTTTCACAGTGGGGGGGGACGTAAAATCTATAGTCCGAGCTCCCCAATTGATGGAAGGATTGTGAGTGGAGAACCAAGGAATGCCTAGGATGATGGGAAACTTCGGTGACGTAATCAGCTGAAAGCTGATAGTCTCACTATGGTCAGCCTCAAACAGCAGTACCAGGGGAACTGTTTTATGGGTAACAGGTCCTGAAGATAAAGGTGACCCATCTACTGTCTCCATATCAATAGGGGTAAATGTGTTTCTGGCTTGAATACCATGGTTGTGAGCAAACTCCATATCCATAAAGTTCCCCCCAGCTCCGGAATCCAGCATAGCAGAGCAGGAAATTTCACGGCTCCCAGATACCAATTTAATGGGGATAACAAAATGAGAAAGCAGGGAGTTCACCTGATTCTCTTCAGGAATCAGCGGGGAGATCGACTGGCTTATGGAGTTTATGTGTTCAGGCTCAATCATATCAGTCACAGCAATAGTTCTTTTAACCTTGTTAGGATAATTAATTGCATAATGACCAGAATCCCCACAATATAGACATAAATTCTCTGAACGTCTTCTCTCTTTCTCCTGAATGGAGATGGATTGGGCTGCGTGTTAATACCAGGTCGCAGATCTCGGGATCACCCCACCAGGGAATGAGCAGACTGGGAACCAATAGCGCATCAACAGGTTAGGGATCAGACGAAAGCAGAGTCAGTCACAAGCCAAGGGTCGGTCACAAATGGTAGCAGATCAATCGTAGTACGTTAGGATGAGACAAAATCGTGGTCAGGAACAAGCCAAAGGTTAGCAGCGGAGGTGTAGACAGCAGCAGGAACAGTAGCGGGATATTGGCTGGAAAGGCACAATAATCTGGCAAGGAGGAAGTGCATGGACATGGCTTTTATAAGGAAGTTCATGGGAGGAGCAAGGAGTTCAAGGTTCAAGAGTAATCAAGGCACAAGAGACATTGCCTCTCACTGCAGAAGGACCAGGTTCGATCCCAGGCTCTGACAACTTTATGGAAGAGTGGCAAGAAGAAAGCCATTGTTGAAAGAAAGCCATAAGAAGTCCAGTTTGCAGTTTGTAAGAAGCCATGTGGGGGACACGGCAAACATGGAAGAAGGTGCTGCGGTCACATGAGACCAAAATTTAACTTTTTGGCCTAAAGCAAAACGCTATGTGTGATGGAAAACTAACACTGCACATCACTGTGAAACATGGTGGTGGCAGCATCGTGTTGTGGGGATTATTTTCTTCAGCAGGGACAGGGAAGCTGATCAGAGTTGATGGGAAGATGGATGGAGCCAAATACAGGGCAATCTTAATAAAACCTGTTACAGTCTGCATAAGACTTGAGACTGGGGCAGAGGTTTACCTTCCAGCAGGACAACGACCCTAAACATACAGCCAGAGCCACAATGGAATGGTTTAGATCAGGAGTGGGCAACTGTGGCCCTCCAGCTGTTATAGAACTACAAGTCCCATGAGGCATTGCAAAACTGAAAGTTACAAGCATGACTCCCAAAGGCAGAGGCATGATGGGACTTGTAGTTCACCAACAGCTGGAGGGCCACAGTTGCCCACCCCTGGTATAGATCAAAGCATATCCATGTGTTAGAATGGCCCAGTCAAACTCCAGACCTAAATCCAATTGAGAATTTGTGGCAAGACTTGAAAATTGCTGTTCACAGATGCTCTCCATCCAATCTGACAGAGCTTGAGCTATTTTGCAAAGAAGAATGGGCAAAAATGTCCCTCTCTAGATGTGCAAAGCTGGTAGAGACATCTCCAAAACGACTTGCAGCTGTAAGTGCAGCGAAAGGTGGTCCTACAAAGTATTGACTCAGGGGGGCTGAATACAAATGCACACCACACTTTTCAGATATTTGTAAAAAAATTTTGAAAACCATTTATCATTTTCCTTCCACTTCACAATTATGTGCCACTTTGTGTTGGTCTATCACATACAATCCCAATAAACTACATTTACGTTTTTGGTCATAACATGACAAAATGTGAACACTTTCAAGGGGTATGAATACTTTTTCAAGGCACTGTAAATAGGATACTGTTATAAGTGTATTTCTTCTTCTTACTTGTAAATATGACATTCATCACAGTATCCCAGCAGACAGGCAACGGCCATTACTAGTGTGGGCATCTGAAGCCCACTCCTACTTGCTTCTGCGATTCCATGCAGCTAGCTACCCAGCATGCACCTTCGGATTTTGCGCCTGCGCAGTAAGGACACTGTGTTGCTTACAGGTTGCCATAACAATGGCGGCATCGGCGTAAGCTCCCGCCCTGTTGTTATAGCAACCTGTCAATCAACACAGAACCTGGAAGGAAGACAAGTGCGGTCTGAAGGTTCCTGACATAGTTTATGGCGATATCCTAGGAGCCCTAGGGAATTGCCTAATGACAAAATCACCTAGGCGGCTGAGTCGAGAAGTGCAGACTACATATAGAAAAATAACGTATTAAGAAAAAAAAATTAAAAGAATTCCCATTACAGACTGTTCTGCGGGTAAGCATTGTGCAAGGAACATGAAAAAATGGGTGAACTCCGCTTTAAAATAAACCTGTAAACCATTTTATACTTTTAGTCTTGCCTAAAAGCAGACTTCACAAGATATCAACTATTGCCAGGTTTAGCCAGAATGTGGTCCTCTGATTTAGTTTTACATTACTGGGACCTGATTCTTTATATAAATTCAAAAGACCTAAGAACATAGAATACATATTAACTAGGATTGCACCACTACCGATATCAGTGCTGATACGGAGCATTTGCACAAATACTTGTGCCAATGGTCTGATACCTAAAACTAATACTTTTACGGAAAAATTGGAGCCCATACAAAATCATTGGGCTCAAATCAATCTGCAAAGATTCACATGTGATTTAAACAGGAATGCAGTGCGATTATTGTCCGAATCACATGTGGCTTCCCTGCGGGTGTGGTACAATTTGAGCTATACAGAATGAATGCCTCAAATCGCACTGCACCTGCAGGGAAATTGGAAGTGCTTCGGATAGGAATCACACCGCATTCCTGTTCAAATCACATGCAATTCTTTGCATTAGGATTTGAGCCCATTAATTTTGTATGGGCTCAAATTGCACCACAAAGGTATCGGTAATTGGTATCTGCGAGTACTTGAGTACAAGAATCGGTACTCATACTTGCCGATTAAAAAAAAAAACAGTATCGGTATTAAAGTAGATCTAAAGGCAAATCTTTTTTTTTCTCATTTTGAATAAAGCAAGGGAGGGTTATAACCCCTCAGATTTTTTTTTTGCCATCTGCGTCCCAGTAGGGAGATTTGTCTTCACTTCCTGTCCCAAAGACAAACAGGAAGTGAAAGGAAAACCCAGCAAATTAAGGGAATTCCTTGGTGTCCCCATTGGAAGATTTCCCCGCTATTGCCTTTCTGGGAACAATCCAAAATTTGGGATTTTCTTCTACTTTCTCTTTTGATGACAACTGTAAACAGGACAAATAGAGGATGAATCTCCCTAACGGGGACACAGACAGCAATAAAAACTGACAAGCATTCTAATCTATCATCTCCACTCTATCCAAAGCAAAAAAAAAAAGTTTTTCTTTAGTTATACCTTAACTTTGGATATTAACATGGATTTCATAAAACTCTTCAACTTTGTGGCTATGGTGAACGTAGGCCATCAAGAGGGTGATTTGGAAAACCTCTTCTCCACTACAAAGAAGTAAATACAAGTGGTTCCCAGATCACAGGGTACTGAGAAAAGAGACTGTAGCGCAGACTCCTAAAAGGTGCTGCTGATTTGCCCCAGGTTCTCTTCTTGTTTGCGTTCATAGGCAGCCAGGCACACAGCAGCACAAAGTCTCACAGCTCAATAACCAGGCCGTGCGTGTCTTTTTAAGATTTATCGCACATTGAACTCGGATGGGGTGCAGGAAAGATTTGTGATTCTCCAAAATTTAGTGCACAAAATAAATTGAGGACATTCTCTATTCCGTTTACTCTCTTCAGGGATATCCTCCCCTCTGGGTAGAGAATGCAAACACAAGTACTTCTTAAGCTTCCCAACTGGACAAATCTCACTCTGGCAACATTGATACAGTCAGACATGGAGATAAGACAGCAGACAGTCACTATGATCCTACTTCCAGGCCTCTACTCACCTGGATTGATATACTAAAACTAGAGCGTGCATAATCTAGGGCAGCTCTTCTTAGAAACCAATCAGTTACCAGGTTTTTTTTTTTTTGGTGAAAGCTTTATTGAACAACCTGAAGTCAGAGGCTGATTGGCTACACTGCACAGCTGCACCAGATTTTTCACTCTTAATTTTTGGTAAATCAACCTCAACGTGTCTCCAGATATCTGAATACCTCCTATCCAATATTGGATAGACATCTGTGCCATAAACCTCCAGGCCAGATCCTCAGTGCACTCCCTTGCCTTGGCTCAAAACTGCTTCCATAAGAATTAGGCCCCCAGCTTCTAAGCTGGAACCTCGATGAATTCTCTGCAATGGGCCCCCACCCAGCTCCCACTAGGCTGGGACCTCGGTGAATTCTCTGCAACAGGCCCCCCAGCTCCCACTGAGCATGGACTTTGGTAAACTCTCTGCAATTGGCCCCCAAACACTCACCGAGCTGGGACCCTGGTAAACTCTCTGCAATCGGCCCCCAAGCACTCAACGAGCTGGAACCTTGGTAAACTCTCTGCAATAGGTCCCCCAAGCACTCACTAAGCTGGGACTTTGGTGAATTCTTTGCAATAGGCTTAAAACAACCTGCCCAAAGGGCAGCAGTCCTTAAGGCTGGAATCTTCTCCTCTTAGACAACACCCTGCAGCTCCAGGCCTCAGACTATTTAGGGGCTCTTTCTATATCTTCTGCGTACACCTCCCCAGGGATGGGCTCGAGGCTCGTCAATATTCAAGCTCAGGGTCTGTCTCTTTTAGCCCACTATATTCTAGAACCTACTGGAAGGCAGGGAGAAGTAGTTGGGTTTGCAGCCAGTAAGATCCAGAGCGCCAAAAATAATCACACACTGCTCCAATGTCTACAAAAGGTGCAAAAAAAGGCTAGATTTACCTGAACCTCTCCAAAAACCTATTCTAGAAGGGCGCTACACATTATTACTGCTATTTGTATATCAGGTGTTCTGTGAGAAACAGCAAAGAGGCTGTCCCAGCACCACAAACCAGTGCTTTCCAGGATCACCAAATAAAAAGAGGTATGGGTTGGAGTGGTGCAATAGCTAATCCACTGCAGCTATCTCTCGATAAAAGATTAAACCCCCCCCCCCCCCCAAACAGCTTTGAGCGGAATACAAGAATACACCATAGCACCTCTATATTGCCTTTAAACTGTTTGGCCATTGGGTAAACTTCAAAGCTCTCATCAAACTTGACAGATATCAACTTGAATATACACAGCATTCTTCTGACAATCAGTGTGAAAAACAAAACTGTAGGTAGATGAAGAGATGTGGAAGAGTAGATGGGAGAAATAAGCTCAGGGAACAGAACACAGATTCTATCATCCTGGACAGAAATTAAACAACAGAGGAATGATGGGGTATCGGATGAAGGGAGGGGTGTGCAGACCCAAGGGAAGACACAGAAGCAATTTCGCAGAAGCAATTTACAAGAAACTCCTCTAATTCCCCATTGTATACAAGGACAGCAGCAATGAGATTAGCTGAGTGCTTTCCAATCTTCACCAGCATGATGCGTGTGCCAAGCTTGGACGTCGTGATGGAGATACCCAGCTATTTATCTCCCCCCATAAACACACAAGAGGGAATTTATAAAAGCTCGGTTGAAATTCTGTGCTATAAAACAAAGGTTGTCTAATTAATAAAACACTTATCAATAAATTCACTTTTTGAATGTCCCGGAGTAAAATACCACCAATGGGAAATCAGAGTGCTCTACAGTAAAGGTGGCCATACATTAATAATTTTTTTTTGATCAACCATCCACTCTGTGTGGATGGGGAATCGCTCCCACTGAGATATTGTGTTCTGATGACAGAGAAACTTACTCACCATCAGAATACACTGACCAGTGTTGCCAGCTATCGCTGGGCTCATTTATCGTTCGGGAAAAACCCAACCGTCTGACTGTGCATGCCCAGTGCTCGAGTACTTCATCTAGGTATTGTAGTGCACCATGGCTTGGGTTCCCAAGTGACATTGGTACTCTTCAGTTTACCTGTTTGTAACAGGGAAGAGTAAATTCCAAAAACTCTCACTGTAGGGTCCTTGCTCTATACAAGGGATCTCCAAACTATAGCCCGGAGTGGGCCAAATCTGGCTCACTTACAAATTGTATCCAATCTTTTGATATAAGGGGTGCCTCTGATGGGGACTCAAATTTATTTATAATTTATTTGATTTGTGTTGCTGAAGTTTTTATTCTGTTCTAAATCATAAAGCAAAATTTACCAAAAAAAAAAATCAAGAAAAACGCATTCATTCATTTAAATTTATAAAGCTGCTTTTTTTCAGCACATGAATATAATTATAATGCAATGTACATGTACAATGTTGCCCTCATACTGAATAGTTTGGAGACCCCCTGCTCTATAGAAAGCTCTTACGTATCCAAGTGTGAAGGGTAGGAGGTTCCTCACACACACCAATTAGATTCAGACCTGACTTGGAATTTTAAATCTGGTCGATGGCACATCAAGCAGTGAAGAATTTGAGGCTTAACTCCTGCCATTTTTTTTGCCAGGTTCTTATTCCTGTCTGTACTCCCTTCCTTCATTGCCGTCAACCATACAAGAAATTAGGGTACGGGCTTCACCATGAGAGGTATAGGAACACTGGGAGAAATTCTGACCATTCCCCAATGTACAAAAATGTATTACACATTTCCTTCATTGGAGAGACTTTCCAGGAGGAAAAATCCTCCTGACAGAGATGCAGACACCAATAAAAACCAAACCAAGGCTCTAACCCATGTTAGATGGTGTCCAACCTGCGACCCTCAAGTATATGAGGTGAGGCCCTCAGATCTCAGCAGTCTTTAGTGAGAACATTGATTAGGGTAATACCATTGATCTCTACAAGCCTCATGTAACTTGTTGCCAATTTCACAATTTCTTCTGCTTCATATCCCCAATATCTCCATACTCTCTGGCCTTCATTTCCTCTATTAGGTCTGCAGTTTCTGACAGTCCTCTCAAGCAAGACATACAGTATATTGAACATTATGTGTGGCCCTTTGGTGATGTCAGGGGCTGCATCTTAGGCCCTCTTTAGCTCATAAGCTGACAACTACTGCTTTAACCCCTTCTCCCTCTATCCTAAACTAATTCAAACATTTTGGCTGGAGATGGGATTTCAGGAAAGACCCACCCACCATGCTCATACTATAGTACACCAATCTAACCCAGCCTCTGGACCTGTTTAACACTAAGAAACCATTGAAATAACTTTCTGGTCATGAGGAACTCCTGATAATACTTACAGTAAATTAGTGGGGTGGTCACTGGGAAGAATGCTAAAAGATTGGAGTCAGTGAGAACTTTTCTGAGGAGTAGAAATTGCTCTTTGCTCCAGTAACCCCCCCTGGAGGAACCCTGGCTCAGAAAGTTTGATCCAAATAAAGGCTGCTGGAAGATACCACGTATCATCATTACCTTTCTGTGATAGATTGCTGTAGGTTTGCTTCAGGCATATCACTAAAATATGCTGCTGAAAAACGTAAAAAGCCCTCCCGGGCACAGCAACCAAGTTGGTGACCTGACTTTTCTCTATAGAACGTAGACAATACAGCTACTGTAGGTCACCTCCTTTCCAGTTTGAGTTCCATTAGATGTACAGGGGATTAGAAGAGAGACTTACAGAAAGTCAAATTTGGGAACTAGCTGCATTTAAAAATACACTTGCGGCTGATTTACACTCTAGTGATCTATTGTAGTGTGTCAATATGCATTACTTTGAGAGTTAATGTGCATTACATTAAGCCAGTTGATTTGTTATGGGTGGGCTACTGGCGCACTACAACAAATCAAAAAATGTTCATTACCATTTTTTAGCAAAGTATGGTATGCTCATTGTGTTGCGCTGCAGTGCGTGGTGTGTTGCACTTTGCTGTACAGTGCTTTGGGGTGCCATTCTTAATGAACGGAATTGCATCGCACTGCACATAAAGCTGGTGGTTTACCGTAGATTGCTGCACACAAGTTACCATGTATTACTGCAAAGCACAAGAGTGAATGGGTACTCAAATTGTATGTCTGGACAAAATAAAAAGCATATTCAGTATACCTCAGCAATACATGCACATTTTTCACCATTTTCCCTCTTTAACACTGCAAATACAGAGGAATACCTGTTCATTTGCACAAAATAGAGTAAGCTTCTAATTTCTAGTTTGAGCTACAAACACAGCGTCTTTGCTAAACTGAAATCTCAATCAGTTTTATCAGCCCTGCGACTATAGGACAATTCCCGATTTCTTCATCTACATAACATAAGGAGAAGACATTCTGTAGTCTACGGAGCAGAACCAGGCAGCCCTGATAACACTGCTTGGTATTACAGCACACAAGAGGCCGAGTATTGCATTTTTCGGACTGCTGCTATCTTTGCTGTACAGAATTAAGAGTTCACTAGCCGATTCAACTTGATTTGTGAAATTGTTCTTCTTGAGTTAATCAATCTCAGGACTTCAAAATCTCAACGGTGTTGGCAGACACCACTGCCACCACTTTACTTAATAAAGGAAGAATTGGAATTAGGGTTGCTTTTCTAACTGCCCAATCAGCTTGCAGTGTAGACAGCGTTCAGGCGGCTGTTTCAGGAGCAAAAAAAGAAACCGCCACGCTCAACCGCATGCAGCTCTTTTGGGGCCGGGAAGCGGTGCTCTGGCTCATGTGCCTTCACACTCTAATAAAGCTTCAATAAAGGAATCGAGCTGGCTGTTTGGTGTCATCCAGAAGAGTAAATCTTTATTGACTACATAGTCGAGTAAAGCAGATGACAAGCTAACACGTTTCAGCTAGCAAGTCTTACTCAGAGAACTTAACTCATATGAGTAAGGCTTCCTAGCCGAAACACGTTAACATGTCATTTGCTTTACTCTACTATGCAGAAAATAAAGATTTACACTTATGGATGACACAGAGTAGCCGGCTCTATTCTATTGTTGGGTCAGGAGGCTGCTGTTTGCTTTAGATCAACAGTTAGGTCTAGTGATACCCTTAATGCTGAACTAAAGCAGTTTTGTGAGCAGGAATGTTTTTTGTATTAGAGAGGAAAAAAACTAAGGGGTTGATTTACTTACGGCCCTTTCACACCTAATGCAGTGGGATGCATTTTGGACTGCACTCCAACTGCATAGACAGTCCAAAACCCAGGCTATCCTATGGGAATAGTTCATAACATTGCACTGCAGAAATGTACAGCATGCTGCATTTTCCCACACTGCAAACACGCAAAAACACATGGAAACACACTGCAATGCATCAAAATGCACATAGAAGCCCAAGGAACGAAAGGAGGAAGTGACTTCACAGGTCAAATGCAGATATAAAAGCATACGTCAACTGCCTGTAAAATGCAAATCAAATGCATACATAGGTAAAAGGAAAAAATTGCAGTTACAGTGGATATAAAACATCTACACACCCCTGTTAAAATGTCAGGTTTCTGTGATGTAAAAAAATGAGACAAAGATAAATCATTTCAGAACTTTTTCCACCTTTAATGTAACCTATAAACTGTACAACTCAGTTGAACAAACTGAAATCTTTTAGGTGGAGGGAAGTAAAAAAAAAAAAAAACTAAAATAATATGGTTGCATAAGTGTGCACACCCTTAAACTAATACTTTGTTGAAGCACCTTTTGATTTGATTCCAGCACTCAGTCTTTTTTGGGTATGAGTCTATCATCATGACACATCTTGACTTGGCAATATTTGCCCACTCTTCCTTCCAAAAACACTTCAAATCTGTCAGATTGCGAGGGCATCTCCTGTGCACAGCCCTCTTCACATCACCCCACAGATTTTTGATCAGATTCAGGTCTGGGCTCTGGTTGGGCCATTCCAAAACTTGAATCTTCTTCTGGTGAAGCCATTTCTTTGTTGATTTGGATGTATGCTTTGGGTCATTGTCATGCTCAAAGATGAAGTTCCTCTTCATGTTCAGCTTTCTAGCAGAAGCCTGAAGGTTTGGTGCCAATATTGACTGGTATTTGGAACTGTTCATAATTCCCTCTACGTTGACTAAGGCCCCAGTTCCAGCTGAAGAAAAACAGCCCCAAAGCATGATGCTGCCACCACCATGCTTCACTGTGGGTATGGTATTCTTTTGGTGATGTGCAGTGTTTGTTTTTGTGCCAAACATATCTTTTGGAACTCTGGCCAAAAATTGCAATCTTGGTTTCGTCAGACCATAACACATTTTCCCACACGCTTTTGGGAGACTTAAGTTGTGTTTTTGCAAAATTTGGCCGGGCTTGGATGTTTTTCTTCTACCCCATAGGTCAGACATATGAAGAATACAGGAGATTGCTGTCACATGTACCACATAGCCAGTACTTGCCAGATGTTCCTGTGGCTCTTTAATGTTGCTGTAGGCCTCTTGGCAGCCTCCCAGACCAGTTTTCTTCATGTCTTTTCATCAATTTTGGAGAGAGTCTTCACTGTGTTCCATGGTATATCTAATGCCTTGGAAATTCTTTTGTACCCTTCTCCTGACTGATGCCTTTTAACAATGAGCTCCGTCTGATGCTTTGGAAGCTCTCTGCGGACCATGGCTTTTGCTGTAGGATGCGACTAAGAAAATGACAGGAAAGACCTACTAGAACAGCTGAACTTTATTTGGAGTTAATCAGAGGCACTTTAAATTATGGCAAATGTGTACTGATTTAAAATGATTTGGCATGTGACTGCTTAACTCTGAACACAGCTACATCCCCAGTTATAAGAGGGTGTGCACACTTATGCAACAACATTTTAGTTTTATGTTTACTCCCCCCCCCCCCCCTAAAAGATTTCCGTTTGTTTTTCAATTGAGTTCTGAAATGATTTGTCTAATTTTTTTACATCACAGAAACCTGACATTTTAACATGGGTGTGTAGACTTTTTATATCAACTGTATGTGCAGTTTCTGGTGTGAATGGGCCCTAAAACTGGAGAGAACAAAATCTGGTGCAGCTGTGCATGCAAGCCAATCAACTTCTAACTTCAGTTTGCTCAATTAAGCTTTGACAAGAAATACCTGGAAGCTGATTGGTTTCTATGCAAAGCTGTGCCAGATGTTGCATTCTACAGTTTTAGTAAATCAACCCCTAAGTCCCTTTTGCAAAAAAAAAAAAAAAAAAAAAAGGCTTCTTACCTCCCTGTTTTCTTTGTTCTTTTGATTGTCGGGATTACTGTACTTCCATGCTCATGCACGAGAATTACGTATCCCTGGATCGGCCAATCATGATGGCTTAAGATGACGAACCTGGAAGAACCCAGCTTGAAGATGTCAGCACCAGCAAAGAAACTTGCTGATGTGGAAGCACTGGCACAGAGGTGAGTGTAGTTCCACTTTAACCTATCTATAGATGTTAGCTATTGGTCTGAAAAAAGTCATTTTGAGCTGATCGTTGATTCACCTATGCAGGATCGCAAAAAATCTCTTGTAACTGAGGTGCTAAGCAGCTGAATAAACATTTTTTTCACACATCTGTTTATCCTTCATAAGTTTACCAAATTCCTGTATACAATACAGGATCTAGAAGCTTCATTTGGATATTATCTGGTACACTCGTGCGTACTGTCATTCATTGGCAGTCATCAAATGATTTGTCATTGTTCATGTTGTCCAAATGAGAAATGTCTGCTAGACCAACTACTAAGGCATGAAATTGTTTCACATTACGATTGCATTCATTGGCATTTTATTTCATTACATTTCCTGCATATTGTTCCAGTAGGTACTATCACACTATGAAACAGACAGACAGTCTGGTTGGTGGAAGATCTTGCTTGGCGCACAGCGAAGCTCATCTGGTTACATGTAGGGTCCAAGTTGTGTGCATGGTCTGCTGATTTAAGCTGGCTATAAACTAGTAGAATTTTAGTTAAAAATGTTTGTTTTTGGAATGTTTGATTTTCAGAACCAGATCCTTTATACCTTAAGATAATACCAGCAACATAACCCTACGGGTCCAGCACTCTCTTTCCACTTTCCCCAACTGTTGATATACAAACATGGAGCAGACCTGCTCAGTCTCATGTTTTTCATCCCAGTATTGCTGTACTGCTCCAGTCTGTTCCACATCCTTTTGTTCCTGGTGATCCTGGAAAGCGCCTGTTTGTGATATGGGTCAGGCTCCTTGCTGCTCCTCACACACAGCAAGTGTGATGTGAACATGTCACAAGGATGGTGAGTAAAGGGAAATCTCATATGTCCAAGAGGTACAGTAGGACAAGGCTAGATCCTTCACCAGCCTCATACTGCTGCAAGTGCCCATGTGCCATTTGAGGTTTCCCCCTCTTCCTATCTACAAAACATCATCACTGGCACAGAAAGTGGGGAAAAACATTCCCATTGAGGTTTCATTTTCATAAAAAAAAGATAAACTCTAAATGGTCACTATGGACATTAACTTCATATTTGTTCCTGTTTTTTCTTGGTCAGGGCAAAACAGACTGGTGGCACAATGGAGAAGACGTAAGCTTCCGGAGTTCGAATAAGGTGAAAGCAGAGAGGGAGGGGTGTAAATATATGCGCTTCTTCTGAGCTGAAAATGGCAAGTTATTAAACACTCTTGAATTATGAAACAGCAAAGGAGGCGGCATACACATTATGTGTTTTCATTGCGGAGAAAGCCGCGGATCTGCCATTAAGTGGGACTGCACCTTTCCCAGCAGAAGAGGTGATAATGAAGTGGAAGCTCCTTATAAAAAAAAAGTGATTCTTCTTGGCTGGTGCAGTAGGTCACCTTCGTAGGTCACGTCAGAAGCAACTCGCACAAACCAAACAGACCGTGGAAAGAGGCAGACAGAGAAGGGCAGGGAAGACCCTTTTGCAGCAGACTGTGAAATTGCTCAGTAACCTCTCGAGGCTTGACCTAGTGAAAATGCCTGAAGCTCAGAGCAAGGAAGAGGCAGATGTCACCTTTAACATTTTAGGGCCATGATAGCCAGGGAAATTCTGTCCTTGGAAACATTTCATCAGCAGCTGAATCATTAAAATTCAGCTTTCTTCATCACTACTGGAAATCGCTCTATTGTCACCCAAAATGCTATACTACAAACCTCAACAGCAGGCAAGGGAACAGAGATTGAGTCTCATATTTCTGGTTCAGATGCATTATTTTAATCACAAAGTTTGTTTAATCTGCCAACGTCTTTCAGAGCTTCCAAGGTGTCCCCTTGACCATGGTTAACAAAAAAAAAGCGAGGCAAAATAAAAATGTGGTACATCTGTCCAATACATGCAAATGTTCCTATATTTTGTCTCTTTAAAGTCGAACTCTGGGGAACAGGAAAAGCACTTTTACTTACCCCATCCTTCGCTCCCCCAGCAGGCAGTACTCTCCTTTACTCCCCTATGCTCCAGGAGTGGACTGTTCCTCAGTATTAACTCTGTGAACCTCCCCCTATGTAAAACTGATCAGGAGAGGGGAAGACCTAACACATTTCCTGTCCTAGGGTGACAACTCTGCTACTCCATAGACAGTGAGTGTGGTCACACTAGGACAGGATGTGTGTTACTGGAAGCATCACGAGGTGAACATGAATACAAATAAATGCACGAAAAAAAGAAAACTAATGCAGCCACCACATCTAAGGACTGGTAAGCTGCAACATATTACATTTTTGGTCATGAGTTTCAATATACTTTAGCCCTGGTTCACAGTAAATGCGCCTTTGAAATCACGCTACTTCAGTCCAATTTCAAAGCCGATGATCAGAGCGACTTCACATGTAGCTTGCCAGCCTTTGCACAACTTCATGCACAGATGTCAATGCAAGTTGCAATGAAGTTGCACAAAAATAGTACAGGAACCTTTTTCAAAGTCGCTGCAACCTGAGGCACCAATTTGAATGGTTCAATTGCTGGTAATGGGCTGAGACTTGTTATGCGACTCTGAACTCTCAAGTCGCATGACAAATCGCACTGGTGTGAACCAGTGCTGAAACTGGTATTACAAATAAAGCACAGGTAAATGACTGTTACAAATAGATACGCTCCTTCCTTACCCCAGACACCACTAAACTACTCGTTCACTCCCTGATTATCTCACGCCTTGACTACTGCAACTCCCTCCTCACCGGCCTACCCCAGTGCAAACTCACCCCGCTTCAGACCATCCTGAACTCAGCTGCCAGACTCATCCACCTCACCAGCCGCTCCACCTCTGCCACCCCCCTCTGCCTCTCCCTCCACTGGCTCCCCATTGCCCAACGCATTAAATTCAAACTACTCACTCTGACCTTTAAGGCCATTCACAACACTGCCCCTAACTACCTCACCGACCTGATTCCCAGGTACCACCCTACCCGTACCCTTCGCTCTTCACAGGACCTCCTTCTATCTTGCTCCCTGGTCTCCTCCTCACACGCACGTCTGCAAGACTTCTCCAGGTCCTCCCCCATCCTCTGGAACTCACTACCCCAACCCATCAGACTGTCACCTTCCCTCCTCACCTTCAGGCGCTCCCTGAAAACCCACCTCTTCAGGGAAGCCTACCCCACCCTCACCTAACAGCCGCTGCCCTTCCCTCCTCCTTCCACTCCATCCCCCACAGCCATTTCCTCCTGTACCTCTACCCCCTCCCTCCTAGATTGTAAGCTCGAAAGAGTAGGGCCCTCTTACCCCTTGTGTGCTGTTTGATGTTACTGTACTGTTTCATGTATTGTCCCCCCTCTATTGTACAGCGCTGAGCAAACCCTTTGGCGCTATATAAACTCGATAAATAAATAAATAAATAAAACAAATATAGAATGCATAAAAAAGGGAAAACTATTCCTAAGAACATATTTTAATAATATAAACGTGTTGAATATTGATAATTTTTAAATAAATATTATATTATGCTCTTAAGACTTGTCTTTTCCATTTCACACATGCTGAATTTGTAACACGAATTTAAAGAAACCCAGTTGTCAGGTCATTCATTTTAATAAAAATCTTCCCATAAGGTTATATGCACAGTTAACATATTTTATGCATTTTACTTGCAAATCCCTCCCTTGTGTAGACGTCCAAAAGACCGGAGATTGCTGCAGGTAGCTGACGTTTTGGATGTGATGTCAGCAGCCCCCAGCACAGCTGTCACCCAAGTTACACTCTATAGCAGGGAACCCCAAACTTTCCAAATAAATGGCCAGTTCACCATCTGTCAAACTGTTTGGGACAAGACTGGGGTCAGTAGGAGTAAAGCAAATTCCCCTATTTAAATAATTAAAGCACCTATGTTAATCGGTCACTGGGAGTAATAAATGGCCCTACGTTGATGGCCAAGGAAAGTAAAACATGGACTTACATCAGAGTCAGTCATCAGTGAGGAAAAAAAAAAAAAAAAAACATGCCCATAAGTGAGAGTAAAACATGTCCATACATTGGTGGCCAGTGGGAGTAAAACATGTCCCTACTCCGGTATTCAGTGGGAGTAAGACATGTCCCTACGCCGGTATTCAGTGGGAGTAAAACATGCCCCTACGCCGGTATTCAGTGGGAGTAAAACATGCCCCTACGCCGGTATTCAGTGGGAGTAAAACATGCCCCTACGCCGGTATTCAGTGGGAGTAAAACATGCCCCTACGCCGGTATTCAGTGGGAGTAAAACATGTCCCTACGCCAATATTCAGTTGGAGTAAAACATGTCCCCACACTGGTTATCAGTGGGAGTAAAACATGTTCCCACACTGGTATTCTGTGAGAGTAAAACATGTCTCTACATCAGTTATCAGTGGGAGTAAAACATGTCTTCACACCGGTAGTCTGTGGGAGTAAAACATGCCCCTACGCCAGTATTCAGTGGGAGTAAGACAGGCCCCTACGCCGATATTCAGTGGGAGTAAAACATGCCCCTACGCCGGTATTCAGTGGGAGTAAAACATGTCCCTACGCCGGTATTCAGTGGGAGTAAAACATGCCCCTACGCCGGTATTCAGTGGGAGTAAAACATGTCCCTACGCCGGTATTCAGTGGGAGTAAAACATGTCCCTACGCCAATATTCAGTTGGAGTAAAACATGTCCCCACACTGGTTATCAGTGGGAGTAAAACATGTTCCCACACTGGTATTCTGTGAGAGTAAAACATGTCTCTACATCAGTTATCAGTGGGAGTAAAACATGTCTTCACACCGGTAGTCTGTGGGAGTAAAACATGCCCCTACGCCAGTATTCAGTGGGAGTAAGACAGGCCCCTACGCCGATATTCAGTGGGAGTAAAACATGCCCCTACGCCGGTATTCAGTGGGAGCAAGACATGCCCCTACGCCGGTATTCAGTGCGAGTAAAACATGCCCCTACGCCGGTATTCAGTGGGAGTAAAACATGCCCCTACGCCGGTATTCAGTGGGAGTAAAACATGCCCCTACGCCGGTATTCAGTGGGAGTAAAACATGTCCCTACGCCGGTATTCAGTGGGAGCAAGACATGCCCCTACGCCGGTATTCAGTGGGAGTAAAACATGCCCCTACGCCGGTATTCAGTGGGAGTAAAACATGCCCCTACGCCGGTATTCAGTGGGAGTAAAACATGTCCCTACGCCGGTATTCAGTGGGAGTAAAACATGCCCCTACGCCGGTATTCAGTGGGAGTAAAACATGCCCCTACGCCGGTATTCAGTGGGAGTAAGACATGCCCCTACGCCGGTATTCAGTGGGAGTAAAACATGCCCCTACGCCGGTATTCAGTGGGAGTAAAACATGCCCCTACGCCGGTATTCAGTGGGAGTAAAACATGTCCCTACGCCGGTATTCAGTGGGAGTAAAACATGCCCCTACGCCGGTATTCAGTGGGAGTAAGACATGCCCCTACGCCGGTATTCAGTGGGAGTAAGACATGCCCCTACGCCGGTATTCAGTGGAGTAAAACATGCCCCTACGCCGGTATTCAGTGGGAGTAAAACATGCCCCTAAGCCGGTATTCAGTGGGAGTAAAACATGTCCCCACGCTGGTTATCAGTGGGAGTAAAACATGTCCCCACACCGGAAGTCTGTGGGAGTAAAACATGTTCCCACACCAGTTATCAGTGGGAGTAAAACATGTCTCCACACCTGTATTCTGTGAGAGTAAAACATGTCTCTACATCAGTTATCAGTGAAAAATAGCCAGAAAAAAGTAGAAAACAGCACAAAATAGTCAAGCCACTTGAAGTAAAAAAAATCAGACAATGGCCCAGGCAGAGGCTCTATACCTAGCTCAAAAGTAAAAAGAAAAAAATAGTTTTGACTGGGGTTCCTCTATTATTTTATAAATAATGAAATAAAATTATCTGAGAAATACTTGGCAGACGGGATCTTACTGTCTCCCAAGTCCAATTGCTCCACATCTCAACAGTGCACATATGAGATTTAAAGAGGGAGAACAATAAAGAAAAAGGAAATAAAACTGATTTTCGAAGTACCACGTAGACTTTATATTCATGTTTTGCGCTTTTATTACAATAGCCATAAAAATAGCTACATGTGTCTAAAATACATATAAAACATGGGATGTCCTTCCACATATTCCTGTTGGGTACTACAGTAACATACAACTCCCACATTTTAGGCCTCCCAATTTGTCTCCATCCAGCTGACATATGTCTATTACATTACAAAACTGGCACTCTATGTACAGATTACAACACATCAACTGCTGGCCTTGTGATCAAATGGGAATGTCTCCACTAACTCATTTCGCAGTCTAGGAACACGGATTCATCAGGAGAATTGTTGAAGGGTTTTCCCCCCTTTTTTTTCCCGTTTACATCAAGATTTGAAAGAGGCCCTGTATACCACAAATTGAGTTTTATGGGTTGGTGACGTTGGAGGTAGGGAAATGAGTGTCATACAGGTAAGTATACTTTACTTATCGGGGAGAACAGAGTGGTGGGCGAACGAACGGAAGCTATGCGTGTGCAGCTGTGATAGTTAGCATAAATGTGAATCCGTCACTTTGCCCTGCATAGGCACAACGTAGGTTTAATGAGTTTTAGGTCCGTTAACTACCGGGGTCAGTAATAGCTGGCAAAGGACAAATCATTATGTACACTGTATGTACAATAAGAACACTTCAGGAAACATTTCAGCACAGGCTAAAAATTGGGCATTTTCTGGAGTTTTCTTAAAAAACAACAACATTTATTACATAGTGCTGACAATTTACGCGGCACTGTACATACAGTGCCTTGAAAAAGTATTCATACCCCTTGAAATTTTCCACATTTTGTCATTCATGTTACAACCAAAAACGTAAATGTATTTTACTGGGAGTTCAATTCATCAATTGAAAATGGAGAGTATGGCACAACTGCAAACCTACCAAGACATGGCCGTCCACCTAAACTGACAGGCTGGGTAAGGAGAGCATTAATCAGAGAAGCAGCCAAGAGGCTCATGGTAACTCTCGAGGAGCTGCAGAGATCCACAGCTCATGTGGGAGAATCTGTCCACAGGACAACTATTAGTCGTGCAATCCACAAATCTGCCCTTTATGGAAGAGTGGCAAGAAGAAAGCTATTGTTGAAGGAAAGCCATAAGAAGTCCTGTTTGAAGTTTGTGAGAAACCATGTGTGGGACACAGAAAACTTGTGGCAGAAGGTGCTCTGGTCAGATGATAACAAAATCGAACTTTTTGGCCTAAAAGAAAAACGCTATGTGTGGCAGAAAACTAATACTGCACATCACCCTGAACTCACGATCCCCACTGTGAAATATGGTGGTGGCAGCATCTTGCTGTGGGGATGCTTTTCTTCAGCAGGGAAAGGGAAGCTGGTCAAAGTTGATGGGAAGATGGATGGAGCCAAATACAGGGCAATCTTAGAAGAAAAGCTGTTGGAGTCTGCAAAAGACTTGAGACTAAAGTGGAGGTTCACCTTCCAGCAGGACAACGACCCTAAACATACAGCCAGAGCTACAATGGAATGGTTTAGATCAAAGCATATTCATGTGTTAGAATGGCCCAGTCAAAGTCCAGACCTAAATCCAATGAAGAATTTGTGGCAAGACTTGAAAATTGCTGTTCACAGACGCTCTCCATCCAATCTGACAGAGCTTGAGCTATTTTGGAAAGAAGAATGGGCAAAAATGTCACTCTCTAGATGTGCAAAGCTGGTAGAGACATCTCCAAATAGACTTGCAGCTGTAATTGCAGCGAAAGGTGGTTCTACAAAGTATTGACTAAGGGGGGGGGGCTGAATACAAATGCATGTCACGTTTTTATTTGTAAAAAAGGTTTAAAACCATTTATCATTCTCCTTCCACTTCACAATTTTGTGCCACTTTGTGTTGGTCTATCACATAAAATCCCAATAAAATAAATTTATGTTTTTGGTTGTAACATGACAAAATGTGGAAAATTTCAAGAGGTATTTATACTTTTTCAAGGCACTGTATATATTGTACACTCTCATCAGTCCCTAACCCTCAAGGGGCATACAATCTAAAGTCCCTAACTCCAACTTCTGTCAATCAAATCCAGTGATGAGGGGGGGGGGGGAGGGTGGTCAGAGCCACCCTATCTGTGTCAACAGACGCAGACATGGAGGCTCGGGAGCGAGCCCGCATGAGTGCCCCCACTGATAGCGTCTTTCTATGGGAGCACTGGATAGTGGGGAGGAGACAGGAGTGCCTGTGGGGGAATTGGAGAAGAGGAGGATCAGGGCTGCTCTGTGCAAAATCATTGCACAGAGCAGGTAAGTATTACATGTTTATTATACATATATATATATAAAAAAAAAAAAAACTTAAGCTTTATTATCACTTTAAAGATTTCATAGTGTCTTCCAAAATACATAAAGCCTTCACACCAGGCATTGCTCTTAGTGATAACTTGTAACCTAAACCTTACCATAGACATTGCAATTTGATTGTACAATCTCATTTAGAACTTCCAGCAGAATGTATAGTGGTGGTAGTAATATAGGGAGCCTGTGTGGCCCCTGACATGTCCAGATGGCCACAAAATAGATTCATATATACATTTGCTACCAGGGGCGGACTGACCATTTGGCCTGAGGGCCCAGGGTCAGTAGAGGGCCCCATGAGATGCCCCTGTACCTTTTTCATAGGCTTTTTTGAGTTGGGCAAGGACACAGGGGCCCCATGATCCCCTATTGCACGGTGGCAACATGAGTTGTCAGTCCACCCCTGTTTGCTACTATTATTTGTTTGGTATTAATAAGATATTTAAATTAAAGCATTATATATTTATTATGTATTATTCATCTAGAATGCTGCTATTTTATTTCTCCCCCAGCTCCTTTCCTGGCAAGTGACAAAGCAGCAGACTAAAGAATATGTAAACCCAAAATTTTATATTCCTGATATGTGCCTGCTATACATGTACTTGTATGAAAAATGATCCTGTTCTCTTTGTATTGCTTCCTTTGTATGCAATCCCTGGTGTTCCTGCCAGTCCCTCTGCTTTACCTAAAAAATGATCAAACTAAGCATAAGAGCACAGTGTGGTCAGTTCTCTAGCTGTGCTAGGAACACAGCCTGCTCTGCTCCAATGATCAGACTTGTCCTGACACTCCGCCCCCCCTTTCCTGCACAGCCATTCACTGGGCTGCAAGTATTCAATCCTCGGGTGTGTTGATGGGCAATTTTGATGTATTTAACATTTTTTAAAATGTAATTAACATCTGTTTCTGGCTTTTTTCCATTACATTTTATTCTTCATTCTGATTATGGTCAAGGCAAGCCAGGGGCTCCACACAGACCTAAGAGGTACATGAACTACATTATGTTTAATAAAACAACATAATTCCAATTTTCACAACAACAAAATAACAATAATTGATATACAATAAAAAATATTTGGTTGCATGCTTGGCAGCACTTTTGGCAGTTTATACTACCTGCTTTAGTGACGGGTTAATTTGAACATACCCAGTTACATTGTATATACGAGTGGTGTTGCTTCCACTTGTTTTCCATTCACATTTAACTGTTGCAGAAAAAAATGCAGCTTTTTCTTCCTCTGGGCACAGCTCCATTTTAACCAATGTGTCTATAAACATTGTGGCTCTTAGATTTATACTTTAGATCTGTGTTGGGGGCAGAAAAAAAAATGTACCATACCTGTGTTTGTAGAGGTGCTTACTGGCATAATATATGTAAATACACAAATAAAATGCATTTAAATGCATATTAGAAGCTAGAATAAATTCATATTCTAGCCAAATGGTCTCAAAACTACATTCCGGGGGCTGGATACAGCCCTTTCCTTTTCTTTATCTGGCTCTTAGGGCACAATTTTTAACCAATGATGGGGCATACTATGGGGCACAATTCCCCCCACTAAAAACAACAATGGGGCATCATTCCTCCCACTGACACCAACAATGGGGTACCATACCTCCCACTAAAACCAACAATGGGGCATCATTCTTCCCACCAATACCAACAATGGGGTACTGTTCCCCCAACTCATACCAACAATGGGGAACTACTCCTCCAAATGATACCAACAATGGGGTACTATTCCTCCTACTAAAACCAACAATGGGGTACTGTCCTCCCACTGATACTAACAATGGGGCACTATTCCTCCCACTGATACCAACAATGGGGCACTATTCCTCCCACTGCCACCAACAATGGGGCACTATTCTTCCCACTGACCCCAACAATGGGGCACTATTCCCCCCACTGACCCCAACAATGGGGCACTATTCCCCCCACTGACCCCACCAATGGGGCACTATTCCCCCCACTGATACCAACAATGGGGCACTATTCCCCCCACAGATACCAACAATGGGGCACTATTCCTCCCACTGATACCAACAATGGGGCACTATTCCTCCCACTGCCACCAATGATGGGGCACTATTCTTCCCACTGACCCCAACAATGGGGCACTATTCCCCCCACTGACCCCAACAATGGGGCACTATTCCCCCCACTGACCCCAACAATGGGGCACTATTCCCCCCACTGACCCCAACAATGGGGCACTATTCCTCTCACTAATACCAACAATTGGGCACTATTCCTCTCACTGACCTCAACAATGGGGCACTATTCCTCTCACTGACCCCAACAATGGGGCACTATTCCTCTCACTGACCCCAACAATGGGGCACTATTCCTCTCTCTACAACCAATGATGGGGCATTATTTGTCCCATTGACACCAACAATATGGCACTATTCTTCCCACTGACACCAACGATGGGACACGATTTCTCACATTGACACCAACAATGGACCATTATTGCTCCCACTGAAACCAACGATGGGGCACTATTCCTCCCACTGCCACCAATGATGGGGCACTATTCTTCCCACTGACCCCAACAATGGGGCACTATTCTTCCCACTGACCCCAACAATGGGGCACTATTCTTCCCACAGACACAAACAATAGGCACTATTCCTCCCACTGACACTAACAATGGGGGCATCATTCTTCCCACTGACACCAATGATGGGGCACTATTCCTCCTACTGACACCAATGATGAGAACTATTCCTCCCAATGGCACCAACAATGGGGCGCTATTCCTCCCCCTAATCTCAAAGATAGGGCATTGTTCACACTCACTGATGCCAGGACATTTTCTTCTCCCACTTACCATAGACCCTTCCTAAAGTCTGAAGGACAGTAAACTGGCCGTTTGTTTAGAAAGTGTGGAGACCCTGTTCTAGCAAATAGAATTAGTTTATGAACATATATTTCTAAAATCCGTAAGCCTGTAAAAAGGGCATAAATACATATTATAATGCAACAAATCAAGCTTTTTTTAAGCTGGATTTTTCTGCCAGCTCCTGGCAGAAAAATCCAGCATACATAGAAGTATTTAATTACCCCCATGTGCATGAGGCCAAGGGATGTTTAGAATGATCCTCTATACTGTCAATCTTCCTTCAGACATTCATTATTTTATTAGCCTGGGTTGTAAACCAGGCAATCAGCGGTCATCAAAATAAATACATAGTAAATGAGCGGCACAAGGTAATTGAATTTCTACATCTGTGTCTTTCCACAAATGGGCACACTTTAGATAACATATAATTTTATAGCACGTGTTCTCTTATCATGTAAATCTGCTTATTTGATGGCTTGCTAGACTATTTTTACTTTTTTTTTTTTTTTTTTTTTAATAATGCAAGTATTCCAACACTTTTAAACTAAACCTGTCATAATGGAAGTAAAAAAAAAGGTGGCTGGGCTCCTATGGAAAATACTAGCTGCAGGGCAGCACACCTTAAAGCCTAGTCCCTGATGGACAGATTTCCAATCACGTCCTGTTAGGATGTGAGAAGAAATCTCCCAAATAGGCACACAAAGAGCAATAAAAACCTTGCATAAAGTCTAATGAGTGTGCCAAGCAATGTCCAAGAGTCCACAACTTGTATTGATAGAATTAGTGTATAGTAGGAAAACACAGAACATTCAACGCATTTCGGAAGTAAAATAAATCCCCTCACCTTCATCAGGGCTCTGGTACTCTAAGTAGTGAGACCCTTAGCATGGCATAATCACCAGGGTTGAGCAGCAAGGGAATGCTCACACAGATCTAATGGCATTTGCCAACCCCGGAGAAGGGGGGGGATTTGTTTTGCCCCCGAAATGTGACGACTGTTCTGTGTTCTTATATTGCAAAATAATGTTATCATTAAACATTTTTGACTCTTGGACATAGTCTGGCATTCTCATTAGACTTTATACTTGGATTCCCAACTTTGGGTTGTCCCCCCTTTCCTAAGGGGTGTCCCTGTTTTGTGGAATACTGCTGAACCAAAAGGCAGTGTGCCCAATGACAAGCTAATTAATCTACTAAAAATCTGTATCCAACACTTTTACTTTTTTTTACGTTTGTTTAGCAATAAAGGCCTGACAGAGGCTTTAACTATTCCCCACCCTATCCAAAACAAAATAATCAGTTTTTGTTGGTGTTAAATAAAAGAAACAAACAAACAAAACAAAAGCACAAGGGACAGTACTTACATTGAATTAGAAGTGTCCCTTGTGCTGGAGGCCACTCTCTTATATGAAAACTTCTGTCCTCTGTCCCCCCTTCCCCACAGCCCCTGCAGTGGTAATATTCTAGTGCTGTGGGGGTCAATAAAAAGCCCCTGGGCCTGTCACAGGCATTCACCAAGACAGACAACCCTTTCCACTGCCCTCCTCCTTTCACAGAAACTGTGCTAAAGCTTCCAGCAATGAAAAGCACTCTATGAATAGAGGAGGACTTTTTTATTCATCCACCTGTCCTCCAATCACAGAGCGTTTTTCATTGATGGAAGCTTGAGTACAACTTCTAGTAATGTAAGAGGGGGTGGAAAGGGTGCATGGGCAGCACAGTGGCTAAATGGTTAGCACTTCTGCCTGGCAATACTAGGGTCGTTGGTTCGAATCCCAGATACGGCACCTCCTGCCTGGAGTTTGCATGTTCTCCCTGTGCCTGCGTGGGTTTCCTCCAGGTACTCCAGAGTTTCCTCCCACACTTCAAAGACAAGCTGGTAGGTTAAATGGATCCTGTCTAAATTGGCCCTTGTATATGAATGTGAGTACGGCACCTCCTGCCTGGAGTTTGCATGTTCTCCCTGTGCCTGCGTGGGTTTCCTCCAGGTACTCCAGAGTTTCCTCCCACAATTCAAAGACAAGCTGGTAGGTTAAATGGATCCTGTCTAAATTGGCCCTTGTATATGAATGTGAGTTAGGGACCTTAGATTGTACGCCCCTTGAGGGTTAGGGACTGATGTGAATGTACAATATAGATGTAAAGCGCTGCGTAAATTGACGGCGCTATATAAGTACCTGAAATAAATAAAATATAGTCAAAACTCTTGACGAGTCCCTGTAACAGGTCTAGCGGCCCATATTAAGCCCTGCGGCACTGGACGATAACCATGGAAAGGGTATGGGGAGGAAAGAGGACAGAAGATTTCAACTAACTGAGCAGCCACCAGCACAAGGGACACTTTGCATTGAATGTAAGTACTGTACCTTGCGCTGATTTTAAAAAACAACAACTACCGTATTTGCCGGCGTATAAGACGACTTTTTACCCCTTAAAAATCTTCTCAAAAGTCGGGGGTCGTCTTATACGCCGGTATACGGCATACTGACACTTTTTAGGGGGGCGGCGCGTTGCCTCCGCTGCCCCCCCCCCTTCCCCCAATGGAAGGGACACTAAGTACAGGGGTGGGCAGCGGCTGTTTCTTACCTGGTTCCGGTCCCACGACGATCCGGTCCAGGAAGCGCGGCTGCGCCTTCAGTTCAGTCACTGGATGTTCGTGCGGCTGCTCGGCTCCGCCTCCTCACCAGTGATTGGCCGCCAGAACTGTAGCTCAGGAAAGGCACACAGGCGGCCAATCACCGGCGAGGGGGTGGAGCCGAGCGGCCCCGCGAAAATCGAGTGCAGGACCAGCAGGTAAGTGGTCAGTGTAGAGGTGCTGCTGCAACCACATATGCTGGCTGCAGCAGCACCATATGAGAACAGGGTCAGCAAGTGTCAGTGGGAGGAATAGTGCCCCATCATTGGTGTCACTGATACCAATGATGGAGCACTATTCCTCCCACTGATACCAATGATGGGGCACTATTCCTCCCACTGATACCAATGATGGGGCACTATTCCTCCCACTGACACCAACGATGGGGCACTATTCCTCCCACTGACACCAACGATGGGGCACTATTCCTCCCACTGACACCAATGATGGGGCACTATTCCTCCCACTGACACCAATGATGGGGCACTATTCCTCCCACTGACACCAACGATGGGGCACTATTCCTCCCACTGACACCAACGATGGGGCACTATTCCTCCCCCCCACTGACACCAATGATGGGGCACTATTCCTCCCCCCCACTGACACCAACGATGGGGCACTATTCCTCCCCCCCACTGACACCAACGATGGGGCACTATCCCCCCCCCCCCCCACTGACACCAATGATGGGACACCATTCCTCCCACTGACACCAATGTTGGGACACCATTCCTCCCACTGACACCAATGATGGGGCACTATTCCCCCCACTGATACCAATGATGGGGCACTATTCCCCCCACTGATACCAATGATGGGGCACTATTCCTGTCACTAATGCCAATGATGGGGCACTATTCCTCCCACTGATACCAATGATGGGGCACTATTCCTGCCACTGATACCAATGATGGGGCACTATTCCTCCCACTGATACCAATGATGGGGCACTATTCCTCCCACTGGTGTGCATTGGAAGAGGGGTAGTCTTATACGGCGAGTATAGCTCAAACACTAAATTTTAGCAGGAAAAGTAGGGGGGTCATCTTATACGCCCAGTCGTCTTATACGCCGGCAAATACGGTAAATTTAGGCTTTAAAGAGATGCAATAAAATGCAAAGTGTACCTTCTTCAATCATGAGGACAATACGCCTCTTATTGCTGGCATTACAATAGAACAATACAAAACCTTTTTACAGGCAGTTTTTCTTTAAAGAACAATTCAAATGCAATTAATAAGCAGGATGTTGTATTCAAAGGAGGAAAGTAAACAGAACCAATTAACACTTTCACCTCATTTCCTGGCAATGGCAGAGCAGCCAATTTCCAGCTCAGCATCTAACAGCTTTGATAACGATGTGTGTGCCTACCTCCCGCCATCACATGCCCTATCCACACCTGTGGTCAGACTGACCTTGAAACAACACGCATACCTTTGTGCATTTACAGACACGAACAATGGTCAACAGCAGGAAAAAAAAAAAAGTACTAAACAAAATGTTGATTGTGCAAAATATTGATTTGGCAACAAAAAAAAGTGGGCTTTAACACTCAGACACCGCATATACTGTACAAGCCCATGGCAGCATAAGGTTGTGTGCTGAGAGCATGTTTACTGCACGCTCCCACCACACTGCCCGAGCTGTCAATGACAGCTCCCAATCAAAGCTTGGAAGCTTGTGGGATGCGTTCCTTATCATGTGACCATTGCAAGAGCCGATCAAAGCAATCACATGATACAGACATTGGCCTATCTCCTGAGCATCAAATTCCCCTTAAAGGGCTGCTGGGAGGCAGTGGTAAAAGGGATTAAAATGTAAAAAATAAAAATAAAAAAATAAACATTCAGTACTTTGCATGGTTGGTTGTTTAAAAAGTTTAAGCAGAGAAAAATGGGTTTATTCTTCCAGATCTGTTTTATTTCTTGATTATAGATATTTACAGTATATAGCGCCGAGAACTTACCCAGCATTTATTGTACATTCACAATAGTCTAGTGTGCTCCTCACTTCCTCAGCTGCACTGAAATCTCATGCCCTGCTCAGTTCTCAATGTCAACTACACCCTCATCTCTATGTAATGGAGAAGAGAGAGGGGAGGTGGTGTGTAGTCTTGTACTAGGGTGACAAAACTACTCTTCTATTAACACAATACAGCAGCCTCTCTCAACCGTATTACCCCAGAGGAACCCTTGAAATAATTTTTAGGTCTCAGGGAACCTCTGTTAAAATCAACTAAAGAATATGTAAACCACCAATTCATTTTACTGATATATGCCTGGTGTACCACGTATTGGTATGAAAATGTATTTTGTGAAATCCCTGGTGTTCCTGCCAGTCACTCTGCCTTCCTATTACAAACTGACCACACTAAGCGTGGTCAGTTCCCTAGCTGCGCTGGCAACTCAGTCTTCTCTCCTACAATGATCAGACTTGTGCTCACATCCCCCCCCCCTCCTACTGCACAGCCATTTACTGGAGAGATCAGTGTTCTGCTGTTTCTCCTCCCCTAGCTCTTATAGAGCTGAAAACAGGTATGTGATCACTTATTAAAAAAAATAAAAAGGTATTTATAATGTATATCCCTCAAAGGAAAATCTTGAAAAAAAAACGCTCAACTCAGGAGTGAATGGAGCCCAAGAGGTTTGCCGCTTATCAGGCTACATGGGCTACTGGTGCTAACCTTCCATTAAGGCCTCATGCACACTGGATTTTATAAAAATGCCAGTAGCATTAGCTGTAGAAAGCTGCGTTAAGAATGCGAGTTTTGTCGTGTTTTTTTAAGTTTTGCATTATCATTTGCGGTTTTTTAGCATTTTGTTAATAAAACTATACTCCCAAAACTATACTTGAGGCTTGAAAACGCTCATGAACGCAGTACAGTGGCCAAGTGGTTAGCACTTCTGCCTGGCAATACTAGGGTCGGTGGTTCGAATCCCAACCACGGCACCACCTGCCTGGAGTTTGCATGTTCTCCCTGTGCCTGCGTGGGTTTCCTCCGGGTACTCTGGTTTCCTCCCACACTCCAAAGACATGCTGGTAAGTTACTTGGATCCTGTCTAAATTGTCCCTAGTATGTGTATGTATGAATGTGAGTTAGGGACCTTAGATTGTACACCCCTTTAGGGTTAGGGTCTGATGTGAATGTACAATATATATGTAAGTGCTGCGTAAATTGACAGTGCTATATATAAAGTACCTGAAATAATAATAATGAACGCCAGATAGCCTCGTTTTGCAGTGTTTTTCAGCACTAGAGCATTTTTACAGCTGAAAAACTCCTCTTCAAACGCAGTAGTTCTGGGTTTTTTCCAGCCTGAAAACGCCCCTGCCAAAAAATGCTGATAAAAGCCTATGTGTGAATGGGCACATAGGATGACATGCTGAAGAGTTTACTGGCTGTAGGAAAAAAAATGCCTGATGCCGAAAACAACAGCTGTAAAAATGTGCAGTGTGCATGAGGCCAAGGTGAACCCTGTTATAGGGAAAATTTAGAAATGTTAATTGTACCCTGAAAAATGTACCCTTTGTCTGGAATTCCTACTGATAAATAGGAGTACACTTCCTGGTATGTAAGTGTGGCCAGGCACAGTCTCATAGCTGTATATCTGCAGTGTGAGATCCAAGGCACTGCTGCCTCTGACTACTAGTCACAGGAGATTCAGGGGCGAGATTTTGTGATGTCACTACTGTGCTGATCACCGTTCTCCTTGCTGGAGACTCTGACATGAGGAAGTAAAGCCCTGCCTCTACCAAGATGGACACCTCCACCCAGAGATACAGTTCAGTATAAAGCATTGTAAGTCAGTAATGGAAAGATCAGGTGCAGGGAGACCACAATACCACTGACTAGTCACCCATATATGTTTACTGCTGCTCAAGGTAGAAACTCCCAGTCTCCAAGCACAGCTCCTCCTGTAGGTGCTAGCCCAGCTCATGTACTCCACAGATATGAACAAAGGAAGTCCGATCGTCTGCACCCCAAACAATCCACTTTATTGAACCAGGATAAAACCAATACAGACAGTGGAAAAACAGCGCTTATTTATTCTGCGTTTGAATAAGCATTGTCTTTAGTGTGAAACGCATTTACTTGCTGGTCCCCGACCATATTTCCACTGTCTGTATTGGTTTTATCCTGGTTCAATAACGTGGATTGCTTGGAGTAAAGCCGTTCGGACGTCCTGTGTACTTACTACTGACAAGTCCGTTGCCTTCTGCCTGCATTTTTATGCTATAGCTTCCACAGTTCAGTTCTTCTTTAAGTGGGTCACACCTTAGAGTACTGGGCACGTCAATTCATTTGGAGCTCATGGGAAGCAAAAAAAATTGAGTATATGCAGCAGCAAGGGTCAGTATTTAAGATAATCAGTTGCTTTGCTACGCATGAGACAGGCACAGATTCACTTCAAGGGCCAGTCAGTCCCATCTGTGCCAGGCTGCAGTAGCCAGCCTTGCCTAGCGCTGACCCAATGCAATCTGCCTTCTTTTCTATGAAGTCAGTTCACATCGGTGATTTGTGTCGGTATGCGCTGAAAAAAACACGACATGTAGTCATTTTTTTCAGCACACTGTGCTGTGCCAGAAACCAGCACCACTGTGGTAAATAGAATGGAAAGAAATGTCATTTCAATAAAGTTCTAACAAAAAAGAAAAGATAAAAAACAGTAAACAGCGCAACGCACCAGGATCAGTGCATTGGCGCTGTTCTTTGCAGTGCACACTAGTGTGCAAGTGTTTAGCATGGCTACTGGTGTGAATGAGCCCTATGGGGATAAAGACAACAAAGTTTCCTCCATGGAGAAGTCTGTCATTCTGAAATGCTTTGCACATCTAAGTGAATGAACTTTAAAGCCAATTTAGATACATTTACTGCTGCCTGGATGTTAGACTGTAAAGAAAGGACAGCCATGCTGGAATATGGGGGCTCTGCAACCGTTGAATGCTACAGGCCGGTACACATCAAGAACTGTTACTATACAATCTAATCAAGGAACCCGATTTCACAGTAAATGATCTTTATTCCTTAGACACGGTTTTTACTTCAACGCTGCAATCTGTATTGTTATTATATACGACCTCAGAACGAGCACTGGGCCCATGTGACATGACATGGTATTACTGATGCATGGCGGTGTAAAATTGCTACACTCCACATTTGCATGTAAATGTCTTCTAGAAGAACGACGGTAACAGCAATAGAGGACTGATTTAGGAAAACTGCAAAAGTGACAGCAGCTAAAAGAATAGCTGAAGCCCAAAGCAACCAGTCAAGTTTCTTGTTTTGTTTACCCTGAGAATTTAAGATCAGACTTCATTTTTTCTTTAAGGCAGCAGCTCCACTTTGGCTTCATTTTGCTCTATATCACTTTTCTAGGGCCTCGTTCGCACGGGTAGCAGTCTTTGTCACCCTCCCGAAAAGTGAAACGTGGTGGATCGCTTTACTTGACATCTAGAAGGTGACATATCACCTCCTCACCACCTGTTATAGCCCTGTAAAGGCCAAACCACTGCATTGCATGCAGATGCACGGCAACCACTTTCACTGAAATGGGACGTGTTGGGTGGCAGGAATGTCTACTAAATACGCCAAAGTGTTTGATTTTTGCCGCAGTATGTGTATAAGCCCGAGCACCTACATGGTCCTATTTAGGTGATGAGTAAATGTTGAGGAGGCCAAAATGACCCCAAGGAGAGCAGATATATCTAACAACAGATTAAGTATGTAAGAAAACGCCAAAAAGTATTCCCAATAGAGAACCAATCAGCTGCCTGAAAAACATTTTATTGAAAAATATCAAAATATAAATGATGACCAATATCCCTCCACCCTACACGGTTAAAAACCAAATGACAACATTGTCATATGCCATAAAAACACCCAACCAGGCACACATACATACCAGCCACACACACCAGACCATGGGTGCCAAAAACCATATGATTATGAGCAGTTATAATAGATCAATAGATCAATTATGTCATCTATGACAGTGGTGCAATGGGAGTATGTAAAGGTGCTGGCACTTTAAAAACTCCAGAGCTATAGCCAGAATCGGCATTAATAAAAACAGTGATATTAATGACAGTCCATCAGTCATGAAGGGGTATCTTCAATCAATGCTGGAAATTCAAACCTACAATAAATTGCCCCTGCATGCAGTCTAACCATGCTTGCATAGATGATGAATATCACAATGGCTCCAATGGAGGTAACAGCAAGAAATGTCACAGTTTGCAAGTACAGCAATTACAATCAACCTCGAGCAGCAGGCTGGAGTTCAATAACAAATGTGTAGATATAGGTTATAGCTAGCCACAACCATTCACTGCATACAGGTAGAAGAAAGGTACCATGTGTGTAAGGCTCCACGGAGCAATCATAGCCCAGGAACCAACCCTGGATGTGGTCACTGCCTGGCCCTGATGTTATTGGCTCACCACTCCATACGATCGCTCACATCAGTCAGAGGCTGGCACATACCCCATCCTCTTGCCAGCACTTGTCTCGGGAAGACGCTTGGAGCTAGAGATAAAAGCAGGATATCAATGCACAAATATATATTGCGCTCCTGGATACTTCTCAATAAATAATAATTAAATTATTACCATTAGATTAATTCAAATTATGATACAAATAACTAATAAAAGTGTATAAATACCAAAAAATATTAAATAGATAGTTTTAACTAATTAATCTCCTCCAAATAAATATCAAAATAATTCCACATGAAATACTCCTCTAAAAAAATTGTTTTACCAAGTGCTCATAAATCATCTATTAGTGACATGATGTACTTACTAATACCCTCAATTTCATTTAAATTCATAATATCCTCATTTAATATAATAAAAATAGTAAACCAACCAATAACCCTCAACTAAAACGCATTTAGATGATCCCCCATAAATAAAAATAACCAAATGCTCATAAATAATTAATAGTGATTAGTATGAATCCAAATATCATCAAAATAATAGTCCCATTGAATAAACAATTGTTTATATATAGTGACTTGGTGCTTGTTGTTCTTCAATTTGTGACTTTTGTGAATCCTTCAAATAGTGAAGATGTGCGCTCACCTCCTTTGATGCCTGCAATTAGGCTATACACGCTTTCGGTTCACTTTCCCTGGAACCTGCTGGACATATACTTTTGCTGGTGAAATAGGGAGATCCTTCCTTTAGGAGTAATGGATGTATCCTCTGGTGGCTGATTATCCCCTCAGGGATTACACACTCCTTTTGTTATTTCAGACCTCCTAATTATCCTCTCCTTGTGTTACTCCGCATGCAGGAAGAAATAGAGGACATAGTGCTTTACCTTTTAAAACTTTTTATTCCCACCATCCAAGTATTAAACTCACATTAGACAGGTTTAAGTAACTCAATATCCCATTGGAAATCCTCTGCTGGCCTCTGAGTCATACACCTGCCGCCTGTCGTGTTGTGCGGCTCCTCTCCGAGTGATGACGTAGCTCCTCCCCTACGCGTTACGCCTCCAATCAACTGGCTTCATCAGGGAGTTGTGATAGGTGACCTATCACAACCCCCTGATGAAGCCACGTGATTGGAGGCGTAACGCGTAGGGGAGGGGCTACGTCATCACTCGGAGAGGAGCCGCACAACACGACAGGTGTATGACTCAGAGGCCAGCAGAGGATTTCCAATGGGATATTGCGTTACTTAAACCTGTCTAATGTGAGTTTAATACTTGGATGGTGGGAATAAAAAGTTTTAAAAGGTAAAGCACTATGTCCTCTATTTCTTCCTGCATGCGGAGTAACACAAGGAGAGGATAATTAAGAGGTCTGAGATAACAAAAGGAGTGTGTAATCCCTGAGGGGATAATCAGCCACCAGAGGATACATCCATTACTCCTAAAGGAAGGATCTCCCTATTTCACCAGCAAAAGTATATGTCCAGCAGGTTCCAGGGAAAGTGAACCGAAAGCGTGAATAGCAGTGGTTCTCAACCTTCCTAATGCCGCAACCCTTTAATACAGTTCCTCATGTTGTGGAGACCCCCAACCATAAAATTATTTACCCAGTAATTATAATTCATGAAGTGTCGTTTTACCTTCAATACTGCTGCTTTCAACACAGTAGCTGCTTTCAACACAGTAGCTGCTTTCTACACAGTAGCTGCTTTCTACACATCGGAAATATGTGTTTTCCTATGGTCTTAGGCGACCCCTGTGAAAGGGTCTTTCAACCCCCAATGGGGTCGCGACCCACAGGTTGAGAACCACTGGTGTATAGCCTAATTGCAGGCATCAAAGGAGGTGAGCGCACATCTTCACTATTTGAAGGATTCACAAAAGTCACAAATTGAAGAACAACAAGCACCAAGTCACTATATATAAACAATTGTTTATTCAATGGGACTATTATTTTGATGATATTTGGATTCATACTAATCACTATTAATTATTTATGAGCATTTGGTTATTTTTATTTATGGGGGATCATCTAAATGCGTTTTAGTTGAGGGTTATTAGTTGGTTTACTATTTTTATTATATTAAATGAGGATATTATGAATTTAAATGAAATTGAGGGTATTAGTAAGTACATCATGTCACTAATAGATGATTTATGAGCACTTGGGAAAAAATCTTTTTTAGAGGAGTATTTCATGTGGAATTATTTTGATATTTATTTGGAGATTAATTAGTTGAAATTATCTATTTAATATTTTTTGGTATTTATACACTTTTATTAGTTATTTGTATCATAATTTGAATTAATTTAATGGTAATAATTTAATTATTATTTATTGAGAAGTATCCAGGAGCGCAACATATATTTGTAGATATTTCCAACACAGTTGTAGTTATGTGTTTCATGTTTGCGATCCTCTAGTAATTATCACACCTGTGGCTCGCAAGTTACTCTGATTCATCTATACCAGGATATCAACGCAGTTGGCTCCCTGCTAGCTGCATTGCTGGAAGGCTGTGGCAGCACATAAGAAGATAGGACAAAGTACTACATGGGGCAGAACACTAATAAAAAAAAAAAAAAAGAATGCTTGCAACAAATTTTTTTTTCTGTGACTCTATTGCAAAATGTCTTACCTGGAGATCCTGCCAGCAACAGCACTTCCTGTTCCAGACTGCCAATGTGAAGTCACTGCCTCACGATTTGCAGCAGTGTTGTCAGCCTGTGGAGCAAGCTCCTTGAGTTGGCCATTGATAACAGGTGGCCTAATAGGCAGCCCAACTGCCATCTGAAGGACTGTACCTGTCGGGCTGACAACCCTGCCTCTAATTTCAAGGCAGTGGCTTAACACGGTCAACCTGCATCAAGCAGAGCCGCTACTGGCAGGAAGTCCAAGTGATAAACTTTGCGATATAAATTCACAAGAAATGATTTGCTTAAGAACCCTGTATACGACATATGAGACACGAGACATAGTGAACTCCAGCTTTTGGGTTTACATACACTTTGTGTATTTTTTAATGCAAGCAGCAGAGGAACCTAAATGTGATTGGTATCAGCCAATTGGTGTACAGCAGACCTGAGACTGGGAAAGTAAGAAGCAGCACAAGAAGCCAATCAGTTATGTTGTAGTGCTAACCAGAAGCATGTTGACATGAGGAAAGAGCAGAGTGACAGAGAGATGGAATAATTTGTCTAATCTTTTCCTTTCACAGCACATCACAGGCGGAGCAGGGGAAACTTCTAAATCATTAAATAATTACCCAAGTTACACTTAATTTTGCATAAAATAACAGATATTAAGTCCACCTTCACTCTAGTTAGTAACAAATTGAATAGATTTATCAATGCAAACGGGGCCATAACTCTAGTGAGATAGAGAAAAGGAGAGAGAAAGTGGGGAAAAGGGATAGAGAAAAAAGAAAGATAAAAGAGAGAGAGGGGGAGGGGGGAGAGAGGAGAGAGAGGGGGGGGGAGGGGGGGAGAGGAGAGAGAGGTAGATGAGAGAGAGGAGAGAGAGGTAGATGAGAGAGAGGAGAGAGGGTAGAGGAGAGAAAGAGAGGGGGGAGGAGGGGAGAGAGGAGAGAGAGGAGAGGAGAGAAGAGAGAGAAAGAGAGAAAGAGAGAAGAGAGAGAGAGAAAAGAGAGGAAAGAGAAAGATTTTCACAGTACAGAAGAAGGCACTATCATACAGGGGCCATTTACAAAACAGCAGTCCTAACTCATAACACCTTAAGGCCCTACTGACCAATAAGGACCAGTCGAAACCATGTGACCTGCAACAATTCATAACTGCATTGTCTATCCCAAACACCCAACAATCTGGTTTGAATAAATATCAAATAAAAAACATAATGAATGATTCCCAAGAAAAATATGTTGAGGAATGAAGAAATAAATTCCAAGAAACGGTTTACCAGTCACTGCAGAGAGACTACAAATTAGTCCTGTACCTGGAGAGAGCGGGGGGGGGGGAGAGAGAGAGAGAGAGAGGAGTGAGAGGGGAAAGAGAGCGAGGAGAGAGAGGGGGGGAGATCGGGGGGGGGGAGATCGGGGAGAGAGAGGGGAGGGAGATCAGGGAGAGGGGGGGATTGGGGAGAGAGAGGGGAGGGAGATCAGGGAGAGGGGGGGATTGGGGAGAGAGAGGGGAGGGAGATCGGGGGAGAGAGGAGAGAGAGAGGAGGGAGATCGGGGGGGAGGGAGAGAGAGGGGAGGGAGATCGGGGGGGGGAGGGAGAGAGAGGGGAGGGAGATCGGGGGGGGGAGGGAGAGAGAGGGGAGGGAGATCGGGGGGCTGAGGGAGGGAGATCGGGGGAGAGAGAGAGGGGGGAGAGAGGGGGGAGAGCGGGGGGGAGAGAGAGGGGGGGGGAGAGAGAGGAGGGAGAGAGAGAGGAGGGAGAGAGAGAGCGGGGGGGAGAGAGAGGGGGGGGGAGAGAGAGGAGGGAGAGAGAGAGAGGAGGGAGAGAGAGAGAGAGGAGGGAGAGAGAGCGAGGAGGGAGAGAGAGAGAGGAGGGAGAGAGAGCGAGGAGGGAGAGAGAGAGAGGAGGGAGAGAGAGCGGAGGGAGAGAGAGCGGAGGGAGAGAGAGCGGAGGGAGAGAGAGAGGAGGGAGAGCGGGGGGAGGGAGAGAGAGAGGAGGGAGAGCGGGGGGAGGGAGAGAGGAGGGAGAGCGGGGGGAGGGAGAGAGGAGGGAGAGCGGGGGAGGGAGGGAGAGGAGGGAGAGGGAGGGAGGGAGAGGAGAGAGCGGGGCGAGAGAGAGAAGAGGGAGCGTGGGGCGAGAGAGAAGAGAGGGAGCGTGGGGCGAGAGAGAAGAGAGGGAGCGTGGGGCGGAGAGAGAAGAGAGGGAGCGTGGGGCGGAGAGAGAAGAGAGGGAGCGTGGGGCGGAGAGAGAAGAGAGGGAGCGTGGGGCGGAGAGAGAAGAGAGGGAGCGTGGGGCGGGAGAGAGAAGAGAGGGAGCGTGGGGCGGAGAGAGAAGAGAGGGAGCGTGGGGCGGAGAGAGAAGAGAGGGCGGGGGAGGAGAGAGGAGAGAGGGCGGGGGAGGAGAGAGGAGAGAGGGCGGGGGAGGAGAGAGGAGAGAGGGCGGGGGAGGAGAGAGGAGAGAGGGCGGGGGAGGAGAGAGGAGAGAGGGCGGGGGAGGAGAGAGGAGAGAGGGCGGGGGAGGAGAGAGGAGAGAGGGCGGGGGAGGAGAGAGGAGAGAGGGCGGGGGAGGAGAGAGGAGAGAGGGCGGGGGAGGAGAGAGGAGAGAGAGCGGGGGAGGAGAGAGGAGAGAGAGCGGGGGAGGAGAGAGGAGAGAGAGCGGGGGAGGAGAGAGGAGAGAGAGCGGGGGAGGAGAGAGGAGATAGAGCGGGGGAGGAGAGAGGAGATAGAGCGGGGGAGGAGAGAGGAGATAGAGCGGGGGAGGAGAGAGGAGATAGAGCGGGGGAGGAGAGAGGAGATAGAGCGGGGGAGGAGAGAGGAGATAGAGCGGGGGAGGAGAGAGGAGATAGAGCGGGGGAGGAGAGAGGAGATAGAGCGGGGGAGGAGAGAGGAGATAGAGCGGGGGAGGAGAGAGGAGATAGAGCGGGGGAGGAGAGAGGAGATAGAGCGGGGGAGGAGAGAGGAGATAGAGCGGGGGAGGAGAGAGGAGATAGAGCGGGGGAGGAGAGAGGAGATAGAGCGGGGGAGGAGAGAGGAGATAGAGCGGGGGAGGAGAGAGGAGATAGAGCGGGGGAGGAGAGAGGAGATAGAGCGGGGGAGGAGAGAGGAGATAGAGCGGGGGAGGAGAGAGGAGATAGAGCGGGGGAGGAGAGAGGAGATAGAGCGGGGGAGGAGAGAGGAGATAGAGCGGGGGAGGAGAGAGGAGATAGAGCGGGGGAGGAGAGAGGAGATAGAGCGGGGGAGGAGAGAGGAGATAGAGCGGGGGAGGAGAGAGGAGATAGAGCGGGGGAGGAGAGAGGAGATAGAGCGGGGGAGGAGAGAGGAGATAGAGCGGGGGAGGAGAGAGGAGATAGAGCGGGGGAGGAGAGAGGAGATAGAGCGGGGGAGGAGAGAGGAGATAGAGCGGGGGAGGAGAGAGGAGATAGAGCGGGGGAGGAGAGAGGAGATAGAGCGGGGGAGGAGAGAGGAGATAGAGCGGGGGAGGAGAGAGGAGATAGAGCGGGGGAGGAGAGAGGAGATAGAGCGGGGGAGGAGAGAGGAGATAGAGCGGGGGAGGAGAGAGGAGATAGAGCGGGGGAGGAGAGAGGAGATAGAGCGGGGGAGGAGAGAGGAGATAGAGCGGGGGAGGAGAGAGGAGATAGAGCGGGGGAGGAGAGAGGAGATAGAGCGGGGGAGGAGAGAGGAGATAGAGCGGGGGAGGAGAGAGGAGATAGAGCGGGGGAGGAGAGAGGAGATAGAGCGGGGGAGGAGAGAGGAGATAGAGCGGGGGAGGAGAGAGGAGATAGAGCGGGGGAGGAGAGAGGAGATAGAGCGGGGGAGGAGAGAGGAGATAGAGCGGGGGAGGAGAGAGGAGATAGAGCGGGGGAGGAGAGAGGAGATAGAGCGGGGGAGGAGAGAGGAGATAGAGCGGGGGAGGAGAGAGGAGATAGAGCGGGGGAGGAGAGAGGAGATAGAGCGGGGGAGGAGAGAGGAGATAGAGCGGGGGAGGAGAGAGGAGATAGAGCGGGGGAGGAGAGAGGAGATAGAGCGGGGGAGGAGAGAGGAGATAGAGCGGGGGAGGAGAGAGGAGATAGAGCGGGGGAGGAGAGAGGAGATAGAGCGGGGGAGGAGAGAGGAGATAGAGCGGGGGAGGAGAGAGGAGATAGAGCGGGGGAGGAGAGAGGAGATAGAGCGGGGGAGGAGAGAGGAGATAGAGCGGGGGAGGAGAGAGGAGATAGAGCGGGGGAGGAGAGAGGAGATAGAGCGGGGGAGGAGAGAGGAGATAGAGCGGGGGAGGAGAGAGGAGATAGAGCGGGGGAGGAGAGAGGAGATAGAGCGGGGGAGGAGAGAGGAGATAGAGCGGGGGAGGAGAGAGGAGATAGAGCGGGGGAGGAGAGAGAAGATAGAGCGGGGGAGGAGAGAGAAGATAGAGCGGGGGAGGAGAGAGACGAGAGAGCGGGGGGAGAGAGACGAGAGAGCGGGGGGAGAGAGACGAGAGAGCGGGGGGAGAGAGACGAGAGAGCGGGGGAGAGAGAGACGAGAGAGCGGGGGAGAGAGAGACGAGAGAGCGGGGGGGAGAAAGACGAGAGAGCGGGGGGGGAGAAAGAGGGAGGGCGAGAGAGAGAGAAAAGAGAGAGGGAGGGCGAGAGAGAGAAAAGAGAGGGAGGGCGAGAGAGAGAAAAGAGAGGGAGGGCGAGAGAGAGAAAAGAGAGGGAGGGCGAGAGAGAGAAAAGAGAGGGAGGGCGAGAGAGAGAAAAGAGAGGGAGGGCGAGAGAGAGAAAAGAGAGGGAGGGCGAGAGAGAGAAAAGAGAGGGAGGGCGAGAGAGAGAAAAGAGAGGGAGGGCGAGAGAGAGAAAAGAGAGGGAGGGCGAGAGAGAGAAAAGAGAGGGAGGGCGAGAGAGAGAAAAGAGAGGGAGGGCGAGAGAGAGAAAAGAGAGGGAGGGCGAGAGAGAGAAAAGAGAGGGAGGGCGAGAGAGAGAGAAAGAGAGGGAGGGCGAGAGAGAGAAAAGAGAGGGGGGCGAGAGAGAGAAAAGAGAGGGAGGGCGAGAGAGAGAAAAGAGGGAGGGCGGGAGAGAAAAGAGAGGGAGGGCGGGAGAGAAAAGAGAGGGAGGGCGAGAGAAAAGAGAGGGGGGGCGAGAGAGAGAAAAGAGAGGAGGGCGAGAGAGAGAAAAGAGAGGGAGGGCGAGAGAGAGAAAAGAGAGGGAGGGCGAGAGAGAGAAAAGAGAGGGAGGGAGGGAGAGAAAAGAGAGGGAGGGCGAGAGAGAGAAAAGAGAGGGGGGGCGAGAGAGAGAAAAGAGAGGGGGGCGAGAGAGAGAAAAGAGAGGGAGGGCGAGAGAGAGAAAAGAGAGGGAGGGCGAGAGAGAGAAAAGAGAGGGAGGGCGAGAGAGAGAAAAGAGAGGGAGGGCGAGAGAGAGAAAAGAGAGGGAGGGCGAGAGAGAGAAAAGAGAGGGAGGGCGAGAGAGAAAAGAGAGGGAGGGCGAGAGAGAGAGAGAAAGAGAGAGGGGGCAAGAGAGAGAAAAGAGAGGGAGGGCGAGAGAGAAAAGAGAGGGAGGGAGGGAGGGAGAGAAAAGAGAGGGAGGGAGGGGGGAGAAAAGAGAGGGAGGGAGGGGGGAGAAAAGAGAGGGAGAGAGAAGAGAGAGAGAAAAGAGAGAGAGCGGGGGGAGGGGGAGAGAGGGAGAGAGAGAGGGGGGAGAGAGAGAAAAAAAGAGGGAGAGAGAGAAAGAGAGCAGGGAGACATCTATAGATCTATAGCTGCTACCAATAATCACATGTTCTTTAGGCAGGGACGGATTCCAAAACAAGGAAAAGCACAAAAAAAACAGCAGGCATGATTTATCCAAAAACCATGGTACCATTTTAAAATGCATTTTGGTGGCAGCAAAAATGAGTGTGTTTGCTAGACATGTTGGGGTGCCATTACCAATTAATAACACCCATGTGCAGACAGCAACGCGCTCTTGTGAAATGCACATTTCCCATAAAAGTGGTGTGAACAGGCTCCTAAAGCAGCATTGCATGTAAAGTTAATAGAGTTTTCCCTTCCAGGGAAGAAAACAAGACATTTGCCAAATCTGAAGAGATCCCAGAACACCCCAGCCCACCCCCATGCCCACTTGAAAACACACAAGTATCTGAAGGAGGGGATCTACTGCACTGCCGCCTATAAGCATCTTCCGAACAATGGGAAGCAGATGCTGCATATCATCGATGTCCCAAAATATAATCCTGCCTAATATAATTAAAGCATTAACCCCGTCTCTGCTCCCGGGGGTCAGTGACACGGAATGCAAGCTATTCTCTTATCTGCCACTTTGCTGGTAAAAAGAGGATCTCGGGTTTCCTCTTGTACACAGTAAAATGTGTTTTGCAATTTGAGGCAAAACTGAAATAATTTTTTGATTTTGCCATTTAATGCTCAGGCGTGGTACTGGTTGCCACGGCAACCTCTTTGTTTCATAGCGCCCTATCATTACCACAAAAAAACACTGACGTTATTTAGTGTAATGGGCACGCCGCAGATTAGCAGAACATTTTCAAATGTTTCGCTGGCAATTTCCATCCCGCTGAGCGCAGATTTTGAGTGATTTTTGCAATATTTAGCTTAAAGGGATTTTTTGGATGCAAAGTGAACATTATTGCTGTACCATATTTCCATTGCTATACAGTACAAACATATTTGTATTATGTTGTATGTATTTCACTACAAGCACTTTAACCTCTTACCGACCGCGTAACATAAATTTGGGGTGGCAAGGAGGGTGGGCTTTACTACATTCATGGCGGCCGAGGTTTCTGTGAGAGAGCATGCTCACTGCCCTCTCCTAACACAATGACTCATCTGTCACAAACTGTTCCTGGTCCTCGTGATCAGGAGCTGGCAGGACAGGTTCCCCAATCACCCAATCACAGTCATTTCCTGCTAGAGTGATCTCCCTAGACGGCTGCACCAAGATACAAGTCAATTTTTAGGCACCCACTACAATAGGAATTTTTAGTTTTGGTGAGATACTGAACATTAGGGTTGAATACTTCTAAAGGGATGCCGACACAGCATTATTCTCACCAGAACACAGAGTTCACCAGGTGGTTATAATGAACCAGAACCTCCTATTCAGAATCAGTCTGCTAAAGGACATGCTGAAACAAACAGCTACTTAACCTCATCCTGCTGACCTAGTGCATATATGCGTCTATTTGTAAACAATTTACTGTGTTGAGAGCACACATCAACTAGCGTGCAGTGGAAAGCTTCCGGTGCATACTTGCGATCAAGAGCTTTCTGATCACGTGACCGATGTGACAGCCAATCACTGTCGGGATCGGAATGCCCACTCCCACCTCCCAACATTTCGATCCGCTTAAAGGACCAGGATACAGTGGTAGGAAGGGGTAAAGTGATTACATTTTTTACCTGAATGTATTCCCTACATTCAGGTAAAAAATATCCCATTATTTGTATCACCGCCTCACCCCCTGAAGACTAAACCGAGTCCTCACTCAGCTCAGCGCTGTGCCTATCTGTAGGGGCTCTCTCCTCTTTCCCCACTCTCAAAGGCTTTGTTGAGGCAGTGGGAGCCATTGGGTACTGCTGCTGTCAATCTACTCATGTGAGCAGAGAGCAGGGGGAGGACTGAGCCACGCTGTGTATGTCTATGGATGCACACAGCCCATCTTGGGAATGAGCCCACTCATGTGCCCCCATAGCAAGTGGATGCCTACTTTTAAAACATGTTCTTAGATTACCATTATGAAACTCCTAGCATGGCTGACATGCCTACACCCTGAGATCTCAGCACCTTTAGAATTCTCCCCAAGCAAACCAAGATCCCTAAAAATTGGGAGCTCAATAAGCAATCATGACATCAGCTCAGGAATCTAGCTCTGTCCGGCCCCCTCCTGAAGGCCCCTATTAGTCCCTCAAAACTACGAGTGGCCTACAAACAAGAATGATTGGGGGATGGCATGGTTCTGGATCTAGAGTAGAAGTTTGCACAGATGATTAAACCTTTGGCACACCAAAAGAAATATAAGGGCCCCTTCACATCTGCCCAATCCATTGCAGCGTGTTAATCTATGCACATTAACATGCGGTATCTTGCACACATACATGCACTGCGCTAAGGCAGCCCATTCATTTTAAAGCTGAATTCTGTCTGGCAGTCCCACTGCATGGGTTGAATGCTTGCTTATGTCTAGGGAACCAGGAATAGCAGTTTTACTTTCCTGATCCACCTCTGCTGGAGGCACCCCTGAGCTGCAAGACCAGTCTCTGCAGCTTCCCCTATACCGTGGTGGTCACTGATCCTCTGACATCATCATGTTGAATGCAGAGCTCATAGCCTTGCACTGAACATGATGATGTCGAGAACCAGTTAACCGTTGGAACATAGAGGAGCGAAGGATCATGTAAGTAAGATCAATTTTACCATGCCCTAGACAAGGGGTAGACAACCTGCTGCTCTCCAGCTGTTGTGGAACTACATTTCCCATGAGGCATTGCAACATTACAAAACTGACAGTTACAGCTATGACTTGCAGAGGCATGATGGAACTTATAGTCCTGCAACAGCTGGAGAGCTGCAGGTTGCGTAACCCTGCCCTAGACATACACAAGCACTTAACCCTTGTGGGGGGGGGAGTGGCAGCCAAAATTACATTTTGGAACCTTGCAGGGCCCCTTCATCAGACATGTGACATGCGCAGTGGAAAACAGACAAATATTTGAAAAAAAACATCCACCAATCAGTGAGCAAAGAATTGGCCCTACTCCACCTCCTGATGTCATAATGACATCATAAAACACATTATTTAAACAATGGCATAACTGCCAAACAACATAACTACTGGACTCCTCAAAATAAACATCGATATAGCTTAGAAATGTAATAATGTACTTTATATGTTTTCCAGTATTTTCTGCTATTCTGTGGCCATTACCTATTTACAGCTGGTCCGCCTTGCAGACACTGCCAGGTGCTGGCTTTTTAGTATTGCTAACAGTTTACTAATGATGGTTTACTTTAAAGACCGCAAGCCAAAAATCCAAACACTCAGCTGAAAGATAGACCTGTCATGTGAAATGTCTTCCCTGTCAAAATAATTGTAACCCTGTTCAGCTAGTCTTGTGATTCACATAGCTCTGTCACATTTTATAGCCAGAGAGTGATCCAAAGCCACCCAAACTTGTCCCCGTCCTAGAAGCCCAATAAAATTGCCCACCCCCATTAAACATCTTGAGTATGCCGTCCAGTTCTGGTCACCAGTCTTCAGGAAGGATGTGCTGTATCTGTAGAGAGTCCAGAAAATGGCGGCAAAGCTAATAAGGGGGCTGGAGGACCTTAGTTAGGAGGAACGTCTACAAACATTAAACGGATTCTTCCTGCAGTAGAGACACTTAAGAGGAGATATGACAGCGATATACAAATATCTCAATGGTGATTCCAGCATAGGGAGGAAACTGTTCAGTCTCAGGCTGCTCAAGAAGATACGCGGCCACTCAATGAAATCGGACGAACAGCAGTTTCATCTTAAGCTGCATACATGTATTTTACTGTAAGAGCGGTAAGGATGTGGAACTCCCCACAATCGGTGGTTTCAGTGGGAAGTGTCGCCGATTTAAAAAAAGCTTTTAGATGGGCATCATGAGTGCAATATACAGGGATATTGGAAGTGGTAAAGACATAAATACAGGTTGAGCTGGATGGACTACAGTTGCAAGAAAAAGTATGTGAACCCCTTGGGATTATGTGGAGTTTTGCATGAATTGGGCATAAAATGTGCTCTGAACGTCATCCAAGTCACAACAATAGAAGAACACAGTCTGCTGAACATAATACTACACAAACATTAGATGTTGCCATGGTTTAATTGCACATAACATGTAAACATTCACAGTGCAGGGAGGAAAAAGTATGTGAGGCCCTAGCTTAATGACGAGCTAATTGGAGCCAGGAGTGAGCCAACCTTGACTCCAATCAGTGTGATGATATTGGATGTGTTGCTGACAGCTGTCCTGCCCTTAAAAAAAAAAAACACACACCTGTTTTGGGTTTACTGGTTTCAAGAAGCACTGTCTGATGTGAACCATGCCTCGCAGAAAAGAGCTCTCAGAAGACCTACCATCAAGAATTGTTGACTTGCATGAAGCTGGAAAGGGTTACAAAAGTATCTTCAAAAGCCTTGATGTTCATGTGTCCACGGTAAGACAGACTGTCTACAAATGGAGAAAGTTTAGCACTGTTGCTACTCTCCCTAGGTGTGGTTGTCCTGTAAAAATGACTGCAAGAGCACAGCGCAGAATGCTGCATGAGGTAAAGAAGAATCCCAGAGTGTCAGCTAAAGACCTACAGAAATCTCTGGCACATGCTAACATTTTTGTTGACACATCTACAATAAGGAAAACATGAAACAAGAATGGAGTACATGGGAGGACACCACGGAGGAAGCCATTGCTGTCCAAAAAGAATATTGCAGCACGTTTGAAGTTTGCAAAAGAGAACCTGGATGTTCCACAGCACTACTGGCAAAATATACTGTGGACAGATGAAACCAAGATTGAGTTGTTTGGGAAGAACACACAACACTATGTGTGGAGAAAAAAAGGCACAGCACACCAACATCAAAACCTCATCCCCACTGTAAAACATGGCGGAGGGAGCATCATGGTTTGGGGCTGCTTTGCTGCCTCAGGGCCTGGACGGATTGTTGTCATTGATGGGAAAATGAATTCCAGAGTTTATCAAGACATTTTGCAGGAAAACGTACAACCATCTGTCCGCCAACTGAAGCTCCGCAGAGGATGGGTGATGCAACAGGATAATGACCCAAAGCATACAAATAATTCAACAAAACAATGGCTGCAACAGCACAGAATACCCTTCTGGAGTGGCCCAGTCAGAGTCCTGACCTCAACCCGATTGAAATGCTGTGGCATGACCTTAAGAGAGCGATTCACACCAGACATCCCAAGAATATTGCTACACAAACAGTTTTGTGAAGAGGAGTGGTCCAGAATTACTCCAGATCGTTGTGCAGGTCTGATCTGCAACTACAGGAAACGTTTGGTTGAGGTTATTGCTGCCAAAGGAGGGTCAACCAGTTATTAAGTCCAAAGGTTCACATACTTTGTCCTCCCTTCACTGTGAATGTTTACATGTTATGTGCAATTAAACCATGGCAACATCTAATGTTTGTGTAGTATTATGTTCAGCAGACTGTGTTCTTCTATTGCTGTGACTTAGATGACGTTCAGAGCACATTTTATGCCCAATTCATGCAAAACTCCACGTAATCCCAAGGGGTTCACATACTTTTTCTTGCAACTGTATGTCTTTATTCAACCTTGCTAACTATGTAACAACAAAAAAAATGAAAAAACATGTTCTGAAGTCAGCACTATGACAAGTTATTCAGTAAGGCAGGCTTTTGCTGCGGTTCCTCCCACTTGCAGGCTGATTCCTGTTTCTGGTGTTCAGGGGATTATTTATCACAGGTACTTATATAGTGCTGTCAATTTACACACATATACATACATATATATATATTTATTACATTCACATCAGTCCCTAACCCTCAAGGGGCATAGAATCTAAGGTCCCTAACTTACATTCATACATACACATACTAGGGTCAGTTTAGACAAGATCCAAATAACCTTTCAGCATGACTTTGGAGTGTGAGAGAAAACCCACACAGGCACAGGGAGAACATGCAAACTCCAGGCAGGTGGTGCCGTGGTTGGGCTTCAAACCAACAACCCTAGCGCTGCCAGGCGGAAGTGTTAACCATTTAGCCACTGTGCTAAACAGAATGTATTTAAAAATAAAAAGTATTTTTAAAACACGTTTATTGATTTTGAATAAATTTGCACCCTGGATGAGGTACAAGGGCAGAGGATTAACAGAGAGTTTATTGGTGAAAGGGGTATTTATACAGGCATCGTATGTTTATATCTGTGCTCGAGATATATAGCTAAACACACAGCTCAACCGCACATATGAAGCCAGAAGGTGATTTTCAGCAACGGCAGCCCCCACATTTCTCTTTGGAGAGCTTTACTTTAAAGATAATTTGTGCTTAGGCCATGCAGGGAAAATCAACAGGTTCTCTTTCATGCAGACCTCTACAGAAGCCTTTACTTACTCTTCTTTTCACAGTTGGGAAAGGAAAGGTAAATATATATTGCTGGGCGTGGGTGGTGGGCTAAAAGGTGAAAAAAAAAGGTTTTACCCTGATGTTGATGAATAAGGCGGTATAATTTTCCTTGCCTGCAGGCTTCCCCTCTTCATGCAACCGGTCCCCCAGTCAAAGTGCTCTGAAGTTTCCCTCTACAATGCAGGACTAGCAGTCTGGCAATGTATAGGGAGGACGCCAAGGGCACAGCCACATTCCAAACATCGGACAGTGGAGGAGCACACCAGCTATAAGCTGAAAGTAAGGAATAAAGCAAGTGTCATATCACCTTATTCATCATCCCCTGGGAAAAATGAGCAGCTTGTAGTGTTGAAGGTTACAAGGGTAAGGCCTTATTCACAGGGGGCATATGAATGGCCTGGAATGCAGTGTCACGCACCTGCACCCCTGTCAATGTCACATTGGGAGCAGCGGATGTGTCCATGCAGCCGCTGCATCTCAATAGACTGCCTGTATGAGGATACACAGAACACCTGTGCATCCCCATGCAAGTAAACACGGCCCTCACATGGGGTCCACACTGACACACCCCATGTGAACGAGGCCTAAATCTTTGTTTACCCAGGGTTTAGTGTTAAGGCATATATGGAAGAGCAGTGCATACAGTGGGGCAAAAAAGTATTTAGTCAGCCACCAATTGTGCAAGTTCTCCCACTTACAAAGATGAGAGAGGCCTGTAATTGGCATCATATGTAGACCTCAACTATGAGAGACAAAATGAGAAAACAAATCCAGACAATCACATTGGCTGATTTGGAAAGAATTTATTTGCAAATTATGGTGGAAAATAAGTATTTGGTCACCTACAAACAAGCAAGATTTCTGGCTCTCACAGACCTGTACCTTCTTCTTTAAGAGGCTCCTCTGTCCTGCACTCATTACCTGTATCAATGGCACCTGTTTGAACTTGTTATCAGTATAAAAGACACCTGTCCACAACCTCAAACAGTCACACTCCAAACTCCACTATGGTGAAGATCAGAGAGCTGTCGAAGGTCACCAGAAACAAAATTGTAGACCTGCACCAGGCTGGGAAGACTGAATCTGCAATAGGCAAGCAGCTTGGTGTGAACAAATCAACTGTGGGAGCAATAATTAGAAAATGGAAGACATACAAGACCACTGATAATCTCCCTCGATCTGGGGCTCCACGCAAGATCTCACTCCGTGGGGTCAAAATGATCACAAGAACGGTGAGCAAAAATCCCAGGACACACAGGGGGACCTAGTGAATGACCTGCAGAGAACTGGGACCAACGTAACAAAGGCTACCATCAGTAACACACTACGCCGCCAGGGACTCAGATCCTGCAGTGCCAGACGTGTCCCCCTGCTTAAGCCAGTACATGTCCGGGCCCGTCTGAAGTTATGCTAGAGAGCATTTGGATGATCCAGAAGAGGATTGGGAGAATGTCATATGGTCAGATGAAACCAAAATAGAACTGTTTGGTAGAAACACAACTCATCGTGTTTAGAGGAGAGAGAATGCTGAGTTGCATCCAAAGAACACCATACCTACTGTGAAGCATGGGGGTGGAAACATCATGCTTTGGAGCTGTTTCTCCGCAATGGGACCAGGACGACTGATCCATGTACAGGACAGAATGAATCGGGCCATGTATTGTGAGATTTTGAGTGCAAACCTCCTTCCATCAGCAAGGGCATTGAAGATGAAACGTGGCTGGGTCTTCCACCATGACAATGATCCCAAACATACCACCCGGGCAATGAAGGAGTGGCTTCGTAAGAAGCATTTCAAGGTCCTGGAGTGGCCTAGCCAGTCTCCAGATCTCAACCCCATAGAAAACCTTTGGAAGGAGTTGAAAGTCCATGTTGCCCAGCGACAGCCACAAAACATCACTGCTCTAGAGGAGATCTGCATGGAGGAATGGGCCAACATACCGGCAACAGTGTGTGCCAACCTTGTGAAGACTTACAGGAAACGTTTGACCTCTGTCATTGCCAACAAAGGATATATAACAAAGTATTGAGATGAACTTTTGATATTGACCAAATACTTATTTTCCACCATAATTTGCAAATAAATTCTTTCCAAATCAGCCAATGTGATTGTCTGGATTTTCTTTCTCATTTTGTCTCTCATAGTTGAGGTCTACCTATGATGCCAATTACAGGCCTCTCTCATCTTTTTAAGTGGGAGAACTTGCACAATTGGTGGCTGACTAAATACTTTTTTGCCCCACTGTATATGGAAGAGCAGTGCATATGTAATGAACAAATTGCACATCTGCAACAGCTGACTACTTTTAGAAGGTACAAACCGATTCCCACAGTCTCATCCTTCTTTCCCTTTCTGCAGAATCATTGGTCTGAAGAAGCGTGTGCTTATCAGCTGTGGAACACTTCGAGTCCATTCCCACCAGTGCGCACTTTTACACTGCCACACCATTCATTGTAAATGGCACTTGAACGCACTTGCAGACAATCCAGTGTCCTATGCATTGTGCCACCCTGCGAATAACTGCAGCCTGTCCCATTTTTGCATTGCAGCCTTTTCACTTTGAAAGGCTTTTTTAATGCATGTCAATGCACCACACTGCTTGCATTTCAGTGCAAAGTGTTATAATGTGAAGCAGCCCTTGTTCACGTGCCTGTTCGGGTTAGGGAGAACCCAACCAAAGAAGTGAATGTAAGCATGGCCCCATAGCATAGCAGCTCACATATACTGGATCTACTGTAAACAGACTACATACATTTGCCTGTGTGCATATCCCACCTCTGTACTGCAGACTTGTACAGTGTTCTGTCCCTGTGACACACTGATTTGCCCACATTAGGCCTCATGCATGTTGAATACAGGACAGCTGCACAGCCAGGCATCCCTGGAAAGGAGGGGGCTCTGTTTGGGAAGTGAATACATGCTGATGTCTTGCTGCGCTCTATGAAATACCACTCTGTGCCCAGGACGCAGCAGAATGAGCTGACAAAGAAGGGGTTCAGCAATGCAAGGCACTCATCAATGTGCCCAGGAAGAGGGAGGAAGGTGCGGTATGTGCCAGCATGAAGTGGCATCGGCTTCAGGAGGAGACTAGGAAGCTCAGATCTGCCGCATGTTGCAGCCATAGGGTTGCCACCTCATCCATTTAAACCCGAACACATTAATTACACAGGTTCTGGGGCTAATTTAATGCAGGTAAGGCACTAAGTGAGTTTAATTACCACCTTAATCAGCCACAGAACATGTATAATTAATATGTGTTTGTTTGGCTTTAAAGGGATGAGGTAGCAACCCTACCCAACCAGGGGCAGGGTACATACTCTGGCAGAAACAGCTAAAGAAAGTGCTCAGAAAAAAGGCAATAAGGTGCAGGAGAAGAGATCTGCCTCATGTACCAACTGAGGTACTACAAGTGCTATTACATGCAAAGCAAGGGGTGCAATCAGCTTCACTGTATGCAGATCATAGGGTGCAATAGTGAACATATACAAAGCTAAGGTGCAATAAGCTGCACATATACGGAGTAAGGGGTACAATAAGCTACAGCACATAGAAAGCAAGAAACACAATAGGCATCAGTGTATGCAAAGCAAATGGTGCAAAAAGCTGCAGCATATACAAAGCAAGGGGTGCAAAAAGCTGCAGCATATACAAAGCAAGGGGTGCAACAACCCGCAGCATATACAAAGCAAGGGGTGCAACAACCCGCAGCATATACAAAGCAAGGGGTGCAAGAAGCTGCAGCATATACAAAGCAAGGGGTGCAGCAAGCCGCAGCATATACAATGCAAGGGGTGCAGCAAGCCGCAGCACATACAAAGCAAGGGGTGCAGCAAGCCGCAGCACATACAAAGCAAGGGGTGCAGCAAGCCGCAGCACATACAAAGCAAGGGGTGCAGCAAGCCGCAGCACATACAAAGCAAGGGGTGCAGCAAGCCGCAGCACATACAAAGCAAGGGGTGCAGCAAGCCGCAGCATATACAAAGCAAGGGGTGCAGCAAGCCGCAGCACATACAAAGCAAGGGGTGCAACAAGCCGCAGAATATACAAAGCAAGGGGCGCAGCAAGCCGCAGCACATGCAAAGCAAGGGGTGCAGCAAGCCGCAGCACATACAAAGCAAGGGGTGCAGCAAGCCGCAGCACATACAAAGCAAGGGGTGCAGCAAGCCGCAGCACATGCAAAGCAAGGGGTGCAACAAGCCGCAGCACATGCAAAGCAAGGGGTGCAACAAGCCGCAGCACATACAGTTGTGTTCAAAATAATAACAGACATCACTAACTTGATCAATCACTGTTTTTGGTAGAAATGATATTTCTACATGGCAAATAATTAACTAGCAGGTGTAGTAGAGTAATAGAAATCCAACAGACCCAACAGTCATGACATGCATGCTGCTGATTCTGTGTAATTGAATCACTAATTGAAAGGGGCGTGTTCAAAATAATAGCAGTGTGGAGTTCTATTAGTGAGGTCATTCATTCTTTGAGAAACAGATGGCAATTATTGCCCTTATTTAAGGAAGGAAGGCAGAAAATGTTGTACATGCTGGTTACAGTGCATTTCTCTCTGAAATTCTGAGGAAAATGGGTCGTTCCAGACATTGTTCAGAAGAACAGCGTACCTTGATTAAAAAGTTGATTGGAGAGGGGAAAATATATAAAGAAGTGCAGAAAATGATAGGCTGCTCAGCTAAAATGATCACAAATGCTTTAAAATGGCAACCAAAACCTGAAAGACATGGAAGAAAGTGAAAAACTACCATTCGAATGGATAGAAGAATAGCCAAAATGGCAAGGACTCAGCCAACAATCAGCTCCAGGAAGATGAAAGAAGGTGTGACGTTCCCTGTGAGGACTGTTACAATTAGAAGACGCCTATGTGAAGCCAAGCTATCTGCAAGAAGTCCCCGCAAAGTCCCACTGTTGGAAAAAAGACATGTGCTGAAGAGGTTACAATTTGCCAAAGAGCACAATGACTGGCCTAAAGAGAAATGGCGCAACATTTTGTGGACTGATGAAAGTAAGATTGTTCTTTTTGGGTCTAGTGGGCGGAGACAGTTTGTCAGACGATCCCCAAACACTGAATTCAAGCCACAGTACACTGTGAAGACAGTGAAGCATGGTGGTGCAAGCATCATGATATGGGGATGTTTCTCATACTACGGTGTTGGGCCTATTTATCGCATACCAGGGATCATGGATCAGTTTGAATACATCAGAATACTTGAAGAGGTCATGCTGCCTTATGCTGAAGAGGAAATGCCCTTGAAATGGGTGTTCCAACAAGACAACGACCCCAAACACACCAGTAAACGTGCAACATCTTGGTTCCAGACCAACAAGATTGACGTTATGGAGTGGCCAGCCCAATCCCCGGATCTTAATCCAATAGAAAACTTGTGGGGTGACATCAAAAATGCAGTTTCTGAGGCAAAACCAAGAAGAAGAACTGTGGAATGTAGTCCAATCAAGCCAGAAGTTGGGTGACTCCATGCAACACAGATGTACAGCAGTTCTCAGAAACAGTGCTTATACAACGAAATATTCATGAAGTGGTTCAAAGGAAAGCAAAATCTTCAAACATTTTTCAGTTTATATAGGGAATGTTTGAGTTTGTAAAGAAGAATACAAACACTGCTATTTTTTTGAACAGTCTAATATTCACTTTTCTTCAATTTTTTTTTAGAGGAACAACACAAATGTGATCTATTTTTCTTCATGTTTTGATTTGGAATAGAATGTGTCGTGTTCCCAATGCATTTGTGTGTATGGAAATAAAAGCTATTAGAAGGATTTTGAGCTTTATTCACTTTTTTCAACACACTGCTATTATTTTGAACACAACTGCATAAGCAAGGGGTGCAACAAGCTGCAGCATATGCCAGGCAAGGGGTGCAGTAAACCTCTGCACATACAAAGGAAAGGGTGCTATAAGCTGCAGCATATACAAAAACAAGGGGAACATATTCAGAGTTCAATAAGCTGCACTGTAAGCAATACAAAGTGAAATAGGCTGTAACTTATACAAAGAAAGGAAAAAGAAATGTAAAGTTGCTTTACGCATATAGCAGATCAGAGAGATGTAAAGTATTTTATAAAAAAGAATGTTAATGCATTAAAGGCCGTGTTGCTATTATGAATCGGTAATTATCTTTGTACACGTGTACACCCATATACTGTATTGTCATTAGATATGCAGGCTGTGTTTCCTTCATGCCTTCCTGGACTTCATATCTCACTATGTGTCAGCAAGCGACTCTGTAGTCTCTAATGACATCAAACATCTACAATGCTCCTGGTAACCAGAGACCATGTGACCTAAGCTGACTTATGTCTGTGGCTCCGTATACACATCATAGAATGCAGTAACTTCCTAGAAGGATCCCAGTAGAATGCCAGGAATACAGCAGCACAACACACACACTATACACCATATGTACACAGACCTAACATTACTTTATAACAACACAACCTGCAAATATAGATATGGTCACCTGAACACAACACATGCTCAAAGGGTGATCTATGCCTAAGAAGCTTACAATCTATGTAACATCCACAGTGACCATATGCTTCGTCTCACAGGTCAATTCTACTCTAGCTGTTCTTCAGAGTCATTTACCACTGGAGGTTTATAACCTCCGAAGTCCTGGTCCCACAGTAAAAATCCAAACCAACACCCCAAGCAAGGTACAGTTAGTGTCGAGGGTACTGCAGAGTTTAGTCGGCAGTGTTTGTGTTCATTTTAGACCTTACTGTCTGAGGTTACAGTCAGTGGGAGAGGTTGTGTATGAAAGGGGGGTTTGGAGGTTTGTGTTGGAGCTAATTGCAGCAACTCAGTTCAAAGGTTAATATCAGGGGTTGGGTATAGGGGGTTAAATTCAGAGGTTGGTGGTGGGTAAGAATCACATTCAGAGGTTAGTGGTAAAGGTGAGATTTAGTGGTTACGTTCAGAGTTCATGGTAAGGGTCACAGGAGTTACATTTTGGATACATGTAATGCAAGGGTTAACTTTAGTGGTTAGTGTTGGAATTATTGCAGGGGTTAAGTTTACATCCTACTGTTGGGGGTCAGGTGTGGAGGTTCGTGTTCAGGGTTATTCCGAGGGGTTAAAGTTTACAGATTAGTGTTGGGGGTCAGGTGTGGAGGTTCGTGTTCAGAGTTATTGCGAGGGGTTAAGTTTACAGCTTAATGTTCGGGGTCAGGTGTGGGGTTAGTGTTCAGGGTTATTGCAGGGGTTAAGTTTACAGATTACTGTTCAGGGTTATTGCAAGGGGTTAAGTTTACAGCTTAGTGTTGGGGGTCAGGTGTGGAGGTTCGTGTTCAGAGTTATTGCGAGGGGTTAAAGTTTACAGCTTAGTGTTGGGGGTCAGGTGTGGAGGTTCGTGTTCAGAGTTATTGCGAGGGGTTAAGTTTACATCTTAGTCTTGTGGGTCAGGTGTGGAGGTTAGTGTTCAGGGTTATTGCGAGGGGTTAAGTTTACAGCTTAGTGTTGGGGGTCAGGTGTGGGGTTAGTGTTCAGAGTTATTGCGAGGGGTTAAGTTTACAGCTTAGTGTTGGGGTTAGTGTTCAGAGTTATTGCGAGGGGTTAAGTTTACAGCTTAGTGTTGGGGGTCAGGTGTGGGGTTAGTGTTCAGGGATATTCCGAGGGGTTAAAGTTTACAGCCTATTTTTGGTGTAAGGTGTAGAGTTTAGTGTTAAGAGTTAACTTTACAGCTTACTGTTGGGATCAGGTGTGGAGGTTGGTGTTAAGGGTTATTGCAGGAGTGGTAGGGGTCAGGTATAGGGATACATTCAGAGGTTAGTGGTAGGGGTCAGGTATAGGGATACATTCAGAGGTTAGTGGAAAGGGTCAGATATAGGGATACATTCAGAGGCTAGTGGTAGGAGTCAGCTATAGGGATACATTCAGAGGTTAGCGGTGGGGGGTCAGGTATAGGGATACATTCAGAGGTTAGCGGTGGGGGGTCAGGTATAGGCATACATTCAGAGGTTAGCGGTGGGGGTCAGGTATAGGGATACATTCAGAGGTTAGCGGTGGGGGTCAGGTATAGGCATACATTCAGAGGTTAGCGGTGGGGGTCAGGTATAGGGATACATTCAGAGGTTAGCGGTGGGGGTCAGGTATAGGGATACATTCAGAGGTTAGCGGTGGGGGTCAGGTATAGGGATACATTCAGAGGTTAGCGGTGGGGGTCAGGTATAGGGATACATTCAGAGGTTAGCGGTGGGGGTCAGGTATAGGGATACATTCAGAGGTTAGCGGTGGGGGTCAGGTATAGGGATACATTCAGAGGTTAGCGGTGGGGGTCAGGTATAGGGATACATTCAGAGGTTAGCGGTGGGGGTCAGGTATAGGGATACATTCAGAGGTTAGCGGTGGGGGTCAGGTATAGGGATACATTCAGAGGTTAGCGGTGGGGGTCAGGTATAGGGATACATTCAGAGGTTAGCGGTGGGGGTCAGGTATAGGGATACATTCAGAGGTTAGCGGTAGGGGTCAGGTATAGGGATACATTCAGAGGTTAGTGGTAGGGGTCAGGTATAGGATACAGTCAGAGGTTAGTGGTGGGGGTCAGGTATAGGATACAGTCAGAGGTTAGTGGTGGGGGTCAGGTATACATTCAGAGGTTAGTGGTGGGGGTCAGGTATACATTCAGAGGTTAGTGGTGGGGGTCAGGTATACATTCAGAGGTTAGTGGTGGGGGTCAGGTATAGGGATACATTCAGAGGTTAGTGGTAGGGGTCAGATGTAGGGATACATTCAGAGGTTAGTGGTAGGGGTCAGATGTAGGGATACATTCAGAGGTTAGTGGTAGGGGTCAGATGTAGGGATACAGTCAGAGGTTAGTGGTAGGGGTCAGGTGTAGGGATACAGTCAGAGGTTAGTGGTAGGGGTCAGATGTAGGGATACATTCAGAGGTTAGTGGTAGGGGTCAGATGTAGGGATACAGTCAGAGGTTAGTGGTAGGGGTCAGATGTAGGGATACATTCAGAGGTTAGTGGTGGGGGTCAGGTATAGGGATACATTCAGAGGTTAGTGGTAGGGGTCAGATATAGGGATACATTCAGAGGTTAGTGGTAGGGGTCAGATGTAGGGATACAGTCAGAGGTTAGTGGTAGGGGTCAGATGTAGGGATACAGTCAGAGGTTAGTGGTAGGGGTCAGATGTAGGGATACATTCAGAGGTTAGTGGTAGGGGTCAGATGTAGGGATACATTCAGAGGTTAGTGGTAGGGGTACAGCCTATTTTTGGTGTAAGGTGTAGAGTTTAGTGTTAAGAGTTAAGTTTACAGCTTACTGTTGGGATCAGGTGTGGAGGTTGGTGTTAAGGGTTATTGCAGGAGTTATGCAGGCCATACATGGGTCAAAGTCCAAACAAATGTTCTTTAGAAAATCAGAAATTTTGTGCATTTTGTAATGCGTTGCTGCCAACATTGATTTCGAAATTCAACCAACCAAGCCTTCAATTTCTCATGTTGCTACAGAAAAGAATTTATGTGACCAAGAATTTTCCAGGTCACAGTTTTATATTTCTTGCACAATTCTCCCATCATTGATTCGAAATTCGTTCGTTTCTTAAAACATCTCCAACATTTCCTATCACTCAAATTCGATGGGCACACTAAAATCTGCCGTTGCTGTGACCCATTAACAGTGTGAAATTTGAACGAAAATTCTTCTAAAAGATTTTCGAAAGAGAATTAGTTTGGAATTCGACCCATGTATGGCCAGCTTTATATTCACCAGTTGGTGTTGATGGTTATTATAAGAGTTTAGCCGGCCATACATGGGTCAAATTCCAAACTAATTCTCTTTCGAAAATCTTTTAGAAGAATTTTCGTTCAAATTTCGCACCATTAGTGGGCCACAGAAAAGGCTGATTTTCATGTGACCATTGAATTTAAGTGATCGGGAAAGTTGAAAATTTTTTGAAAAATAAACGAATTTCTAATCAATGATGGGAGAATCGCGCACCGTCGGATTACAACATGCATGAATTCAACCCATGTATGGCCTGCATTAGGTTCTAAGGTTGGTAGTAAGGATTAGTTGAAGGGGTTAGGTATAAGATTTATGTGTAGGTTGGTGGATATATAGGAGGTTAGTGGTAGGAGTCAGGCATAAGGGGTTAATTCAGAGGTTAGTGGTAGGAGTCAGGCATAAGGGGTTAATTCAGAGGTTAGTGGTGGGGGTCAGGTATACATTCAGAGGTTAGTGGTAGGGGTCAGGTATAGGGATACATTCAGAGGTTAGTGGTAGGGGTCAGGTATAGGGATACATTCAGAGGTTAGTGGTGGGGGTCAGGTATAGGGATACATTCAGAGGTTAGTGGTGGGGGTCAGGTATAGGGATACATTCAGAGGTTAGTGGTGGGGGTCAGGTATAGGGATACATTCAGAGGTTAGTGGTGGGGGTCAGGTATAGGGATACATTCAGAGGTTAGTGGTAGGGGTCAGGTATAGGGATACATTCAGAGGTTAGTGGTAGGGGTCAGGTATAGGGATACATTCAGAGGTTAGTGGTAGGGGTCCGGGATACATTCAGAGGATAGTGGTAGGGGTCAGGTATAGGGATACATTCAGAGGTTAGTGGTAGCGGTCAGGTATAGGGATACATTCAGAGGTTAGTGGTGTCAGGTATAGGGATGGTGTCAGGTATAGGGATACATTCAGAGGTTAGTGGTGTCAGGTATAGGGATGGTGTCAGGTATAGGGATACATTCAGAGGTCAGGAGTTAAGTGTAGAGATTAATGTGAGGTGTTAGATATAGGGGTTCTAATCAGGTTAGTGGCCAGGTTCAGATATCAGGGTTACATTCAAAGGTTAATGGCCAGGATCAGGTACAGGGGTACATACAGATTTCAGTGCTGGAGACAATCTCAGGGGCAATGTTTGGAGGTCAGTGTTGGGTTCCAGGTTTGTGGATTATGTCTCAGAACTATTATGTGTCAGGAATTGTCCCTGATGGTACCTACACCCATTTTTTAGGATCCCATGTATACAACTGTGACTTCCAGGAAGGGTCGACAGCTAGACATCTATGTGAATGTCATCCTGATGGTCGGAGTCCCATCCATGTGAATATTATAGTGAGGGCCCCTGAGGTCCCATCAAACCAACTTATACCTGTATCCTGTGTGTGATATATACTGTGATGATGGTATAGACATCACTCAGTGTCAGGGTTACAGTTCCGTCTCCTCCTGTCTACCTGTGGAGTGGAGACAAGAGCCCTCCACCATTCTGGGGCCCCATCATACAGCCAACTGGTGGGAATGCTGTGAGCTGGGTGTAGTGGAAGGAAGGTGACAGAGGGATCAGGAAGAACCTGTACAGCATGCTGACACTTGTAGTCCCACAGCAGACACGTCACCCCTTCTGTCCCCTCCACGTGTCCTGTCCTGTGTGGTTCCCCCCCCCTCCACGTGTCATGTCCTGTGTGGCCTCCCCCCCTTTCACGTGTCATGTCCTGTGTGGTCTCCCCCCCTCCACGTGTCATGTCCTGTGTGGTCTCCCCCCCTCCACGTGTCCTGTCCTGTGTGGTTTCCCCCCCTCCACGTGTCCTGTGTGGTCTCCCCCCCTCCACGTGTCCTGTCCTGTGTGGTCTCCCCCCCTCCACGTGTCCTGTGTGGTCTCCCCCCCCCACGTGTCCTGTGTGGTCTCCCCCCCCTCCACGTGTCCTGTGTGGTCTCCCCCCCCCCCTCCACGTGTCCTGTCCTGTGTGGTCACCCCCTCCACGTGTCCTGTCCTGTGTGGTCACCCCCTCCACGTGTCCTGTCCTGTGTGGTCACAACCTCCACGAGTCCTGTCCTGTCTGTGTGTCCCCCCCCTCCACGTGTCCTGTCATGTGTGATACCCCCTCCCCGTGTCCTGTCCTGTGTGGTACCCTCTCCACGAGTCCTGTCCTATTCTGTGTGTGTCCCCCCCCTCCACATGTCCTGTCATGTGTGATACCCCCTCCCCGTGTCCTGTCCTTTGTGGTACCCTCTCCACGTGTCCTGTCCTGTGCGGTCTCCCCTCCACGTGTCCTGTCCTGTGCGGTCTCCCCCCCATGTGTTCTGTGTGGTTCCCCCCCTCATGTGTCCTGTCCTATGTGGTCTCCCCTCCATGTGTCCTTTGTGGTCTCCCTCCATGTTTCTTGTCCTATGTGGTCCCCCCTCCACGTGTCCTGTGTCGTCACCCCCTCCATGTGTCCTGTCCTTTCTGTGGAGGGGGACCACACAGGACAGGACACAGGGAGGGGGGACTACACAGGACACGTGAAGGGGGTGACCACACACAGGACAGGACACGTGGAGGGGGTGACCACACACAGGACACGTGGAGGGGGTGACCACACAGGACAGGACACGTGGAGGGGGTGACCACACAGGACAGGACACGTGGAGGGGGTGACCACACAGGACAGGACACGTGGAGGGGGTGACCACACAGGACAGGACACGTGGAGGGGGTGACCACACAGGACAGGACACGTGGAGGGGGTGACCACACAGGACAGGACACGTGGAGGGGGTGACCACACAGGACAGGACACGTGGAGGGGGTGACCACACAGGACAGGACACGTGGAGGGGGTGACCACACGTAGTGGGGGTGACCACACGCAGAACACATGGAGGGGGGGACCAGAAACCAGTAGCCTGTCCTGCGTGGTCCCCCCTCCACGTGTCCTGTGTGGGTCCCCCCCATCCACGTGTCCTGTGTGGGTCCCCCCCTTCCACGTGTCCTGTGTGGGTCCCCCCCTTCCATGTGTCCTATGTGGGTCCCCCCTTCCATGTGTCCTATGTGAGTCACCCCTCCATGTGTCCTATGTGAGTCACCCCTCCATGTGTCCTATGTGCCCCCCCCTCCATGTGTTCTATGTGGGTTCCCCCTCCATGTGTCCTGTCCTGTGTGCCCCCCCCTCCATGTGTCCTGTCCTGTGTGCCCCCCCCTCCATGTGTCCTATGTGGGTCCCCCCTTCCATGTGTCCTATGTGGGTCCCCCCTTCCATGTGTCCTATGTGGGTCCCCCCTTCCATGTGTCCTATGTGAGTCACCCCTCCATGTGTCCTATGTGCCCCCCTCCATGTGTCCTGTCCTGTGTGGTCCCTTATCCATGTGTCCTGTCTGGTCCCTCCTCCATGTGTCCTGTGTGGTCCCCCTTTCCATGTGTCCTATGTGAGTCACCCCTCCATGTGTCCTATGTGGGTCCCCCCTTCCATGTGTCCTATGTGGGTCCCCCCTTCCATGTGTCCTGTCCTATGTGCCCCCCCCCCCACTCCATGTGTCCTATGTGAGTCACCCCTCCATGTGTTCTATGTGGGTCCCCCCTCCGTGTGTCCTGTCCTATGTGGTCCCCTATCCATGTGTCCTGTGTGGTCCCCCCTCCATGTGTCCTGTGTGGTCCCCCCTCCATGTGTCCTGTCCTGTGTGGTCCCCCCTCCCCAGCTCAGCCCCTCATGACTCCATGTGCAGTGATCCCTGTGGCCCCCGGCCCGGCTCAGCCCCCACATGGCACTCACAGTACGTCTTCCTGGTCAGCTCCTCCACCACCTCCGGCTTCAGCTTGCTGTTGGATTTGCCCATCCTGATGGCTGATGATTAATTCATGAATGGCAGCCTCCCTCCTCCTCGTCCCCGATGATCTCCCCGGGAATGCGGAGCCTCAGCCCGCTCTAGTGTCCGGGATCTCCGCTCCTCTGAGTTCCAATGATCCCAGCCTGACAATGGAGGGAACGATCGATCGGCCGGCCGGCTGTGTGATGGCAGATGTTGGGCTCCGGCGCTCTACTGTGTGCTGCCCACTGGCGGTGTGCTTGTGTGGTTGCCCCTGGTTACCTGACACTGTCACACGTCCCTCCCTCCCCCGCCATTCACTGTCTGCTCCCCCCCCCCATCTGATCTGCAGAGAACGCCTCTCCCCCTCCCTCCTCCTCACAATGGGCCTGACTGCCATTCCATCCACCTCCCAGTCTGATCACACACAGGCCAGGCTACATCCTGACACATCCACACCAATCATATCCCCCATCACACACAGGCCAGGCTACATCCTGACATGTCACACATAGGGCACAAGAGTGTGACCCCACTGGGGAGATTCTCCTCACTTCCTGTCCCTGGGATGCAACTACAGATGTCACAGCAACAGGAAGACACAGACAGCCATAACAACACTGCAAGAACTGTGCTTGTGATTTTATCTGTGTCCCCAACTGGGGGAGAGAGAGAGAGAAAAAAAAAGAAACAAAGAGAGAGAGACCCCACTGGGGAGATTTTTCCTCACTTCCTGTTCGTGTCCAGGTGATGCTACAACAAGAGGTGTAGTTGTCATGGTAACAGGAAGACACAGAACAATAAAAACATTGCCAGCTGTTCCAACCTCCACCCCTTCTTGTACTAAAAAAGTGTTTTTTTTTCTGACTCCCCAATGGAGAAATGTCCCATCACTTCCTGTCCATGTGATGCTAAAACACAAGTAAGAGGTGCAGTTGTCATGCTAACAGCAGGACAGAAACAACAATAACAAAAATTGCAATAACTTCTAATCATTTCCCACTCCACTAAAATGTGTTTTTGTTTTTATCTGCACACCCATTTGGGGAGATTTTTCCTCACTTCCTGTCCATGTGATGCTACTACACAAAGGGTGCAACTGTCACAGCAACAGGAAAACGCAGAGCAATAAAAAAAAAAATTGTAAGAACTTCTAACCCTCCCCATTCTGCTAGAATGTGCTTGTGGTTCTGTGTCCCTATTGGGGAGATTTTTCCTCACTTCCTGTCTCTGTCACATTACTACACAAGTAAGGGGTGCAGTTGTCATGGCGACAGGAAGACACAGTGAACAATAAAAGCATTGCCAGATCTTCTGCCCATCCACACACACTGCTAAAAATTTGTTTTTTTTCTCGTCTCACTTCCCATTGGAGAGAATTTTCCTCACTTCCTGTCAACATGATTCTGCAGCACAAATAAGAGGTATGTGAACAGGAAGACAGAGAGAGAACAATAAAAACATTGCCAGATGTTCCAACCCTTCTCATTCTACTAAAAATGTGTTTTTGTCTGTTTCCCCACTGGAGAGATTTTCCATCACTTCCTCTCCATGTGATGTTAGTACACAAGTAAGGGGTGCAATTGTCACAGCAACAAAAAGACATAGAGAATAATAATAAAAAAAAAAAACTTGCAAGAACTTCTAATCCTTCCCCACTCTACTAAAATGTGTTTTTGCTCTTATCTGTGTACCTATTGGGGAGATTTTTCCTCATGTCATGTCCCTGTGTTGCTGGGAAGATTTTTCCTCACTTCCTGTCCCTGTGTTGCTAGTTCACAAGTAAAGGGTGCAGTTGTCACGGCAACAGCAAGACGCAGAGAATAAAAAAAAACAAACAAAAACAAAACACTTCTAACCATCCCCATTCTCCTAGAATGGGGTTCTGTCCCCATTGGGGAGATTTTTCCTCACTTCCTGTCTCTGTGATGCTTGTACGGCAGTTGTCACAGGGACATGCAGAGAACAACAAAAACCATTTCCAGAGCTTCGAAGGCGACATTCACACAACCCTCCTGCATTTGGTCTGTTTAACCCCTTCCTGCCAGCTCCTGGGTGTTACCGCTAGGAACCCATCAGTGATGAGGAGCTGTTGGCAACACAACGCATGCGTTCACACATACGCGATTTTGCAAGTTCCGCTTTCGACAACCCAATCATTTCAATGAGTTGCCAAACACACGAGAACATGCAAAAACTATGGCAGGCACGACGTTTAAAAATCGCACTGCACCAAACCACATGGTTCTGCGGTTTGGGGCTGCAGACACGCTGCATTTGCTGGATGCACGTTGGGTGTCATTAACAATTAATGGCATCTGCGTGTCTGGCAAGGGCAGCGTGATTGATTCTATGGGTGTGTGGATGCAGCACCTGCAGCTCTTAGATGGGGAAATACGGCCAAGTTGTATGTTGCCCCACCCCAGGCGGCCATGTGCCTGGACAACATACAACGCCGCGGCCATGTGCCTGGACAACATACAACGCCCCACCCCAGGCGGCCATGTGCCTGGACAACATACAACGCCGCACCCCAGGCGGCCATGTGCCTGGACAACATACAACGCCGCACCCCAGGCGGCCATGTGCCTGGACAACATACAACGCCGCACCCCAGGCGGCCATGTGCCTGGACAACATACAACGCCGCACCCCAGGCGGCCATGTGCCTGGACAACATACAACGCCGCACCCCAGGCGGCCATGTGCCTGGACAACATACAACGCCCCACCCCAGGCGGCCATGTGCCTGGACAACATACAACCCCCCACCCCAGGCAGCCATGTGCCTGGGGCTGGACAACATACAATGCCCAGATGTACTTACATGCGTTTACTATCTAATCTGCCCCTGGACACATGCAGTTCTATTTGTCTAAACGCAGCTAAACTGAATGCACCAAAATGCAGTTACATGCTCAGGGGGCTCATTCACATGTGTGTACCTTGAAGTACTCCTTAGCCAAGGGCCGTCTTTGCCCACACAGGATGTGTCCACATACATGAATACCGACACAGCTGCCAGTCCCAATGTGACAGCTGCCCAGGTTGTGTGTCCCCGAATGCACACTGGAGACACGCACCTGAAAGACTGTCCAACTAGGAGCAGCAGCTGTATCCCGAAAGATATAAATGGGACTGCCTGCACATGAAACACCTGTATATCCCATGCAGGCAAAGACAGTCCTTCACACGGGTGTACACATAGGTACATCACTGTGAACAAGCCTAATATCATTACATGCATCCATAAAAAGCTGTACACATACATAAACACGTGTGCCATTACCTCTGTGACCAAGGCCTAACCTTTCCTCACTCTTGCTGAAGAGAATTCCTCCCACTTCCTGTCAGGGCAGGAAGTCATAAACAGGAACACCAGTCATTTCCTGTCAGGACAGGAAGTCATAAACAGGAATTCTGGTCACTTCCTGTCAGGGCAGGAAGTCATAAACAGGAATTCTGGTCACTTCCTGTCAGGGCTGGAAGTCATAAACAGGAACTCCGGTCACTTTCTGTCAGGACAGGAAGTCATAAACAGGAACTCCGGTCACTTTCTGTCAGGACTGCACGTCATAAACAGGAACTCCGGTCACTTCCTGTCAGGACAGGAAGTCATTAACAGGAACTCCAATCACTTCCTGTCAGGACAGGAAGTCATAAACAGGAATTCCAGTCATTAACCACTTGCCCTCCAGAAGGTTTTACCCCCTTCATGACCAGACCGTTTTTTTTTTGCTATTCTGCACTGCGCTATTTCAACTGGTAATTACGCGGTCATGCAACGCTGTATCCAAATCACGTTTATTTCCTTTTTTCACACAAATAGAGCTTTCTTTTGGTGGGATTTGATTACCACTGGGTTTTTTGTTATATAAACAAAAAAAGATGGAACATTTTGAAAAAAAAGATGATATTTTGTACTTTCTGTTATAAAACATATCCAATAAAAAAAGTCTTCATAAATTTAGTCCAAAATGTATTCTGCTACATGTCTTTGGTAAAACAAAAGATCCCAATAGGTGTACAATAGGTGAATGCTGGTGAAGACCCTTCTATTGCTAGGACCCCCTGCTGAGTCTGATCAGAACAGGAAGAGATGTGACAGAGACATGTGACTTCCGTGTCATTCCAATCTTGTGATGGGGGAATACGGACCCATATAGTCCCCAGGGCAGGCTGAATATAAAGAGATGTGAGTCTGCTAATATCCATCCACATCTGGTCAGGTCCACATAAGCAGACTTGGATGAAATCTTCTTGTGTTGGGCCTGATGATCCTCAATGGACCCGGATGTAAACAAAAACACACATCCAGCCATCCATAGGGTTACATTGCAGTTTGTTTTGATTATGTTTTTTCTTGTATAAAAGTGATATAAAGGTACAGATATACTTCCCTACATAGAAGGTGTCTAGCCTCTGGTATAAGGCAGCATGTCCCTTTAAAAGTATGCAAATCTTGAGGCACCCCAGTTTTAAATGTTAAAACTGTGAATGCTACTTATCAATGGTAAGCCAGAGCCTAGGACAATGTACACAACCACCCTTATGAAATTAACTTCACATCTGAGGTCCCCCCCTCCCTCGTCACATCAGAAATCTCCCTACATGTCAGAGAACTCCCCTATACATTAGAGGTCCCCTTTCACATCCAAGATCCCCCCACCACACCAGAATCCTCCCAGCACAGCAGAGGTCTCTCTTATGCACCAGAATCCCCCCATCACATCGGAGGTCCCCGCGTCACATCAGAGGACCCCCGTGAAATCAGAAGCCTCCCATCACATCAGCGGTTTCCCCTATAATCAGAATCCTCCCATCACATCACACTCCCCCCATGACATCAAAGGTCCCCCTATCATGCCAGAGTCTCCTCTTTACGTGAAAGTTTCCCCTTGACATCAGATTCCCCCCCAACACTGAGACTTCTCATCACATCAGATCACAAAGCTTCCCAAAATCACAGAATCTTCCCCCCATCATCCAGAGCCTCCCAGTCGCACAGTCCCCTGTTCACATCAAAGCCCTTTCAGCTCCAGCAGTGTGGCAGAGGGTGGAAGGTGAAACAGATCAGGAGGGGTCAGACTTCTGTCCTCTCCCGAATGCTGGAGATGGCCCTGCATGCCACCTGCCCTGGATCGGCGTCATAAATTGCGGTGGGCTGGCTGCCAACACCATAATGAAAAATGATGTGTGCGTACCGCCCTAGAGTGTCATGGGTTGGTATAGTACTGGTGGCTGGCCCACCCGAACCATGGCAACTCCTATCACTGATCCAAACTGGGACCTGCGATCTTAGCATCCTGCATGGGAAACAACCAGCATAAGGTGACAAACTACACTGTTGGTTTTTCAGACTGACTCTCCAGAATGCCATGATAATCCTTCAAACTGTAATAACTTTCTATAATGGCAGGAAGAAAAAGTTTAATAATGTATGGAAAAATGGTTGGAGGAACTATCCACCACTGTTGACCTGGGCCCCTGATATACAGTATCTCACAGAAGTGAGTCCACCCCTCACATTTTTGTAAATATTTTATTCTATCTTTTCATGTGACAACACTGAAGAAATGACACTTTGCTACAATGTGACGTAGTGAGTGTACAGCTTGTATAACAGTGTAAATTTGCTGTCCCCTCAAAATAACTCAACACACAGCTATTAATGTCTAAACTGCTGGCAACAAAAGTGAGTACACCCCTAATGGAAAATGTCCAAATTGGGCCCAAAGTGTCAATATTTTGTGTGGCCACCATTATTTTTCAGCACTGCCTTAACCCTCTTGGACATGGAGTTCACCACAGCTTCACAGGTTGCCACTGGAGTCCTCTTCCACTCCTCCATGACGACATCATGGAGCTGGTGGATGTTGGAGACCTTGAGCTTCTCCACCTTCCTTTTGAGGATCTCCCACAGATGCTCAATAGGGGTTAGGTCTGGAGACATGCTTGGCCAGTCCATCACCTTTACCCTCAGCTTCTTTAGCAAGGCAGTGGTCTGCACAAGCTGTACACTCACTACTTTACATTGTAGCAAAGTGTCATTTCTTCAGTGTTGTCACATGAAAAGATACAATAAAATCTTTACAAAAATGTGAGGGGTGGACTCACTTCTGGGAGATACTGTATGCTCCAATATATGCTTCTTTGAAGGCTTCCTAAGGCCCTTTCATATCTGCTATATCAACACTGGTGATCCTAACAGATGCTCCGCTTCATAAATACTGGCATTGTGGATTGGTATGTGAGCCATCACGTTAGATTTTTTTGTATGTGAAGTCACTAGTCACCTCCCCGGCATGGCTTGGTCCATTGGCATGTGCAACACTCCACATACTGTATCTTTAAAACTCAATAAAGACAGAGTTCTAAAAAAAAGTAATAGCTTTTGAAGAAAGAGTATGGTTAACATCCCAAAAGGCAAAAGAGACACCCACCTGGAACGCTGGTTTTTTTTGGCGGGGGGGGGGGGGAGGTGCAGCTGGGATGGGTGCCTCTCCTGCCTCTACATCACCTGGATGTAGTCTGCACTATACAGAACCAAGTTATCATACTAATAGCTCAGACTTGCAGATAAGACTGAGACATCGCAGACCTGTCCATAGAGCTGCACTATCAATGGGATTCTTGCCTGGTCTCTATCTGAAGAATTGACACCATACAGCATAACGTTCCAGCTGTCAAAATGACAGCAGAGTTCCCTACAACCAACTCTATGTAATTGGCAGTGGCAAGACACTCTTGCTCTGCTTGTATTGGTACTTGTAGTTTTAATTTCTCAATTACTGTTATACATTAATATATAACTATTGTGTGTAAATGCATAGAAAAAGGATTTGGTTCTTTAGATTCCTTCCAGTAGCCCTTCATTTCGTCTCAACAGGGGACCCAGACTGATTTCCTGCTGAGTTAAGGCAGAGCAGAAACTGACTGGTTTGTTCCATTTTTTCCCCATCTTGTGAAAAGAACTGACCTATGTATTCTCTATGAGCAACCTGATATAAACAAACATGTGTCCGCTCATATAAACCTCTTGCCTACAGTCCAAAGAACCTGAACAGACCAGATAATAACCAGACACGCATCCTCCTACATCCGGCCAGACTTTGCAATCCGTCTTTGATCCATTTAACCACAGGTCTAGAATTGGGTGATGGAACACTCTTCTATAAAGGGCCTAAAACACAATTTTATCCCCTTATTAGTTACATCTAACTTGTTTTATTGTCTAATTTATCTCCCTCTTTTCTTAGCTAACTTTTTTTTTACTATTTTTTTTTCTAATGTTCATATGTAATTTTTTGGTTAAATGTTTGTTTTTGTAGCTCGTCATTTAAAGCACACTTTGTACCAGAATCATAATTGTGGTGCCTTATAAAAGGAACAAATTGTAGAATAAAATTTGCACTCTTTTATTAAATCATAAATTACTTTAGTTCCCAGATGGTTGAACAGATTTTAGTTACAATAATGTTAAAGTTGAACTCTAGGCAGATATAAAAGATGCATGCAATGCAGCACTCTCATCATTACCACATCATTAAAGTGGATGTAAACCTCAGACATGAAATCTGAATGACGCACATATTTCTATAGAGTTTACTTGCCTCTCACCAAAGCATTAAGTATCATTTCTCTGTTATCACTGTGAGTCACTTTTGACAAGTTTTCCTGACACCAAGAGCTAAAAAGGTGACAGGGGAGGTATCTTCAGCATGCAGCCTGTGATTGGCAGCCTCAGCTCTGTTCCTGTGTGCTGTGTAAGGGGGGGTTGTCCCGTACCTCCAATCAACTCTTGTACAGTGTCTAACTGCAGCTCCCCCTGCTTTGTGAGTCTGTGAAAAATCCTTTTCATGTCTGAGTTTTACAAGGCTGTACAGGACAAATGGCTACAAATACACTGGTAAAACCCATGTAGGACGATTTGCTTCACCTCTGTGTATCACCCGAGGCCAGTCTTTTTACTGGGTATTGGTAAGGGTTTAAAATTAATTTAAAGCCTGTGTTTAGATACATTTTAAAAAATCAGCACAAGTGACAGTGCTTACATTTAATCCCTTGTGCTGGTGCCAGCTGTCATAGTTCAATTCTTCTGTCCTCGAGCTTCCCAACTCCCTCCTCCCAACTCCCTCCTCCCCTTCTCTCCCTACAGCTGTATGGTGCTGTGGGGGTTAGATGCGTCAAGGGGTCTATGGGAGGCACTCATAAAGACTGCTATGCCCACCCTTTCTGCCCCCCCCCCTCCATTCTTCAAAGATGTACTAAAGCTTCCATCAATAAAAAGTGCTCTATGAATGGAGAAGGTGGACCTTTTATTCATTCACCTGTCTATTCACATATGGCTTTTTATTCTTGGAAGCCATAGTACAGCTTCTGTGAATGGAGGAGGGGGGGCAGAGAGGGCAGGCATAGTGATCACTCTTGATGAGTACTTATGACAGGTCTCTCAGCTCTAACAAAAAAAACAAAAAAAAAAACCCTACAGCATCAGAAGATTATGGCTGCAGGGTATTTGGGGACAGAAAATTTTAATTAATGACAGCCAGCACCAGCACATGGGGCACTTCAAATTAAATGTAAGTTCTTGTCCCTTGTGCTGATTTTTTCATTTAAATGTTATCCAAACATAGGGGTCGATTTATTAAAACTGGAGAGTGCAAAATCTGGTGCAGCTCTGCATAGAAACCAATCAGCTTCCAGGTTTTATCATCAAAGCTTAATTAAGCAAGCTGAAGTTAGAAGCTGATTGGCTACCATGCACAGCTGCACCAGATTTTGCATATCCAGTTTTAGTAAATCAACCCCATAGTCTTTAAGTATATTTTTGAAATACAAGCAGTGTAAGCACCTGAATTTGACCTGATATCAGCCTCTTGTAGTTCCTGTACAGCAGGGCTGGAGTGTGAGAGGAAGAAGCAGTGAAAGAAGCAAACAAGTTCATGTGCTGATAAAACTCATGATGACAGGAGGAGAGAGCGGAGTGACAGACAGAGATTTGCTGCTTCTCTTTTCACTGTGCAGTCACAGTTTGGTGTGGGTTCAAGATGACCTGGGATCAAAAAAAGTGGGTAAATGATGCTGGTCATCAGACTGAAAACATCTACTGGCAGAAAAGAATACTTTTTTTTCATTTCTTTATGGACTATTCATTGTTGTCTTATTTTTGACTGGAGATCTGTTTTAATGGAAATCAAGCTATCTTAACATGACTATTCTGAGTAAACACACCGGTTTAACTATGTCAAAATACGCCCCATCTGTTTAGGTTTTACATGCATCAAAATGTAGTAACCCTAGGGCCAATGTGCTCTAAATGTTGTATTTTCCATCACTTTCTGTCTCATAGATAAAGATCTCCATGACAAATCGAGTGAATCCCCCAGCGGCAACAGACACAGCAATACAAACCTGACCCTTCCCTGCTCTATCCTGAGCTAAGTTTTCAGGAGTTGTGTGTTAAACACCCTTTAATATGATTTTTTGGTGTAGTCCTCCCATATTTAATGTAACATTTTACAGAATTGAGGATTTTTTAATCTGTTGGCATTCATGCATTTGATTAAAATCTCAGCTCTCCTAACTGGTCACAAATAAAACATCCCAGCCCAACAAGTCATGTATGTCAGTATGTACTGACTAAGGACTGGAGTGCCTTAGCTGTAACCAATAATCAGATTCCGGCTTTCTGACCCTGACTGATGGCTGAACAGAAGTGACCCCATTTCCTAAAGTGGTCCTTTTACCACGGGGTCACTTCTACATACAAGGCATCCTATAAAAAGAAGAGGCAAGACTTATTGGTCAAATGTTGTGGCCATTGTTCTTGTTAACAGGGGTGTATTTACCACAAGGCAAACAAGGCATTTGCCTAGGGCAGCATTTTTCAGGGGGGGGGGGCAGCACTGCCCCTCGGAAGAAGGGACAGAAGAAGGGACACATGCAGCATGGGGACCTGGTTGGTTCCGAAAGCGGTTGTGGGTTTCATGACGGTGTATGCACAACCCGACTCTCGTTCCTGGGGATGTCCGGAGCTGTGAAAGTGAGTGTCTTTCTCTCTCGTCATGGGGGATGGTGGCTGGTGTATGGGGGCAGTGGTAGTGGAAGCCTCTCTTGGGTGGGAGTCAGGAGTGTTGTTGGTCAATGTCGTGCTCTCTCTGCAGGGGGCACCAATTTTTGTGTTGCCTAGGGCAGCACAAAACCTAAACATACCACTGCTTGTTAATGGTGTTCTCACAATAAAAATACCAAAAAAAAAAAAGAAGAGGCAAAATACTTATCTTTCTGGCATCCTGTGTATTGAAAAGCTCTTGCTTGTCTGTTTCCTGTCTCATACATGTATTCTATACTCATGAGTATCTATAATACCTGCACCCTCTGTGGTTCTTCCTGACAGCCAGTTGTGGACTGACCATTTGAGCACTCGGGCACTGCCCGAGGGCCCGGGGTCAGTAGGAGGTCCCATGAAATGCCCCTGGTACCTTTTTTATAGGCTTTTTTGAGTGTGGGCAAGGACACAGGAGCCCCATGATCACCTATTGCCCGGGGGCCCCATGAGTTGTCAGTCCGCCCCTGCTGACGGCCCAGATCATTACAGGATGTATGAGATACAGTAATGGGACAAACCATAACATGTAGCAGGGGTAGTAGACATTTGACCCACCCAAGCTGTTGAATACCTGCAGCCGCAAAGTGGTAACTTTCAACGCTGTATTGATAGAGTCACTTCAGTTACAAATTAACTTTTGGTAAAGTTGTCTATTACTGGTTCCCCACTAAGTGTAACCCACACAGCAGAATACTTTCCTTCAGTCTTGTTCTGGAGCTCTCCACTATGCACCTTTGCCCAAAGTAGCACAACCTTTACACAAAAAAAAATGTTCTACCAAAGTCCAAATTGTCAGTCCTCAGTGGTAGACTTAAGATGAATTCCAGATGTAGATATTTTAACGTTGTCACATTGGTCCAGCTTGGACCAATGTAACTATGTACAGTATATGCCATACCTATGGGATCCTCTAGAACAGGGGTCTCCAAACTTTCTTAACAAAGAGCCAGATTACTGTCCTTCGGAATTTAGGGGGGCCGAATTGTGGCCAGTGGGAATAGAAAATGTCCTGGCGTCAGTGGTGGTCAGTGAGAATACAAAACATTTACACAGCACTTGTGGTCAGTAGGAGGAGAAATAGTGCCTCATCATTGGTATCAGTGGGAAGGAATGGTGCCTCATCCATCGTTGGTGTCAGTGGAAGGAATTGTGGTGCCTCATCATTGGTGTCAGTGGGAAGAATGGTGCCCCATTGTTTGTGTCAGTGATAGAAATAGTGCACCATCATTGGTGTCAGTGGGAAGGAATAGTACCCCATTGTTGGTGTCGCTGGAAGGAAAGATGCCTAATCGTTGGTGTCAGTGGAAGGAATGGTGCCTCGTATCAATAGGAGGAATAGTGCCCGGAGGGCCAGGTAAAGAAAAGTAAAGGGCCACATCTGGCCCATGGGCTACAGTTTGGAGTCCACTGCTCTAGAAGATGGAAATCATTAATCAGACACTGTTACTCAAGTGATCTCCACTTGCTTCTGGGTCTCATGCTGAGTGGCTGCCCTAATGCATTCTGAGCACAGGAGGTTCGCTGCTCAGCGCATGTGCCATTTAGAGATTGCTTTGCATTTTCTCAATGAACACAAAGCTTTCTCTGATTGAACAAGGTGGAGAGTTTGATGTCACTATCCTTCCTCTCCACCTCATTCAAGCAGAAAATGCAACATCTTCTGTGAATGGTGCCCGTGCCCAGCAGCCAATCTTCTGTGTTCAGAAGGCATCAGGGCAGCCATCCAGCAATGGACCTGGAAGCTAGTAGTGGAGACCTATGGAACCTTCATCACGAGCCACCACCACTTCCTCTCCAGAGCTGGCTACTCTTCTTTACTGGTACTCTACACTCTTCATAACCCAGAGGGTTAACATGAAAGTTGTCTCTTCATTCCGCAGATCACATGCACAAGTGACTACATCTCACGTGTATGGTCTCCCTCTCGAATCCCAACTGCCAGAAGACCCCAAGGCCTTCTGAAAAGGAAGTGACACATGCAGGGGGAAGGTACGCCACATCACCAACCAATAACCCTTTGGTACAAAATACAAATAACTTTTTAGACACCTACCTACAAGCCCACCACTGTGATCTTATGACTGAAAAACCCATGCCCAACCCTTTGGCGTTATGAACTTAAAAGGCCTTCTCCTGCTAGATGGAAAAGGTTAAGGGCAGGGGCGGACTGACAACTCATGGGCCCCCCGGGCAATAGGGGATCATGGGGCCCCTGTGTCCTTGCCCAAACTCAAAAAAGCCTATAAAAAAAGGTACCAGGGGCATCTCATGGGGCCCCCTACTGACCCCGGGCCCTCGGGCAGTGCCCAAGTTTCCAAATGGTCAGTCCGCCCCTGGTTAAGGGTTTCATACAAGTCTAAAGGAATACAAAAAAAGTTAAAAACAGGCCACAGGGAGCTCGGCTGCAAATCTTAATGAATTCTGAATGACCCCAGAAGGGTTGATACCATCAACACAAGCCTAAAGTTGGTCCACAAAGACCTATAGACATACCAACAAAGTAAGAGCTCACCTAAAAAAATCTATTCAGTTTATGTTTAATGGGGCAGGATGTTTTACTACATACAGTAGTTATTGGTAAATCTAAAGGAGATTGCACAGGGATTGTACAATCAGATTGTGTAGTGTATGCCCATCCAAAAGAAGATCATACAACTATGCCAACTGCAATACACTAAAGTCAGATTGGATGCTACAAGTAACTGCATTCCTTCCAAAGTCCTCTATCTTACTGGATGAGCCCAGACTGGGGGCAGCACCAATGAGCTGAGTGATACAACCAATTCTAGAAGGATCGTATCCTGACACAAGGAAGCTATTTGTTTTTTCATACTAGGTTTCTGTTTTTCTTCTCTGTGTGCAGTTCTCCGGCCCTCCCCTATAGATTATTCATCCGCTTAGAAGTGCATTGCAGTCCGACAGACCTCTCTCATAACCTGATATGGGCAAAAGGTTGCCTGCATTAAATGATATGCTTGCTGCTATATAATTTATATAATTATGACTGTGCATGCCGTTTCCATGGGGACTTTTTGAGGACTTTTCTCTGGAAATAACAACATGATGCTGCTGATTTTCTTCTATTAGATGGTAGCTATGTTCCAGTGTGAGACGTGTGTTCTATGAGGCCATTGTTATAAAGACCAACACTATACATGTTATTATGGTTAGAGACCCGTCTATGGGGCAGTGTCATAAAAATGAAAATGTGAAAAAGAAACTGAACAGAAAAATGTGCCCCTATGACCAAACAGAATTCTGGATTAAAGTTTCCAGAAAATTCCATTTTATTGTTTGGTTTTAGCAACATGTTCAGTTGTGTGTTCATTTTTGTGCCTTTTCACCCACATCTCGTATTACCGAAAACCATCAGATCTTCTGATCCAAGTGCTGTGTAGTGATGACTGTAGGTCGTCATCTTATAGCAGTTTTTTTTATTTCTGTCTATAGTATTAAATTTATCCTGGATCTATATCCATCTATTCTATATTTATCTGTTCAGAATCAATCTATCTATCTATCTATTCTGTAATTATCTATTTATTTTTATTATTTTCTTCTTCAGTATTTTTATCTACAGAATCTATTTATTCTGTACTATCTACCTACTTATTTATTCTATATCTATCTATCTTTTATGTATGTATGTGTCTATCTATTCTGTGTCTATTTATTCTATATATATCTTTAATATTTTTAATCTATCTATGTAACTATCTACCTATTTATTCTCTATCTATCTATCTATCTGTATGTATCTATCTATCTGTATGTATCTATCTATCTGTATGTATCTATCTATCTGTATGTATCTATCTATCTGTATGTATCTATCTATCTCTATCTATCTATCTATCTCTATCTATCTATCTCTATCTATCTATCTATCTATCTATCTCTATCTATCTATCTCTATCTATCTATCTATCTATCTATCTCTATCTATCTATCTATCTCTATCTATCTATCTATCTGTATCTATCTATCTCTATCTATCTATCTATCTCTATCTATCTGTATCTATCTATCTGTATCTATCTATCTGTATCTATCTATCTGTATCTATCTATCTGTATCTATCTATCTATCTATCTATCTATCTATCTATCTATCTATCTATCTATCTATCTATCTATCTATCTATCTATCTATCCACCCTGAATATATATATATCTATCTACCTGCCTACCTACCCTGAATCTATCTATCTATTCTGAATTTATCTATCCTTACTTGAACCCTAACTAGCATTCATTTCTGATCAAGGATTGGTTCCTATTGAGTTGTCTGGTTACAGAGTGGTAATACATGTGCTGGTCTATCGGAGGTGTAGTCTACTTTCTCCACTGTAGGTGGCACTCAACCAGAGCTGCATTGCAGAGGGAGAGGAAGTCAGAAGGAACATACTCCTCTATGGTTTCCTGAGTCACTGGGAAAGCTATCCAATTGGATGCTGCTGCCCCATGTGACTCTGGCAGCCGTCTTGGGCCAGGCAGAGTCTACTTAAGACCCTGGATCCTGGCTTGCTGCGCATTTCTACAAAGTGGGTAGTGTAGGGAAAGGTCTCCCGTCTGACAGGGACAGTGAATGGTGATAGGGAAATGTTCCAGACGAGTAGGGAAAGGATAAGGAAACACCATCCTTCTGGAATCCTCCCATTTGAGTACAGACCAGCCAGGCCATGTTGTGCCCTTCAAGACAGATGCTGTCGCCACATCCAAAACCTGTTCCCAGGAGCGGACTGACAATTCATGGGGCCCCTGGGCAATAGGGGATCATGGGCCCCCTGTGTCCTTGCCCAAATTTACAAAAGTCTATAAAAAAGGTACCAGGGGTATCTCATGGGGCCCCCTACTGACCCCTGGCCCTAGGGCAGTGCCTGAGTTTCCAAATAGTCAGTCTGCCCCTGCCTGTTCCTTTACACATTGCTATTACATCTGTGAGTTTCCCAGTCGGGTGTTTGTAAAGTTTGGACTCTGATATTAATACAAGTTCTGTTTACTGCAATTGGACTCTGTGTCTTTACTGCCACCGCACCACGATGTACATCCCCACAGAGGGATTCAAGAAAACATGATCCGCCCACTTTGTAATACCCACTACATGCTGTTAATGTAATATTGCTGGGGATGAGAGAAGGGGCGTGTCAGTGACCACTATTTTACTCAAAGGGGATTCTGAATGCTGTGGTCACAGACACTCCAGCATTCCCTGGCTGCCTTGCATGAGTTGTCTATGGGGGAAACCGCAGGTGATTACAAATATCGTACCTGGTCATTTTATGATAACACATTTCTCAATATAATTTGCCTACAGAAATATAAATATAACTCTACAGGCATGGCTTCAGGTCAGCTTTAACCGAGTAGCACCTGGGCCTCGTGGCTATGTGGTTGAACCACAAATCAGGGCCTTAAAGGGATGAATGAATGATAAATATAGTAAGGACTTTGCTCATCTCATGTTAGGACCTTTCAGAGAAAACAGAGTTCTACAATGACAGCATATCCTCCATGCAGTGTGTTATCATTGTGAGTCACGAGCCACTTCCATTAATGATAACGCTCCTGCTTGATCGCACATCCCAGCGACTTTAATGGAATTAGATTTGAACTCATTAGTACACCCAAGGGCTTTCATGATTTATAAAAGTCTTTTTATCCTCCTAAAACCATTGACGATTCTCAGTACTATTGTCACTGCATGGCCACCAACTGTACCTAATTTCCAGAGACGCAAGTGATGTCCGCAGACGCATTTGTCCTTGAAAATGAATTCTTCTGTCCCTGTGTAGACAGCTATTGGTTGTGTCCGTGTTCCCGATGACACGGCCTGATTTATCATAAATTATGACACGCCATGCTTCAAACATGAACTTAACTCCTAATTTTGTGGAAAAAATATAGCCAAAAAAACTAATTGCATATAATTGCTACACAAGCCATATTATAATGCAATGTTATAAAAAAGTGACCTTTCCATTTCAACTTACAGTGCTGCAAAATTCAATGCATAATGGCAACCTGGAGATGTTCTGCACACAGTTGATGTATAGAATGCCTCCAAAAATGTAATTTCCTGCTTGTGTGATTGGCTCATTGATTTTTTCAGAAGTCTGCACTAAGACACAAGTCAGTTTTAGGCACCCCCTGCAAAGAGAATTTCAGTTTTCGTGGGATACTCCCCAAGGGTTAATCATTTCTAAAGAGATGCAGACACTGAAACTTTTCTCATCACTGAGAGTGCACCAGCTGATTATAATGAACTAGACTCTCCCATCAGAATCAGCATACAAAGGACATGGTGAATCAAAGAACACTTTCTTCAGAAACAAAACAGGCAGGAAAACGCTGCAAAGTTTGCGAAAGTGGTTCTAAGGGCTCATGCATTCTATTCTAGAAATCCTTCTGTGTGCAGCCGCCACACGTCCCCCAATCCTTACCTGAGCCCCCTCCGATCCAGTGATGTTCACGATAGCCTCAGCTGTGTGGGGACTTTCCCTCCTCATTGGCTAAGACAGCAGCAGGAGCCCATTGGCTCCCACTGACACCAATACAGTGATCAGTGCTAATAAAAATCACTGACACTGTACTAATGGCACTGGGCAGGAAGGGGTTAACATCCGGGGCAATCAAAGGGTTAACTGTGTGATGTTTTGCATACTGGGCTGTGTTTGTGCTTCACTGTAAGCACACTGCTTTGCAAAGCAGTGTGCAGGAGCTGACATAGGAAAGAACTGTTTTGTTTACAAACAGCCCTGCCCCCCCACTTGGCAATCACCGGGCGCCGACGAGTAATCACCAGCCGGGATCCGGAGATTGACAGCTGAGGCCACGAATGGTGGTGCAAAATCACATATATAAACACCATTTTGCACACCCGTGCCGCCCTGTAGCAGTGCTTCTGCTATAGGGCAGATGGGAAGCGGTTAAAAGACCAAGCTGTCCAGCAAAAGTAGTAGTTAGAGTGTTGAGGCAAACCATATAACACTGACAGGGGTGCTTAGAATGATCAGCTTTTATTCATTGATGTAAAACCTTTATTCCAAAAGAAATAATAACTGTTGCTGTAACTACATAAGTGACGAACAAATAACACTTTTTAAGCAAAGTCCATCAACATCTACTAGTCTACCTAACAGTGGCCATTCCTTTTCCAATCTATTTCTTCTGATAGTATCATTAGTAATAACCAGCATTGATTCTTGAAACATCATTCTTGTAAGACCTACCTATTAACATATGAGGAGGTTGGCAGTAATCTGGATAGAGGAAGACCTGTGGACAAGGTATATCTGGATTTTGCCAAACCTTGCGACACAGTTCCCCATAAACACTTTACACATTGAGGTCTGTTGGCATTAGCGATTGTGTATGTACCTGGATAGAAGACTGATTACAAGAGTGTACCCAGAGAGTGGCGATAAATACTGTATCTGATGAATGGTCTGGGGTGGTAAGTGGAGTACCCCAAGGCTCTGTCCTGGGACCAATTCTGTTTAATTTGTTCATAAATGATATATTGGTTGGAATAAATAATTAAATTTGAGTGTTTGCTGACGATACAAAGCGAGCATGGCAATAACATCCCAGCAGGAAACAGCAAGTTTACAAGAACACCTCAATGAAATAAAGGGGTGGACAACTACAGTATACGGCAAATGAGGATTAGTACTGAAAAATGTAACAGTAATGTACTTCGGTGCTAAAAATATGAACACAAGTTACTTGCTAGGGTAAGAACCTCTGGTGACTCAAGGGTGGAAAAGGATCTAGGAGTCCAAATGGATCACAGACCCAGCAATAGCATGCAATGCCAAGTTGCAGCAAGCAAGGCTATAACTCTACCAATTTATCAAATTCTGATTTGGCCACATCTGGGGTATGCCGTCCAGTTCTGGTCACCAGTCCTCAGGATGGGTGTGCTGGAACTGGAGAAAGTACAGAGAAGGGCGACAAAACTAATAAGGGGACTGGAGAACCTCATTTATGAGGAGTGACTACAATCATTAAACGTATGCTTTCTGGAGAAGAGACGCTTAAGAGGGGATATGGTCTCTAGATACAAATGTTTCAATGGCGATTCTAGCACAGGTTGCTTAACCCCTTCCCGCCGATGCCTCCCAGCCCTTTAAGAGATTCTGACGTCGGGAGGCGGGGCGCTGGGGCGTGGTTTAGGAATCATGTGACCGCCGTGATGACGCGTCACGGCGGTCACATGATCGGGAAAGGTCCCGTTCGAAAGAGCGGAGCGGGACCTTTCCGTGAGTACTACACATGTGTGCGGGGAGCGCGCAGGGCGCGCGCTCTCAGCACATATGTATTTAGTTCCATGGACGCAAATGTGCGGCCGCTCGGCGTCTAGGCCCAGACGCCGGGAGGCCGCACATCTGCGTGCGGCCGGCGCAAAGGGGTTAAGAAGACACGTGGCCACTCAATGAAGTTGAATGAGAAGTGGCTTAATCATACTTTGCATAAGGGGTTCTTTAATGTTAGAGTGGGAAAGATGTGGAACTTCCTTCCATAGTTTGTGGTGTAAGCAAGGAGTGTTGTTGTTTTCAAAAAACGTTTAAATGGGCATCTTATACAATATACAAGGATCTGGGAAATTGTATTGACTGAGACAACAGTGTCTATTCCAATGTTTCTCAACCTTTTTATTAGCTAAGGAACCCTTTAAAATTATGGACAGGCCCGAGGCACCCTTTAAAATTATGGACAGTCTTGAGGCACCCCATTCTAAAATGTGAAAAACAGCAGCAACATCTACACATGTAGGACACCCAATATTACAGGTGATTTATTCTTCCAAAGCAAATACAATTTTACACACTGGTACTGACTAGTGTTCCAGTGTTTCTCTTCTCCCTCATTTTTTCTCCATCACTGAGCTAAGGTGACCCCAGCACCGATGGAGAGGGGCAGGGGAAGGTCAAACTAGGATGTTGTGCAGGCAGCTGACATTCTCCTTATCAACTGATGATGTCATGGTTGTCAGGACGCCAGTGGCTAGTAGGCTGTAATGGTGCACAATGAAAACCTGTGGCTTTGTGTAACTAAAAGGCAGGCTTGTTCCACCCGCGGGCTTGTATAAAAGCTTTAGGCAATTTTTAGACATTTTGCCAAGGCATCCCTGAAGAAGCCTCAAGGCACCCCAGGGTACCTGGGCACCCTTGTTGAGAAAGGCTGGTCTATTCAACCTTACTAACTATGTAACTCTGATAGCAATAATCACTCAATAGATGACAACCCATTCAACTGACATGCCACATGCAGGGTAAGTGGTTTTTGATTAGCAGTTATGATATGGTTGTAAATTGTTGGTTGCATATCTGTTTCCACCATGTAATCTCATAATCTGATTGGTCAAAATACGACTGTATTCATGGACAAAGCATTTCAGCACTGCTGATTGACGCAAACTGATCAATATTATTCCACCCCAGCCGACTGACTCAGTTTGGACAAATCTAATTGAAATTGAGTCTAAATTGATTGGAAGAGAAGTTATGGCTATTTAGTTGTTTTTGGATTCGATAATTTTGATTGACTGGAAAATCAACCAAATAATAAAATCAAAGCGTATATGACCACCATAACACCATCCTCTTCACAGGTTGACAATGCTGTTGTCCAAGGGTGACTACATTGTTCCTTCAGAGATACAGTGTAATGTGCTGAGCAAACTGTTGGCGCTATATAAATCCTGTATAATAATAATACAGTGCTACAGTGAATGTAGCCTAAAATGGAAAATTAGGGGGAAAAAAGCTAAAAAAAAAAAAAAAAAATGAATGCAAAAAAATCTAAGGATTGATAAACTGCAATGTATTAAATTTTTGTTTGTGGGTCTAGATATGCTTTGAGGACAAGAGTGGTGCAAGCTGAATAGTGAATTGACACTATGTAGGAGCCACATTTGTAAGGGTGTTGGGTAGCAGGCAAAAAATGACTGCTCTCCCACAGAAAAATAAGAAAAGTGTTAAAGCGGTAGTAAATGCAGAAAAAAGTGCAATCCTCCTGCAAGATAATGTCATAATGTGCTAGTATGCATTGCAAGCTAGTATATTATGAGAGACTTACCTTACAACGAAGCCCTCCACTGGCACGCTGTCACTGCTAACAGCAAGGGCGTATTTACCACAAGGCAAACAAGGCATTTGCCTAGGGCGGCATTTTTTCAGGGGGGCAGCAGCATTTTTCAGGGGGGCAGCGCCGCCCCCCCCCTCCGAAAGAAGGGATGGAAGAAAGGACACACGCAGCATGGGGACCAGGTGGGATCTGAGAGAGGCTGCAGGCTGCTTGATGGAGTATGCAGAGCCTGACTCTTGTTCCCGGGATGTCCGGAGCTGTGAAGGTGAGTGTCCTCTCTCTCGCTGGAGTGGGGGGGGGCGTTGTGAGCGTATGAGGGGTGGTGGTAGTGGAAGGCTCTCTCGGGTGGGGTGTTGTTGGTCAATATCAGGCTCTTATCGTGGGGGAGGGGGGTCTTTGTCCATGTCAGGGCCTCTCCGTGATGGGGGATTTTTGTGTTTCCTAGGGCAGCATGAAACCTAAATACACCACTGGCTAACAGGGCTTCCATCTTCACCTGGCCTGTGGTCGCTTCAATGACCAAGCCATGATGACGTCACTCCCTCGCATGCATGCGGGAGTCTCGGCCAGGGCATACAGCTCTGAAGGAACGGCACAGGTTGACGTCACCGACGGTGGTTGCTCAATGGAATATCTCCTAAATGGTACATGTTTAGGAGATATTAATTTTATCTACAGGTAAGCTTTATTATAAACTTACCTGTAGGTAAAAGTAGAAGAAACACGTTTGCTACCTCTGTAAGTGGCTGTAATGATAGATTAGAGCGTTTATAAGCAGCTCAGGGGTGGACTGACCATTTGGAAACTCGGGCACTGCCCGAGGGCCCGGGGTCAGTAGGGGGTCCCATGAGATGCCCCTGGTACCTTTTTCATAGGCTTTTTTAAGTTTGGGCAAGGACACAGGGGCACCATGATCCCCTATTGCCCGGGGGCCCCATGAGTTTTCAGTCCGCCCCTGAAGCAGCTGACGCCATTTACAAACAATAGTGGTATTCAGTCCGGAGTCGGTCTCAGCAATGCTACATGTGACATTCTTACATGCTACAGTCACTTCTCCGGGAAAACATAAGCTGACGCTGACATTTACGTTCTGCTGGGGACGAGGTTCATCTAAAACGAAAAATTCTTTTCTTCTGCAAATATTTGCATGACGATAGGCCAGAGTTCAGTGACCTCCACCATGGATGGTGGTGTAGCCGCTATTGTGTACATGGAAAATTGCCGCTTGTTTCCTTTCCTTAACCTGCACCGTGGGTGGTCAACACACACAGTATATACATTTTTCTTTGTATATGCAGCTTTGTTGATACATACAAGAAGGTATATCACATTTTTGTCATAATAAAGAGATTTGTTTGGAGTGACCGTCTGCCAGAGGCCAGGCATTGTCGGGGAATGTCTTTTCACAAACTCAGGTACATGATTGACAAGTGGAGCCAATGTCTGCTCACATAAGAAGAGCGGACGCATCAACAACAGGGGTTCTCGCAACGGATTGTATCTTGTAAGCTGTGAACCATAACTGCAGATCTAAGGAGACTGGGGAAAGCCATGACGGCCTCCAGACACCTCCACATTCATTTGCTAACGCTGTGCGGTTTTGATGTTTCCAACACTATGCAGGTCTGATGATGCTGACAGTGTGTGGGTTGGATAATGCGAACACTGTGATGGCTTGATGTTGCCACTGAAAGTTTGATGATCTTAAAACTGTGCAAGAATGATGCTGCTAACACTGCAGGTTTGATAATATTAATATTACTGTTGTTAACCCCCCTGGTGGTATTCCCGAGGGTAGCTCCTGCAATGCCCCCCCTGCAGCGTCCCCGGCCATCTCCTCTGGCCGATGCCGGCATCCATCTTCCGGGTTCCATTCCCTGTGAGTGTCGGGACGTACGGGGGCAAGAACTGGCGGGAATTTAAAAAGGAACAAATTTGACTTTAACTCAATACACTAAAATCTGATAGTATTACATTACTGTATCAAACCATTTCACATACATTTTGTCCCTAGTGCTTTGTCCTGTGCCCTGCCTGCATTTTTTACCACCCTTTCTGCCTGGAAACGTCCATGGCGTCCCTTTAGGTCAAAAGCGGTTTTAGACCAGCTAGAGAACAGCGATAGTAAATTAGAACCACTTGCAGAATTGAGTGATAATGATTCGTGGGGGAAATTCGTCATCAGACACTGAAAACGATTTTGTGACTGAGCTCAGCGATGTGCGAACTTGGCGCTCTATTTCAAATTTCAGTGTTTATGGTTTGATTATATTATTGAATTAAATTAATTATTATTATATTATAATTTTATATGATTATTTATTATATTATAATTTATGATTTCGTGTTTCCAAAGAAAAAAAAACTCTTTAGCCATATACACCAAACAGAGCATGTGCAGAGTGCCTCCTAGAGGTATGTAATAGCAGCAAATAGATTGGGGACAATAAAAAAAGGGCAGGATCAGAGAAGACAGAATCAAACAGCATTTTTACACAACTCCTTAGGTTCCACAGTGAGTATAACAAGCATGCTTTACTGTATATACAGACTGATTTTACTGTTGTGGGTTTAGTAACACTTTAAATATCTCAATACCGGACACTTTCACTCCCTTTCTGCCCAGGTCAATTTATGGCTTTCAGTGCTCCCACACTTTGAATGACAATTACTCAGTCATGCAACACTGTACCCAAATGAAAATTTTATAATTTTTTAAAGACAAATAGTGCTTTCTTTAAGTGGTATTTAATCACCAGTGTTTTTTTTACTTTTTGTTATATAAACTAAAAAAGACAGAAATTTCTGGGAAAAAAAACATGTTTTTCTTAGTTTCTGCAAATATATCATCAATCTTCATAAATTTAGGTCAACATTTTTTTTTGCTAAATTTTTTTTGGTAAAAATAACCCAAATCAATGTATATTATGTAGTCTGTGTGAAAGTTATAGCATCTAGAAACTATGGTATGTATATATATATATATGAAAATTGATTAATCCCAATATACCGAAGGTAAATCTCATCTCCTGAGGCCCTGAAATGCCAGGACTGTACAAATAACCCCCCACCCCAGATGACCCCTTTTTTGGAAATTAGACATCCCCAGAGATTTGGTAAGAGGCATGGTGAATTTTTTGAAGTTGTAATTTTTTCTCGCAATTCTTTAGAAAATGAAAAAAAAAATTAAATAAAATTTGTTTTTTTGTCATAAAATTGTAATTTTAACAAGTTAGTTCTCACACATGGCCTAGACATACTTGCAATTACACCCCAAAACACATTCTGCTTCTCCTACCAAGTAAGGGGATACCACATGTGTGAGATTTGTTTACAGTGTAGCCACATAGAGGGGCCCAAAATCCAAGAAGCTCCTTTGGTCGGTAATTAGTGGTAGCGCAGATATGGATGGCAACAGGAGTGACAATAGTGGTGATACTGGCTAGAGAGAGCCCAATAATCTGGCAAACAGGAAGTGCAAAGGCATAGTTTAAATAGGAAGTTAATGGGAGGGGCAAAGAGTTCAAGGTTCATGAGAAACAAGGTACAAGGCAGGATTGTCCAGGGGAGCTGTTCAGTATCCTAGGTCAGTGGTCGGCAAGCCGCGGCTCGCGAGCCACATGCGGCTCTTTACACACGCTAATGCAGCTCTTCTGTGTGCCGGGCGCCCGCTCCCCTCCCTCCTCTCGGGTGGCCGCCCCAAAAGTCAGGACCTTTTAATCCGGCCCGCGGATGTGGCTGTCAGGATGTGTGTAGGCGGGGCAGCGTGATGAGCGTGAGGGGAGCTAGGCTCCTCTCACAGTCGGCCCTGAAGACCGGAACGGCGCGTGAAAACGGCGAGAGGAACGCGCGGAGCAAAGGTAAGTGAATTGACACAGGGGGGACTTGGGGACTTAATATGGGGAATGAATTACTATGGGGGATGAATTACTATATGGGGGATGAATTACTATGGGGAATGAATTACTATGGGGAATGAATTACTATATGGGGGATGAATTACTATAGGGGGAATGAATTACTATATGGGGGATGAATTACTATAGGGGGGATGAATTACTATATGGGGGATGAATTACTATAGGGGGGATGAATTACTATATGGGGGATGAATTACTATATGAGGGATGAATTACTATATGAGGGATGAATTACTATGGGGGATGAATTACTATATGGGGGATGAATTACTATATGGGGGATGAATTACTATATGGGGGATGAATTACTATGGGGGATGAATTACTATGGGGGATGAATTACTATATGGGGGATGAATTACTATATGGGGAATGAATTACTATATGGGGAATGAATTACTATATGGGAGATGAATTACTATGGGGGGTGAATTACTATAAAAACTTATTGAAACTAAAAACAGTGTACCATCCTATGTATTTTCAGTTTTAAAAATGTGGCTCTCAAAATAAATTTCAATTGTGGTTTTGGCGAGATTTGGCTCAGTTGAAAAAAAAGGTTGCCCACCACTGTCCTAGGTGGTTCAGCAAGAAGAGACATCTCCAGACACAGCAGAGGTTGCAGGTTCAAATCCAGGTCCTGACATACAGGCTATATGCACAACAAATGACACCGTGAAACAAAAATTGGTCAATGAACTCTTAAGGAGGTAAAAAAACAAAAAGTGCAGGTAGGAGGATGCATGAAGCCTTTAAAGCTCCTCAAACTGAAAACGCTATTTAAAGCAAATCTCCAGTCACTTTTTAAGAAATTTAAAGTCACCAACTACAAATACTGTAGCTGCTGTCTTTTAATAGTACACTTACCTGTCCATGGATCCAGCGCTGTACTCAGCCGAGCTGGTCCTGCAATGGTTTTCCGGTTCCTGGCACCATCATGCTGAGTGTGGGAAGCCAGCTCCCCACTGCACATGTGCAAACCGTGCTGCGCATTGTGAATAATCCTTGTGACATGTCCCAGAAGGCTTCGGGCAGGGAGGGAGGCAAACTTCCGTTTTTCACTATAGTCCTGTTTTAATTCACGTTTAATATTTACAGAAAACTCAACCATGCATCCATGTCTTCATGCATTGTTTTGTTGAGAAATCCCTTTGAACCCCCACCCACCCTAGCATTTCTAGCTGTCCCATATTGAATAAGGGCAGATTATTCATGTAGAATTTACTTCCTGGAATCCATCTGCCCCTAGTTCAGGCATACAAGCATGAGGATGAACTTAACTAAGAAAGCCCCTCCTCCAGCTGAAAGAAAATAAATGCCCATGAAGACTCCTGGAATGAATGACGTCATTTTGTCCAGAAACCAAAAGGCAACAGAAAAAATGTAAAAAAAAAAGTTTAACACAAGTAAAAATAATATATCTTCCTATTTCCTAAGGCTAGCAGCATAAGGATTAAAAATAGTTATTGTTGCTTGAAAGAGTAAAGTTCTACTTTAAGGGAAATCATAGGGTTGGTTCATGTTAAGGATAGGCTTGATGTCAGGGAAATGCTTGTATCTGCTCTTCATTTTAGTTCTTTTCCGTTACTGGTTTCCAGGGTCAAAACCTAATATAAATGGTATTTATGAACCTAACACTAACCCTCCCTGTATTCTTCTCACTTTCACATAGGGTATACCCTAATCTTTATCACAGGCCCTCCACTGTAATTCTAACTGATACTGACCCTCCTTGCAGCCCTCTGTCACGTACATGGTGGAGATCAAGCTGAAGAGGGGGCTTCTCTTGCACCTCTTGTTCAACACCCCTGGTAGTGATGACAGGTGCAGGGGCGGACTGACCATTTGGAAACTCGGGCACTGACCAAGGGACAGGGGTCAGTAGGGGGCCCCATGAGATGCCCCTGGCACCTTTTTCATAGGCTTTTTTGAGTTTGGGCAAGGACACAGGGGCCCCATGATGCCCTATTGCCCGGGGGCCCCATGAGTTGTCAGACCACCCGTGGACAGGTGTGAGGACGCAGAGTGGCACGAGGGCTGATGTAGCAGGTAGCACCAGCTAGGGTTTGCAGGAAGCAGATGACCACAGATTACGAGGCAGGGACCAGGAACTGGAACACATTGACACTTGATCGGCAACACAGGAGCGTAGACAGGACAGAAGCCAAAAGGTCATCAACAGTCGAGCAGTGAAGTACAGGAGTACAAGACAGGAGCAGAGCCATAATACAAGCCAAGGTCACAGCAGGCAGGTGGGCAGAAATCCAAAACAGGTCAGGAACAAACCGAGTCGTACACAAGTAGGCAGGTAAGGCAGGTCAAGGCTCAGAATTAGCAGGACCTAGCAGTCCACTTAGCAATCCTCATTACATAGTCCAGCTTAAATAGGCTGTTTGGCACCAGTGTTTGTAAAGGACGTATGCTAATATATTTGTGTGTGCATGCCAATGCCCTGCTTGCAGTGTGCCTCTGGTCAGAATTATGAGCATGTGCATGAGCATGTAATAGCCTTCTTGTTCCATCATGTACTGAGCTTTTCTTACACCCTCCTCATAACCCTAACACTAACCCTCCCTGTAACCCTCATTCACCCTCCTTGTAACCCTAACACTAACCCTCCCTGTAACCCTCATTCACCCTCCTCGTAACCCTAACACTAACCCTCCCTGTAACCCTCATAGACCCTCCTCGTAACCCTAACACTAACCCTCCCTGTAACCCTCATTGATCCTCCTTGTAACCCTAACATGAACCCTCCCTGTAAATCTCATTGATCCTCCTTGTAACCCTAACATTAACCCTCCCTGTAAACCTCATTCACCCTCCTCATAACCCTAACACTAACCCTCCCTGTAACCCTTATTCACCCTCCTCATACCCCTAACCCTCCTTCACCCTACTTGTAACCTCATTCACCCTCCTCATAACCCTAACACTAACCCTCCCTGTAACCCTCATTCACCCTCCTTGAAACCCTAACACTAACCCTCCCTGTAAGCCTCATTCACCCTCCTCATAACCCTAACACTAACCCTCTCTGTAACCCTCATTCACCCTCCTCATACCCCTAACCCTCATTCACCCTACTCGTAATGCTAACACTAACCCTCCCTGTAATCCTCATTCACCCTCCTCGTAACCCTAACACTAACCCTCCCTGTAACCCTCATTCACCCTCCTTGAAACACTAACCCTCCCTGTAACCCTCATTCAAGTTCATGTGCGTGTGAAGGCATGCTTCCCAGTACTTTTGAAAATATACTGTCTGTTGGGCGATATCCATTCCAACCACAATGTTTGCAAACTTTTCACACAGAAAGGAAGATGCACACACCAGAAATGCTACACTCATGGTCAGAACACAAACCTTTAGCATATTTTTTAAGCTATCCATTGCCTTTAGGGTGAGGTCAAATGACCACGTTCTGCGCTGTTCCATCTCCTTTTTGTTCAAGGAATGTTATTTGTAATGAATAAGATCTGCCAACGCTGCTGTCTGACCTCTTGTGTTAGAGATAGTGAAGAATCATTCCACAATATGCAAAATGCCCCAGAGAAACTATTAAACATGATTAAAAGTGTTCAACAGTGGATATTTACCAAAAATGGTGCCCCCTCTGACCTTGCCCATAAACAAACCTAGAGCCATGGCTGAGCCCCAGTGATAATAACCAGAATGATAGAGAAGTTTAAGGGGAAAAGTATTTTGGATTTAATGAGACTGGTCGTGTTAAAGCGTCTGTATCAGGTCATGGCTCTATAGTTTGGGAATCTCAATGAGAATGCTATGAATGCAAATAGGATTCAGTATCACTGGAGTAGCTTTTCTAAACCTTTTTACCCCAAAGGAAACCTTGAAATAATTTTCAGGTCTTAGGGAACCCCTGGTAAAATGTTTTCATCAGAGGCCAGTAGGTATGCCCCTTAGATCAGTGGTCAGTGGGGAAGAATGACCTTTACATTGGTGGTAAGAAGAGTGCCCTTTATATTGGTGGTCAATACAAAGAGTGTCCCTTACATTGATGGTTAGTGGGAAGAATTCTCCTAATATTGGTGATCATTAGGAAGAATGCTCCTTACATTGGTGGCCACTGGTAAGAATGCTCCTTACATTGATGGTCAATGGGAAGAATGCTCCTTACATTGATGGTCACTGAGAATGCCCCCTACATTGGTGGCCACTGGTAAGAATGCTCCTTACCTTGATGGTCAATGGGAAGAATGCTCCTTACATTGGTGGTCACTGAGAATGCCCCCTACATTGGTGGCCACTGGTAAGAATGCCCTTTGCATTAATGGTCAGTGGGAAGAATGCCCCTTACATTGGTGGTCAGTGAGAAGAATGCCCTTCCTCCACAGGTAATTCTCCCTAGTGGAACACAGGTTACATTTCTGATGAATTGGTCAAAAATCAAGCAGTGTATGACCTGGTTTTTACACCTCTGGGTGTTCATAGACCAGACTGGTTTGAATGTTAGCTGATGTACAAGCAAATTAAATGTAAACGCAAGTAAACTGAGGACAGTAAACATAATGCAAAAGTATCTAAAGCCTTAATGCCAAAACTTTGGTCCTTTGGCACTTTTTGTGTGGCCCTTAGGGAACCTATAGATATTAATGGTTTTCCCTATTGTCTTGTGTAATATGGGGGATGTTTAGCTCAGTGGTAGATGCGATTTTCTGTAAATCCACGGCAGTCGGCTATTAGGTTTAAGGGCGTGGCAGCCTGTTTTTATGAAAAGGAACAAAAATGAAAGTTTATACATGGATTACCCACACAGGGGTTCTTCTCCAGTAAATACAACAAATGGCAAAAATACAGAGCCACCTGGTTCTTAGGCTCACTCTGCTTCAACTATTAGTTCCTCGCCGTACAGGCCTACTCCTGGCTACAACAGGATTCTCCAGCCCCCCTGGGTTTGCTAACTCTCCTTGAGGCTTCTGGACTTCCTCCAGTTCCCTTGGAGTACAGTCTCTGACTATCTCTTATATTATGTCCACAGTCTCTGACCATTTCCTGTGTCATGTCCGCAGTCTCTGATCATCTCTTGTATTATGTCAGAAGTCTCTGACCAGCTCTTGTATCATGTCCGCAGTCTCTGACCATCTCATGTACACAGTTTCTGACCATCTCCTGTATTATGTCTACAGTCTCTGATCATCTCTTGTATTATGTCCGCAGTCTCTGACCATCTCCTCTTTATGTCCACAGTCTCTCTGACCATCTCTTATATTATGTCTACAGTCTCGGACCCTCTCTTGTATTATGTCCACAGTCTCTCTGACCATCTCTTATATTATGTCCACAGACTCTGACCATCTCCTGTATCATGACCGCAGTCTCTGACCATCTCTTGTATTATGTACACAGTTTCTGACCATCTCTTGTATCATATCTGCAGTCTCTAACCATCTCTTGTATTATGTCCGCTGTCTTTGACCATCTCTTGCATCATGTCTGCAGTCTCTAACCATCTCTTGTATTATGTCCGCAGTCTTTGACCATCTCTTGCATCATGTCTGCAGTCTCTAACCATCTCTTGTATTATGTCCGCAGTCTTTGACCATCTCTTGTATCATGTCTGCAGTCTCTGACCATCTTTTATATTATGTCCACAGTCTTTGACAATCTCTTGTATCATATCTGCAGTCTCTGACCATCTCTTGTATTATGTCCGCAGTCTCTGACCATCTCTTGTATTATGTCCGCAGTCTTTGACCATCTCTTGTAATATGTCAGCAGTCTCTGACCATCTCTTGTATTATGTCCGCAGTCTTTGACCATCTCTTGTAATATGTCAGCAGTCTCTGACCATCTCTTATATTATGTCCATACTCTTTGACTATATCCTGATATGTGTCTGCTGTCCCTGACACTGAATATTCACTGAATATTCACTGAATTCCATGAGTGGCCCTTTGAAAATGTAGGGGGCTGCACTTAGGACTCATCATATCAAGAAAGTTACCCACCACTGATATATAAGGAAGCAAAAAAATTGCTGTTTATGAGGTTAAAAATTAACTTTCTTCCTTCGGTGCGCCTCTACATGCCGGGTAGGAATGCTGGTATGTAAACAAAGCCGTACCCCACACTGTGTATACTATGCTTTGAATAGCCGTACCAGGGGCGGACTGACCATCTGGAAACTCGGGCACTGCCCGAGGGCCCGGGGTCAGTAGGGGCCCCATGAGATGCCCCTGATACCTTTTTCATAGGCTTTTTTGAGCTTGGGCAAGGACACAGGGGCCCCATGATCCCCTATTGCCCAGGGGCCCCATGAGTTGTCAGTGCGCCCCTGAGCCGTACTACTCCTGAGTGACTTCTGTTAATCTTATTTTCCTTTAGGTTTACTCACACATGAAATAGTAAAGCCTTTTAGTGTAGACATCAGCTGCAGTCACAGCAAGGCTCTCTTGGGTCACCAGCACATCTGGCTGTGTATTGGAGCCTGTGCTGTCTAATGTAAGATTCCTATATGTTCTTTGTAATACAGTCTAGAGCTGGCTGAGGAATGAGAACATACATCTCTGTCTGTGCACTCGGGCAGGACGTCTGCCTCTGCCGCTCTATCGCTGCAGCCATCAGGCTGAATAGTAACTCTGCATTTTCCCAGCGACGTAAATAGCGCAGCACATAAATAATAAAAAGATATTGTTTTCCGCACTGACTTCAGTAATTTTAGATGTGCTGCTGCACAGCTGAAAATTGCTCAAAGATTTGTATGCTACTATACCCACTTGTGGACCGCCCGCAATCTACTGAGAACGGGAGGCCCACCCAGACAAAGCAGCATACCCATACGTCATTGCCTGCTTCTGGTTTCAGACGCGTGACAACGGGAGGCTGTCAGCAAGTCTTGGCCAATGATTCATGACTGGGACCTGCTGATTGGCTGTGTACAATCAAAGCTCAGAGCCTTGGGTTGACAATCAAAAGAGATCTCTTAGTTTCTCATTCCTGCATGGATAAGAAACAGAGAGATTGTTCTATTAATAAAAGCAGCACACTTTACACATATTACACATAGTTAGGCACCCATTTAACCCCTGTATCGCCCTAGATGTTAACTCCTTCCCAGCCAGTGTCATTAGTACAGTGACAGTGTATAGTATTATCACCAATCACTGTGTTAATATCACTGGTGAGGTCAATGGCAGTTAGTGTCAGATTGCCCACCGCACTACTGCGGTTCCATTATAAGTTGCTGATCACCACCACCATTAGTAGTGTAAAAAAATGTTTTTAAAATTCCAGTATATACAGTGGGGCAAAAAAGTATTTAGTCAGCCACCAACTGTGCAAGTTCTCCCACTTAAAAAGATGAGAGAGGCCTGTAATTGGCATCATAGGTAGACCTCAACTATTAGAGACAAAATGAGAAAAAAAATCCAGACAATCACATTGGCTGATTTGGAAAGAATTTATTTGCAAATTATGGTGGAAAATAAGTATTTGGTCAATATCAAAAGTTCATCTCAATACTTTGTTATATATCCTTTGTTATATATCCTTTGTTGGCAATGACAGAGGTCAAACGTTTCCTGTAAGTCTTCACAAGGTTGGCACACACTGTTGCTGGTATGTTGGCCCATTCCTCCATGCAGATCTCCTCTAGAGTAGTGATGTTTTGGGGCTGTCGCTGGGCAACACGGACTTTCAACTTCCTCCAAAGGTTTTCTATGGGGTTGAGATCTGGAGATTGTCTAGGCTACTCCAGGACCTTGAAATGCTTCTTACGAAGCAACTCCTTCGTTGCCCGGGCGGTATGTTTGGGATCATTGTCATGTTGGAAGACCCAGCCACGTTTCATCTTCAATGCCCTTGCTGATGGAAGGAGGTTTGCACTCAAAATCTCACGATACATGGCCCCATTCATTTTGTCCTGTACATGGATCAGTCGTCCAGGTCCCTTTGCAGAGAAACAGCCCCAAACCATGATGTTGCCACCCCCATGCTTCACAGTAGGTATGGTGTTCTTTGGATGCAACTCAGCATTCTCTCTCCTCCAAACACGACAAGTTGTGTTTCTACCAAACAGTTCTATTTTGGTTTCATCTGACCATATGACATTCTCCCAATCCTCTTCTGGATCATCCAAATGCTCTCTAGCAACCTTCAGATGGACCCGGACATGTACTGGCTTAAGCAGGGGGACACGTCTGGCACTGCAGGATCTGAGTCCCTGGCGGCGTAGTGTGTTACTGATGGTAGCCTTTGTTACGTTGGTCCCAGCTCTCTGCAGGTCATTCACTAGGTCCCCCCGTGTGGTCCTGGGATTTTTGCTCACCATTCTTGTGATCATTTTGACCCCGCGGGTGAGATCTTGCGTGGAGCCCCAGATCGAGGGAGATTATCAGTGGTCTTGTATGTCTTCCATTTTCTAATTATTGCTCCCACAGTTGATTTGTTCACACCAAGCTGCTTGACTATTGCAGATTCAGTCTTCCCAGCCTGGTGCAGGTCTACAATTTTGTTTCTTGTGTCCTTCGACAGCTCTTTGGTCTTCACCATAGTGGAGTTTGGAGTGTGACTGTTTGAGGTTGTGGACAGGTGTCTTTTATACTGATAACAAGTTCAAACAGGTGCCATTGATACAGGTAATGAGTGCAGGACAGATAAGCCTCTTAAAGAAGAAGGTACAGGTCTGTGAGAGACAGAAATCTTGCTTGTTTGTAGGTGACCAAATACTTATTTTCCACCATAATTTGCAAATAAATTCTTTCCAAATCAGCGAATGTGATTGTCTGGATTTCTTTTCTCATTTTGTCTCTCATAGTTGAGGTCTACCTATGATGCCAGTTACAGGCCTCTCTCATCTTTTTAAGTGGGAGAACTTGCACAATTGGTGGCTGACTAAATACTTTTTTGCCCCACTGTATACACCATATTTTGTAGGCACTATAACTTTCACGAAATCAATGTGCACTTATTGGGATTTGCTTTTTTGAGGCAGAATACATTTTGGTAAAAATTTATGAAGAAATTAATTTTTTTTCTATTTTTATTGGATATGTTTTGTAGCAGAAAGTAAAAAATAATGAGTTATTTTTTCAAAAAAAATTTTTTTTTTTTTGCTTATATTGCAAAAAAAAAAACCCAATGGTGATCAAACACTGCCAAAAGAAAGCTTTATTTGTGTGATCATTTTTATTTTGGTACAGTGTTGCATGACTGGGCAACTACCAGTTAAAGTAGCACGGTGCCATATAGCAAAAATGTCCTGGTCATGAAGGGATAAAATCTTCTGAGGCTTAAAGGATGAGTTCACCTTTGGGAACATGTAACATGTTCCCAATACTGCAGCCCCGCCCACCACCCTCCCTCCTTCTCTCTGACAATACGGGGAATCTTCTCCCCGTATTATCTGTCAGATTCGAAAACAGTGTGGCTATCCAGGGCTCCGCCCACACGGCCGCGTCATTCATTCCTAGATTGTAAGCTCGAAAGAGCAGGGCCCTCGAACCCCTCGTGTATTGTATTGTTACTGTCTTGTCTCATGTTCTGTCCCCCTTGCTACTGTACAGCGCTGAGCATACCCTTTGGCGCTATATAAATACTGTATAATAATAATAATTTATGGACTTCCATGAATGAATGAACTGCAAGTCCCGTCAGCCTTAGCGGCTGTGGGCTTGAAGTTTTCAATCAACTACCATGGCGCTGTGGAGCACGGTGGTAGTTAATTGAAGCTTCCTGTCAGTATATCTGCTTGACCATATATCCCGTACAGCAAGCAGATATTCTGTCAGGTCTGCAGGAGACCTGCATGGCACCAGCGATCTACTGATCGCTGGTGCAATGCTTTCCAGGCTCCTTTGCACAAAAATAATAAATGTAAGAAAATGTGCATTTACTATTTTTATCCAAAAGGTGAACTTATCCTTTAAGTGGATAATTACCGGTAATCATTTTACACCTCTCAAAGCAACCCTGTTTCTAAAAGTCTGTTGGAAAATTGCCTCTTCCAGGAAAGAACCTATGACAACAGAATAACAAATACCAGATCCTCAAGTGTGGAGTCCTGTATGCATTTTTAGGGGGACCCCTACCCCACTTTTTTCTTAGGGTTTCCTCTTACAATGCTCATCTAGGACAAGGGTCTGGATCTATGGATGCTGAAGGAAATTCTGCACGCTTTGTTTACAAACAGTAGTAAGCAGCCTTGAAATGTCATTTAGTGGCAATTTAATTAGTATTTGTTTTTGTAAATGTCACTTTTGCTTTAGTACAGATGAGCCATTTCACATGCATGTTTAAGGTGTCCCCCAAGCATGTTATTTAAAGGAATTGTGTATTTTTAATGCTGCCCTATTTTTACCTTTTTGCATGTTAACCATGGCAGTGCCCAGCTATCTGTGTTGTTTTTCCCCAAAAGCTTGCAAACTGGACCAAATAAAAAATTTAAGATTCAGCTCCTTTGGACTTCGCTGGGGTTTGCTGAAATATTCAGGGTTCTTTTTAATCATTTGGCGAACGCTTATCAACTTTGCTCAAGACTGGTTGAAATCAGACTTTATTTATCCTGGAGTTCAGCTTTAAAGTAAACACACTAAAATACATTTTTTTTTAATTCACAGCTTTCATTAAAATAATATCTGGTGATCCCACCATGAAGATCCCTGTTCAGGCACAGGTCCTGTTATATGGTGACAATGATCTGTCTCCCAGTTGTGCCCACCCTGTTACAGGGGCTTCTGTTGGAGACAACAAGTCGGCTTTTTAACACACGTTATGCAGGGCATATCATCATCGGGAAATCCACCCTAAGAAATGGCATGCAGACATTGCTGGAATGCATGTAGACAGAAAGTGGCTGCAGGATACCAGCAGCAATGTGATATAAAAATAAATGGTAAAAATGGTATTTTATTTGAAAATAGGCGATTTTTTATTGACAAACAGTGCTTTAACAAACTAAATGTCATTCATGAGGGTCTATATCCACTTTCAGGCATCTGTGCTCCACCTGTATTGATCGTGGCATGGAGTGCACCATGGTATAGGAGACACTCAGATGGAGCACAATGAGCGGGTGGTGTGACAGCAGACAGTAAATGGACAGCATGTAAATACATTCGGCTTCTGCAGAGCTCTAATCAATACCAGTGAGAGCCTTGCTGCTTAAACAGCGCTTCCACCAGTGAAGAGTCCCTGTGGATCCGTCACCCTGTCACTCTAAATGTACATTACACAGTATGTGCTCGGGGGGGAATGCACACTGCACTTTTATTACTCCAACACTTGACAGCCATCATCATGTATATTTATCATGCTGGAAGACGTACATAACACGCTCATTATAGTACTGAACCTACAAATAAATTGTAAGGGTGATTGAAGATTTAATTGACATTTAGTCTTCATTTAGAATTGCGTTTGGGGGCAGCAAAAATGCATGGTTGAGCATTTTGCAACCCATCAACCGCCCCTTTTAAATTTGCAATAGGCAGTGAACAGGGATGTTTACATCTGAACGCGACTCGGGCTTCAGAAGTAAGGGAGATTTAAACATGTCTAAATGTGTCCATTAAGTTGTCATCTTTTAGTGCTCATGTGCGGTAGTCCTTGGCGCTCCTCTGAAAAGCGATCTTGGTGGATAGATCACTTTTCACAGGACGTGTGACAGGTGGTGAGGAGGCAATATGTTGTGGCACAACTCCACACACTTAAACAAGCCACATTCTACAGTGCTACTGAATATGGCATGCAGTTTAATTTTTCCTATAGCTGCTTGCAGTTCTTTGGGTGGGCAGTCAGGGGGTGTCAGTAAAACTGTGGCTCAACTTCCTGTCCCTTGGCTGCCCCTGTGGGCAACCTCTACCAGAATAAAAACTACCATGTACATTATCCAATGTCCTTTTTCCAAGTGTGTTTGCACTAAAGGCCAGCCAACAGAACAACAGTTCTTTCAAGGCCAAGACTCCTAACTCCTAATGAACTTATCAAAATTCACTTAGTGGGTGGCCCTGTTCCTTCCCTCCCTTCCAATAAACTTCAAGCAAAAAAAAAACAAAGGAGCCAGGCAGAAAATTGTTGGCCAAACAGCGGCTGCATCCAATCAGATGCAGGCACTGCTTGGATTTTCTGACAGCTGTGGTGCTGAACAAGTGAAATCATGACATGTACAGTTGTGTTCAAAATAATGGAAGGATTTTGAGCTTTATTCACTTTTTTCAACACATTGCTAATATCTTTTATTTCCATACACACAAATGCATTGGGAACACTACACATTCTATTCCAAATCAAAACATGAAGAAAAATAGATCACATTTGTGTTGTTCCTCTAAAAAAATTGAAGAAAAGTGAACATTTGTTCAAAAAAATAGCAGTCTTTGTATTCTTCTTTACAAACTCAAACATTCCCTATATAAACTGAAAAATGTTTGAAGATTTTGCTTTCCTTTGAATCCCTTAATGAATATTTAGTTGTAGTCGCACTGTTTCTGAGAACTGCTGTACATCTGTGTTGCATGGAGTCAACCAACTTCTGGCACCTGTGATCAGGTATTCCAGCCCAGGATGATTGGACTACATTCCACAGTTCTTCTCTATTTCTTGGTTTTGCCTCAGAAACTGCATTTTTGATGTCACCCCACAAGTTTTCTATTGGATTAAGATCCGGGGATTGGGCTGGCCACTCCATAACGTCAATCTTGTTGGTCTGGAACCAAGATGTTGCACGTTTACTGGTGTGTTTGGGGTCGTTGTCTTGTTGGAACACCCATTTCAAGGGCATTTCCTCTTCAGCATAAGGCAGCATGACCTCTTCAAGTATTCTGATGTATTCAAACTGATCCATGATCCCTGGTATGCGATAAATAGGCCCAACACCGTAGTATGAGAAACATCCCCATATCATGATGCTTGCACCACCATGCTTCACTGTCTTCACAGTGTACTGTGGCTTGAATTCAGTGTTTGGGGGTCGTCTGACAAACTGTCTCCGGCCACTAGACCCAAAAAGAACAATCTTACTTTCATCAGTCCACAAAATGTTGCTCCATTTCTCTTTAGGTCAGTCAATGTGCTCTTTGGCTAATTGTAACCTCTTCAGCACATGTCTTTTTTTCAACAGTGGGACTTTTCGGGGGCTTCTTGCAGATAGCTTGGCTTCACATAGGCGTCTTCTAATTGTAACAGTCCTCACAGGGAACGTCACACCTTCTTTGATCTTCCTGGAGCTGATTGTTGGCTGAGTCCGCGCCATTTTGGCTATTCTTCTATCCATTCGAATGGTAGTTTTTCGCTTTCTTCCACGTCTTTCAGGTTTTGGTTGCCATTTTAAAGCATTTGTGATAATTTTAGCTGAGCAGCCTATCATTTTCTGCACTTCTTTATATGTTTTCCCCTCTCCAATCAACTTTTTAATCAAGGTACGCTGTTCTTCTGAACAATGTCTGGAACGACCCATTTTCCTCAGAATTCCAGAGAGAAATGCACTGTAACCAGCATGTACAACATTTGCTGCCTTCCTTCCTTAAATAAGGGCAATAATTGCTACCTGTTTTTCAAAGAATGAATGACCTCACTAATAGAACTCCACACTGCTATTATTTTGAACATGCCACTTTCAATTAGTGATTCAATTACACAGAATCAGCAGCATGCATGTCATGACTATTGGGTCTGTTGGATTTCTATTACTCTAATACACCTGCTAGTAAATTATTTGCCATGTAGAAATATCATTTCTACCAAAAACAATGATTGATCAGGTTTGTGATGTCTGACTGCTATGATTTTGAACACAAGTGTATGGCCAGCTTTCCATGCAGAATGTGAAGTCTGAACTACTGATCCGCATTCTTGTTCAGATCAAAAAACAAAGGAGCCGGGCCTATCCTGCCTTCAGCCAATAGCCAAATCTTCTTCCATCAGTTCATCCCCCACAGTTATAACCTTTTGTTCCACCAGCCCCACCATATTAGACTGTAAGCTCCAAGGAGCAGGGTAACCCTCTTGTATTGAATTGTGTTGTCGCTGTATTTTCTCTCTTTATCTTGTAAAGGGCTGAGCAAACTGTTGGTGCTATATAAATTATATATAATAATAATTATTTTATTTATTTCAGGTACTTATATAGCGCTGTGAATTTATGCAGCGCTTTACATATATATTGTACATTCACATCAGTCCCTAACCCTCAAGGGGTGTACAATCTAAGGTCCCTAACTTACATTCATACATACACATACTAGGGACAATTTCTAATAAGATCAATGGCTTTAACTGCCTCCCGCCCACCATATAGTAATATGACGGACGCAAGGTGGTTGTCTCGTTCTGGGAGGACGTCAGTGCCGCCTATCAGTGCGCATCACTGCCACCTAACAGTGCCAGTCAGTGCCGCCTATCAGTGCCATATATCAGTGCTGCCTTTCAGTGCCCACCAGTGATGCCTGTCAATGCCCATCAGTGCCACCTATCAGTGTCAATCAGTGCAGCTTATCAGTGCCTATCACTGCAGCCTCATTAGCGCACATCAGTGAAGGAGAAAAATCACTTATTTACAAAATTTTATAACAAAAACTAAGAAAAAAGTTTTTTTTTCAAAATTTTCAGTGGTTTTTGGTTTGTTTAAGAAAAAAAAAACCCAGAGTATCACCAAAATAAAGCTCTATCTGTCTCAAAAAAATGATAAAAATGTCATATGGGTACAGACTGTTGCATGACCGCGCAATTGTCACTCAAAGTGCAACAGCGCTGAAAGCTGGAAATTGGCCTGGGCAGGAAGGGGGTATAAGTGCCCTGTAGGCTTGTGGTTACAATCATTAAAGCCAACGAGACATGGTGATAATACTCACTCTCTGTATGATATCTAATGGAACAGCATTGTCACCTCAGCCTGCTCTCGTGATTTGGACTACAAACACCTCCTACAATCTCTACATCTCATCTCTACAATATAAAAGGGGAGGGTTGCCGTAGTCATCAGAGATATCCAGAAAAAATCTAACTGATAAAGAATGCAACACAATTATAGTAGGTCAAAGAGCACCAAATGAAAAATCCTTAGGAGTCCAACACGTCTTTATTGTTCAACTGGTTGCAACAAGCAAGGAAAAGGGCAGCCAATGCATTTTAGGGAGGCCACACAATCCCCCTTTATCAGAACTGGAGCAAAAAAATGTAAAACACATAAAATAGTGATAAAGCAGAATTGCTACTGTTCTTCATCACCATTTATATGTGTCTTATTTAGAATTTTTCTCTGGTTCTGATAAAGGGAGATTGTGTGCCCCCTCCGAAACGCATTGGCTGCCCTTTTCCCTGCTTGTCATAACCAGCTGAACAATAAAGACTGTGAACTCCCAAGGAGTTTTCATTTGGCGCTCTATTTGACCTATTAGTAGTAATATTATTATCATTATTATATAGGGTTTATATACACTTGGATTTCTCCACTCAGGTGAAAGTCCTCTCCGGGGGGGACGGGGGGGACTCCTCTGTCTTTGTGGTGAGCTGCCAAAATACAGGCCAATTGGGCTCATGTAATTACTTTGTCCGCATTTAGATAACCTGGAAAAATCAGCCTCTAGCACCCTCCACCACTACCTCTGTAGCCCAGGAAAAGAACATGGGAGGATAGTATCTGCCAAAATGTCTGGCAAGATTAATATTTATTATTATATTTGGCCAAAAAATGCAAAAAAAAAAAAAACAACAAAACCCATCCAATAGTGAATTTAACAGACCAAACTGGATCATGCAAGAAGTTGATTGTTAGGGTTTACATACCTTTTAAGCACCATAATACCTTATGCATGTAGAAATTCAGAAAAAGAGACCAGCTGTGCAATGCTGGAATAGGAAAGGGGGAAAGTATTTGTAGTAATGCAGGCCATAGATGGGTCGAAAATCGGCCGCTTTTTTGGCCAGAAAAAAAATCAACCGATTTTCGCACCATTAATGGGTTAATTGGTCGGCCTTTTTTCTGTATTTTGGCACATTTTTTCTTATCGGTAAAGTTGGAAATAAATCAGCCGATTTTGCCGATCGGCCAATTTTCGCGGCAATGATGGGCAAATCGGCCGATCTTTTTACCGATAAAAAATCTGCGCATGAGCCGTGACCTGCAAGAAAAAGAAGGAGAAGAAAAAGAAGAAGAAAAAGAAGAAGAAGAAAAAGAAGAAGAAGAAGAAGAAGAATTCCAGTCCGCTATTATATTTGACATGAAAAAGTATTGCGGTTGCAACAATGAATCTATTTGTATCCAAATAAAGACATCTGTATCCAAAATGGATACAAATAGATACATTGTTGCAATCGCTATACTTTTTAATGTCAAATATAATAGCGGAGCTCTCTGCAGGGACAGAAGTAATTAAATGCTGATTGTAGACGGGACGAAGATCGGACGATTTTTTTTACCGTTGGTGGTAACATCAGCCTATTGAACGACCGATTTTTCATTTTTTTTTAAAAAACAGCCAGTTTTCAACCCATCTATGGCCTGCACTATTTTAAAAGTGGCAGACAGAATCCCAACTGACCGCAATAATTTTTTGCAGATGCTAGTAGAAGGAGAAAAATATAAAACCGTCAGTATAATATTTTGCTCCAATCTAAAGTTATGTTTTAGGAGACAGAAGGATGCCAGCTTGGGATAGAATAATGGTGATGGTAATTTGGCTCCTCTCCTCTAGACCAGAGGTCTCTAAACTGTGGCCTGGAGTCCGGATGCGGCCCTTTGCTTGCTTTTATCCAGCCCTTGGAGCACTATTTCATCTACTGATACCAATAATGGAACATTATCCCCCCACTGACACCATCAAAAGGGACAGTTTGTCCCAATTATACCAACAATCAGGCTTAATGACACCAATGATGAGGCACAATTCCTCCCAATGACACCAAAAATGAGGCATGCTTCCTCCCAATGATGCCAAAGATGGGGCACACTTCCTCTCAGTGACACCAACAATGCGGCCCAATGACGGGGCACAATTCCTCTCAATGACACCAAAGATGAGGCACAAATACTCCCAATGACCCCAACAATGGGTCACAATTCCTCCAAATTACACCAAAGATGGGGCATTGTCTATTCCCGCTGACATCAGGACCTTTTCTACTCCCAATACCCAAAGTCTGGCCCCCCTAAAGTCCAAAGAACAGTAAACTGGCCCTTTGTTTAGAAAGTTTGGAGACCCCTGCTCCTGACAATGCAGACATTTCTTTCCTTCAGTTTTTATACATGAGCCTGAGTGTGTTAACACGAGCTGCTGCAGTGCATCATGGGTGAACGCTTAATAGGGCCCTTAGCACAGGGCAGCAGTAAGCACATATAATATTGTTGACTGCCAGATAACATCACAGCGACAAAACAAAATGAATTTTCTCACCGTGGAGGCGAACAATCTTCACTGGAGATAAGAAAAACCAATAAGACGGTGCCAGGCGGCTTTTTTTTTATTCCTGCACGTGTGTGCGTTTTTTTGAAGTTGTTCGTGTGATGGATCAACCGTTATCACTACAACTGCTTTCCCAATCTCAAATACGTTACAGCTAAAGCCGAATTAATCCCGCTGTCACCAATGGTCCTTTTATTCCAGGAGCAGTCCTGGGTTCTAGAAGTATGTCCCTAACTGAACGACTCTGTAAAATCCCATCTATCCACTGTCTTCATTTCCTACCGTTTATTAATATTACTTTGACTTTTATGTTATCTCTGAAAGTTCAAATTATTACAATTCAATTTAGCAAACATGACATGCATTGCAGGGAAATCTGAGGGATGGCAGTATTGGAGCAATTGAACAGGGTAGAACAGATTTCCTTTAAAGTGACACTAACCTCAATATAAAAATAATCAGGTATTTATTCTTAAAGTGGTTTTGAACCTCAGACATGACATATGAACAAAGCATATCCTTCTATAGTGTGTGCTTGTCTCAGACCAGACCCCTTAGAGTTAATTTATACCACAAACGCAGAGCAGCCGGAGTGATGCACTGCTTAGTGCTGCTGGCTGAGCTAGGGGGCAGTATGGTGCATGATTCAGCACATCACATGGTTCCCCCCCTTTTTTTTTGTTTTGTAGGAGCTTTATTTGAAAGTACAAAATGTGCAAAATGATTTGGCCCGGTGCGATGCAATGAAATGCAGATATCCTGAGGAAGTCACGAGGTACGGTGACGTAACGCGTAGATACGACGTGACGCAGCTTCCGGTCCGCGGTGAGGCACATCCGCTGCGGCTGCCATCTTGGAACACCCAGATGAATCCTAACCCATGCAGTACACCCATGCATTCAGTTTGTGAGATGTACTGAACGAATTAGGCACAAGTGAGCGGGCATTTTTTATTAATAAAGAGGCTGTTTTAACAGTATAATACTAAAACAGTATGAAGGATCTTCTTTGTCACTCATCATGAACTATGGTGAGTGAGATATCTAGTTGGTGATTGTCCTGAGAGGTCCTGGGGATTGGTCCATCTGGAAAAGGGGTCCACGAAAGGAGTACTGAGGATATACATCATCATTGGAGAAGGATCTAGGAGAGATCTTGGAGGCTTAGTGGCCCTTTGGGTTGCAGATTGAAGGTGAGGGGGCATTTGTTATTAATAAAGAGGCTGTTTTAACAGTATAATACTACAGTATGAAGGATCTTCTTTGTCACTCATCATGAACTATGGTGAGTGAGATATCTAGTTGGTGATTGTCCTGAGAGGTCCTGGGGATTGGTCCATCTGGAAAAGGGGTTCACGAAAGGAGTACTGAGGATATACACCATCATTGGAGAAGGATCTAGGAGAGATCTTGGAGGCTTAGTGGCCATTTAGGTTGCAGATTGAAGGTGAGGGGGCATTTTGGCCACAGGAGGAGTGTGTTGACACTATCACAAGAAAGCATCACTTTTGTATCACTCTGCATGAGTTTATTTTGGCATGGAGCACGAATTTGGAAGATTTATGAACTTTGTATTTAAGAAAAGCTATGTCTTATTTTTGTGCATTTAAAGTGGTCCCTTTAGTGTGTACACTGATCACATATGCAGTGTAATTGTATGGGGGGTTTGTTTATATGTACACTTATATTGTAGGATTATCAAGTTATTGATCCTATAATTCATACTGGGACAGTTGGTCACTCATTATACACGGTATTGGGGGCATATTGTGGCACTGTATTTAATTTCATTGTTAGCACGTTTGTTGAATATATAGTTGAATATTTTATTTGAATATTTATGAATTGATGTAGGGGTAATAACATAGTAGCGCTGCACTATATTATTTGTCTAATAAAATTCAGCATGTCTCCATTTTAGCGCAGCACTAAGCTATATGGCAGTGTGAATGAGACGCATAGAAAACAATTGTTTCCTGTGTGTTCCTGTGGTGACAGATGTTTTACCATGCAATAAAAGGTCTGTCACTGCGTATAGTGTGAATTGGCTCTAAGTATTTCTGTCTGCTTCCTACTCCTCTGCTATCAACATGAGTCACTTTTGATTTGGTTTTCCTGACACCAACAGAACAATAGGTGATGGGGAGGCAGCCCCAGTACACAGCCTGCAATTGCTAGCCTCAGCTCTGTTCCTGTGTGCTGCGTGAAGGGTGGCGTGTCCCTTCCTTCCCTCCTTACTTCCCTTCCCTCTCCTCACTGAGCTGTGCAGAGTATAACTTCAACTCCCTGCCCCCTGCTTTCTGAAATCTCTGACAAGCTGTAAAAAGTTCTGCACTTTGAATGGCTATAGAGAAGAGGTGGCTGCAGATAAACAGGTACAACTTATGTAGGAAGATTTGTTTCATCTCCCGGGGCCAGTCACTTCGCTGGATATATATAATGGTTTACAACCACTTTAACTAAAAAAAAAAAAAGTACCATTGTATTCCAACATTAGTAAAAGGTGAGTTTATTTCGGTGAGCCTAGAGCAGCACAATGAGAATATAAGGCCACTGGGGCGACACTTCCTCCCTACATCTTACTAGTTTGGTTCCAGCGTTGAACATTGTAAGTAGGAGGAAGGTGAAGGAGGGCTGGAAAGCAGTGATTTCCGTAAATGTGCAGCATGGTATAGGGTTGGTGCTTAATGGACTGTATAATCCAGACAGGCTAATTCATAGTGACGGCGCCTCGTTAGGTCTTTACAGCACAACGTGCAACGTGCCAGCAAAAGCCTTTAATGGCCAACAATATTTTCTGTCGTTTTAGTTCACTGAAAATCCTTCTACTGCTTGATCTGTGCCGGCCTACAGTAATTAACTGAAAATAGACGTCATCTTCACACACATCAGTTTATAATGCGGATGGACAGCCAAGGTTGTATGGCACAGAATGCAGGGAAGGGAAATCTTATACCCCCTTCTCCATCTCTCTGTCTGCTTAAAGGGCACCATTAACCATCACAAGGGACAGTACTTCAATTTCATTAAATGTGTTCCTTGTGCAGTTAGATGCTCTGGTCATTTAAATCTTTAAATCCCTCCTCCCATACCCCAGCAGCGGTAATCCTCCAATGCTGCAGGGGTTAATACAAGCTGCTGGACCCATCATAGGAACTATTCAAGACAGAGGACCAGACTTGCCTACTATCACCTATCCCTCCTTTAAATTGTTCCGTTGCTCTTGTCCTCCCCCCTCCCATACCCCAGCAGCGGTAATCCTCCAGTGCTGCAAGTGTTAATACAAGCTGCTGGACCCATCATAGGAACTATTCAAGACAGAGGACCAGACTTGCCTATTATCACCTATCCCTCCTTTAAATTGTTCCATTGCTCTTGTCCTCCCCCCTTCCATACCTCAGCAGCGGTAATCCTCCAATGCTGCAGGGGTTAATACAAGCTGCTGGAACCATACTAGGAACTCTTCAAGACAGAAGCCCAGACCTACCTATTATCACCTATCCCTCCTTTAAATTGTTCCTTTGCTCTTGTCCTTGGGACGTCCCTCACCGCTGCCCACCCCCTGCCTATTTGTGGATGTCTCCTTTACCTTGCCATGCACGTTCCCAACCAGCACTGTGTGTGTCCACAGCCACTCCTCCCAGAAATGTGACTGATGGCAGTTGAAGTCTATCACTCTTCTGCTCTCAGTGTATCCTGTGCTAGAAAGAAGTTCAGGGAACAGCACTGTTTGAGGAAACCAGTAACAAGGACAGCAGAAATGTATTTGAGGAGAGGGGGAGGACATGTACTGAAGCATTTTATACCTTAAAGGGATAGATCACTGTTTAAGAAAAACAATGAGAAGGTGAACTAATACCCTACACCTTCCCTGGCCCCTAGTCCCTGCTGTTGGTGATGAGCCATCAGTACCTGCGCAGTCTATGCAGCAGTCCAGGAAATCTTCACTTTTGTTTTCCTTCTTTCTGTAGGTCTTCCAGGATGGATTAAAGTAATTCTGATTGGTTCAAGTGGTCACATGCTGGTGCTGACTAGTCAGAATTGTTTTGATCTGTCCCGGAAGCCCTACAGCAGCGGTCTCCAAACTATGGCTCCGGGGAAGAATGCGGCACTTTGTATTCCTTTATCCAGCCCTTGGGGCACTATATCTGTCATACATACTAGGAACTATTCCTCCCACTGACTAACACTGTGGCATAATTCCTGCCACTGACACCAATGCTGGGGCACTATTCTATTCACTAATCCATCCCTGGACAATGGGGTACTATTATCCCGACTGACACCAATAATGGGCCAGTATTGCTCCCACTGACACTAATGGTGATGTATTGTTTGCTCCTACACTAGGACATTTTCTACTCCCAATGGCCACAGTCTGGCCCCCTAAAGCCTGAAGGACAATAACCTGGCCCTTTGTTTAGAGAGTTTGGAGACCCCTGCCCTGCATGATAAAAGGGAAGAAGAATGGAGATGTGAAATCCCTGTACTGCTACATGGGCTGTGAGGGTACTGACAGCTTATCGCCCACAGAGGTAGGTACAACAGTGATCAAGGGTGGTGAGGGTATACAGTGCTGGTTCGCCTTTTAATTTTTTTCTAAAAAAGTGATCTAACCCTTTACTGCTGTGAAGGTGTTAAGGTAAAACATGTCTTTATTACTGTTTTAATGGCATTATTTATTTCACGTACTTATATAGCGCCATTAATTTACACAGTGCTTTACATATACAGTTGTGTTCAAAATAATAGCAGTCAGACATCACTAACCTGATCAATCACTGTTTTTGGTAGAGATTATATTTCTACATGGCCAATAATTTACTAGCAGGTGTATTAGAGTAATAGAAATCCAACAGACCCAACAGTCATGACATGCATGCTGCTGATTCTGTGTAATTGAATCACTAATTGAAAGGGGCATGTTCAAAATAATAGCAGTGTGGAGTTCTATTAGTGAGGTCATTCATTCTTTGAAAAACAGGTGGCAATTATTGCCCTTATTTAAGGAAGGAAGGCAGCAAATGTTGTACATGCTGGTTACAGTGCATTGTGAGGAAAATGGGTCGTTCCAGACATTGTTCAGAAGAACAGCGTACCTTGATTAAAAAGTTGATTGGAGAGGGGAAAACATATAAAGAAGTGCAGAAAATGATAGGCTGCTCAGCTAAAATGATCGCAAATGCTTTAAAATGGCAACCAAAACCTGAAAGACGTGGAAGAAAGCGAAAAACTACCATTCGAATGGATCGAAGAATAGCCAACAATCAGCTCCAGGAAGATGAAAGAAGGTGTGACGTTCCCTGTGAGGACTGTTACAATTAGAAGACGCCTATGTGAAGCCAAGCTATCTGCAAGAAGCCCCCACAAAGTCCCACTGTTGAAAAAAAGATGTGCTGAAGAGGTTACAATTGACAAAGAGCACATTGACTGGCCTAAAGAGAAATGGAGCAACATTTTGTGGACTGATGAAAGTAAGATTGTTCTTTTTGGGTCTAGTGGCCGGAGACAGTTTGTCAGACGATCCCCAAACACTGAATTCAAGCCACAGTACACTGTGAAGACAGTGAAGCATGGTGGTGCAAGCATCATGATATGGGGATGTTTCTCATACTACGGTGTTGGGCCTATTTATCGCATACCAGGGATCATGGATCAGTTTGAATACATCAGAATACTTGAAGAGGTCATGCTGCCTTATGCTGAAGAGGAAATGCCCTTGAAATGGGTGTTCCAACAAGACAACGACCCCAAACACACCAGTAAACGTGCAACATCTTGGTTCCAGACCAACAAGATTGACGTTATGGAGTGGCCAGCCCAATCCCCGGATCTTAATCCAATAGAAAACTTGTGGGGTGACATCAAAAATGCAGTTTCTGAGGCAAAACCAAGAAATAGAGAAGAACTGTGGAATGTAGTCCAATCATCCTGGGCTGGAATACCTGTTCACAGGTGCCAGAAGTTGGTTGACTCCATGCAACACAGATGTACAGCAGTTCTCAGAAACAGTGCGACTACAACCAAATATTCATTAACCTCCCTGGCGGTATGATCATGTCAGGAATTTTGTGCTGAAAACGGTACCATTTTTTTGCATGGAAATATGTAGTTTTTAATTGTAGGCTGTAATTTTTAGGAATAACTCACTGAAATCTGTCCGAACAAGAGTCTATTAAACATTCCGGATATGATAAAACTTGAAACACAAAATCATAAATTATAATTTAATAATCATAAAAAATAATAATATAATAATAATCAATTTAATTCAATAATATAATCAAACCAAAAACACTGAAATTTGAAATACAGAGGCAAATTCGCACATCGCTGAGCAAAGTCGCAAAATCGTTTTCAGTGTCTGATGACGAATTTCCCCACAAATCATTATCACTCAATTCTGCAAGTGGTTCTGATTTACTATCGCTGTTCTAAAACCGCTTTTGATGTAAAGGGACGCTTTTTGGCCGCCATGGACTTTTCTAAGTTTCCAGGCAGAAAGAACAGTCAAAATGCAGGCAGGGCACAGGACAAAGCAGTGGGGACAAAATGTATGTGAAATGCAGTGAAAAAGCAATGACAGCAAAAATGTCATTTTTTAAAAATTTCAAATTTCCCGCCGGTTCCGCCGCCCGAACGTTCCGACGTCACGGGGACCGGAACACGGAAGTCAGATGCCGGCATCCGCCGGAGGAGATGGACGGGGACGCTGCAGGGGACACATCGTGGGAGCGAAGGACAAGGTAAGTGCTGCAGGGACCCCCAGAGAACGCTGCATGGTAAGCCCGAGTGTAGCTCGGGGTTACCGTTCTTGGTATAGAAATTCTACCCCGAGCTACACTCGGGAAAACCGCTAAGGAGGTTAAGGGATTCAAAGGAAAGCAAAATCTTCAAACATTTTTCAGTTTATATAGGGAATGTTTGAGTTTGTAAAGAAGAATACAAACACTGCTATTTTTTTGAACAGTCTAATATTCACTTTTCTTCAATTTGTTTAGAGGAACAACACAAATTTGATCTATTTTTCTTCATGTTTTGATTTGGAATAGAATGTGTAGTGTTCCCAATGCATTTGTGTGTATGGAAATAAAAGATATTAGCAGTGTGTTGAAAAAAGTGAATAAAGCTCAAAATCCTTCCATTATTTTGAACACAACTGTACATGTCATGATTTCACTTGTTCAGCATCACAGCTGTCAGAAAATCCAAGCAGTGCCTGCATCTGATTGGATGCAGCCGCTGTTTGGCCAACAATTTTCTGCCTGGCTCCTTTGTTTTTTTTTTGCTTGAAGTTTATTGGAAGGGAGGGAAGGAACAGGGCCACCCACTAAGCGAATTTTGATTAGTTCATTAGAAATTAGGAGTCTTGGCCTTGAAAGAACTGTTGTTCTGTTGGCTGGCCTATAGTGCAAACACACTTGGAAAAAGGACATTGGATAATGTACATGGTAGTTTTCATTCTGGTAGAGGTTGCCAAGGGACAGGCAGTTGAGCCATTTCTTCAATTTTTTTTAGAGGAACAACACAAATTTGATCTATTTTTCTTCATGTTTTGATTTGGAATAGAATATGTAGTGTTCCCAATGCATTTGTGTGTATGGAAATAAAAGATATTGGAAGGATTTTGAGCTTTATTCACTTTTTTCAACACACTGCTATTATTTTGAACACAACTGTATATATTCTTGTACATTCACATCAGTTGCTAACCGTCAAGGAGCATACAATCTAAGGTCCCTAACTTATATTCATACATACACATACTAGGGACAATTTAGACAGCAGCCAATTAACCTAGCAGCATGTCTTTGGAGTGTGGGAGGAAACCCACGCAGGCACAGGGAGAACATACAACTCCAGGCAAGTGGTGCCGTGGTTGGGATTCGAACCAATGACCCTAGTACTGCCAGGCGGAAGTGCTAACCATTTAGCCACTGCGCTACCCATGATGACCAGATGCTACAAAGGGAGATTAGAAGACAAGTGTTGTACTAAAATGTGCACGTGGATGCAGAATTAGCACTGTATCAGCTCGCCCCCCCCTCCTTGTGTGTGAACATTTCAGGACTTGCCTGTCTGGCACATTCACCTATTCGGGAGGACAGACGGTGTGATTCCTGCCTAAGCTTGTGTACGGGTTCTCCTGTGGGTGGGGAGAGGAATCCTAGCTAATGTTTGCTGCACGCTGTACATGCATCACAACAACATGGTTGCTTGGTAATAAGAAGTCGGATTAGGAGGAGGCCGGTTGTCACCGTCTAAAACAAATATATTTCTCTCTGCAGCTTGCAAGTTTTTGTTGTCACTCCTCACTGCTGTATACTGGAGAAAACAAAGACATCAGCATGAAACCCAATCACAACATTGATTTGTAAAATGTAGACTTTTCCCTTGGAAATAAAGGCATTTTTACGGGACATAGGGAGCACCCCCAGCAATGACACTCAGAGCCCCTACGACAAGCCACATTGTACAGAGCAGCACCAATCAGTGTCAAATATGGCTCATTGTACACCATTGAATAGAAGATAATTGGATGCTGGGGAAAATCCTGACCGTAATCGCTCAGTAGACATTCATCTCCTCAAAATTTAAATCAATTTTTGCTGAAAGGAAGCACTACCTGTATGATTTTTGAAACAACAAAGCAGATGACAGAAATTGCAGAATGACAGTTTTGACAGCAACAGCAGCCTCATTAAGGGGTTTTGCACATGGCCGTACTGCGCACATTCTGGCGGTTTCCCCTACAGGTGTCACCTATTATTATTATTATACAGGATTTATATAGCGCCAACAGTTTGCTCAGCACTGTACATTACAATGGGAGACAATACATGAGACAGTACAGTAACAATACAATAAAATACATGAGGGGTTCGAGGGCACTGCTCCTTGGAGCTTACAATCTAGGAGGGAGGGGATAGTGGTACAGGAGGAAATAGCTGTGGGGGATGGAGTGGTGGGGAGAGCGGAGGAGATCAGCAGTTAGGTGAGGGCGGGGTAGGCTTCTCTGAAAAGATGGGTTTTCAGGGTGCGCCTAAAGGTGAGGAGGGTAGGTGACAGTCTGATGGATTGGGGTAGTGAGTTCCAGAGGATGGGGGAAGCCTTGGAGAAGTCCTGGAGATGGGCATGGGAGGAGGAGACCAGGGAACTGGAGAGTAGGTGGTCTTGTGAGGAGCGGAGAGTGCATTTAGAAGTCAAGTATCTGTGCAAACACCTATACGTATAGGCGTACACAGAAATTGGGATCCAGAGTTGTGTACCTGTACTTAAACATGTCTTTATGTAGGGGATTGCTTACATGTATAGCTGTGTACAGTCATCGACTGCTAGAGGCGGCTGTACTCAACATTCTGGGCTCCCTTGCAGGGAAATACACCAGAATTAACATGCAGATACATTTGTATGAGTGAGTACTTAATCAGATCCATAAGGTACATTTAGTATTAGATTGAGTGATTAATTGATGGAAATCTGTGTTTTTGGACAGGGGTAGGGGATGGGGAGGAGAGTCAGGAATTGGCTCTTGCATTGCACAGCTCAGTCTCTGTCTGGGAACTTGTCAGTAGAATGATGAGCACAATCATCTCATTAGCTTACTGATGATCTTTCATTTTCCAATCAGCAGGCTGGAGTTGGGCCAGTGACCAAGTTCTGTTGCTCATTCAAGGTAAAAAAAATCTTCGACGAGCTGATAATGCCTAGGAATTGTCTGGTACTTTCCACCCAGGTTGAATTGCTGGCCAATTGCCAGGCTAGAACATTGTTATGTGGGAGAGACATGGTCATTAAAGAAGAACTCTCACAAAATATGTAAAACCTTTAATTAAGGCCTATGGGGTCCAAGTGCAGGTAGCATTCGATTGATGGCCCTGTTGTAGAATAAAAGCATCACTTTTGTTAGCTGTAGCTCCACCCCATTCTGCAGCCCAATTTATGGACATTCCTGTGGGGGGGGGGGGGCAGCCAACACTGATCTTGCCCCCTCTTGAGCCTGGGTTCACATATGTGCAGTGCAGTATATCACATGTGATTCGCAGAGGAACCGCACTGCATTCCTGTGCAAATCACATGCGAGTTGTGTGCGGTGCGACTGAAGCCATCAATTTTGTATGGCTATTCGCACCTCACCAAAAACGTGCAGGACCCTTTTATGGGTCCACACTAGAATCAGATTGTATAGGTATTCACACCTATGCGATCCAATTCTGCACATCGCACCATGTTTTACGGATCGATTTTGGGGTGTAGTTAACATACAAACCCGTAGCAGTTCGGATGAACAGGGTGCGATTCTGATGCGGTTCAGAAAACGCTGCAAATTCCGCACCGCATCAGTGTGAACCAGGGCTTAAGCTGGCTGTTCTTTTATGGATGAACAATCAGTGCAGGTTGCTGATTAATAATAGTAAAAGATCATTCAGTGCTGCAGCACCGTATCATCTATCTGCCAGGACTGTGCATTTATAAGCAGCTGCAGACAGATTACACAGCGTCAGTGTGATTTATTTTTTGTGCATGGCAGTGCTGGTTTCTAGAGGGGTCCTCTGCTGCCAGAGACCACCACTGTCACTCACAAATCAGTCTCCTTTTTAGCAGCTTTGTCAGGCATGGGGGGGGCAAACGGTCCAACCACGCAGCTTTGCAACAGCAATATGAAGTGCTACATGCACTTTGTCCATGTGAGAAATGAAATAAGCATTAATTAAAAAAAAAAAAAATTCCCACTTTTTTTTTCTTCTTAACATGAAAGCTCTGGCAGATCATACACAAGGATTAGACCCACAGTTCCAAGCAGAGGCGTAACTAGAACACGCAGGTTCCCCTAGACCAGGGCACTTTACTCCCATTGTGGGACCCTTTATTATGGTCTCATAACAAAACCCTTTCACATGTTCTGCAGCAGGCTACCTTCCTGCCATCTTGGGACCCCCACCCCCATGGTGGCGGAATGCCAAGGCTTGGCCACAAGTGCAACCTTTGCGACCCTGGTAGTTCCACCACTGTTGTCAGCAATTCTTTAGACAGCTGTATTTATTATTTTTTAGGAGCCCCATGGGGGGGGGGGGGCTTTTGTGAGATATTAAGGGCCTAAACTGACCTCTGATATTCCACCTTTGAGAAAGATTAAGGAGATTGAGGACACAGCCCTCAATCTCCATCTCTGCAGCCTCAGCTGCAAAGAATGAATGGACAGGAATAGCTCTGTACAGAGCTTCCTGTTCATTCATGAATCGAAGCATAATAAACAAAGCTCACTATGCTTCAGTTATGAATCAGCAGTCAATCAATACCAATGACTAATTCTGTCCATTCAGAAAAGGAGGGGGCTCGGTAAATGAAGCATTTACCGGCCCCTGTTCTACTCTCTATCCTGAAAGCATGCCCCGTGGCAGCCAGTGGGAGAGGGGTGGGGGGGAACCTGGCAGCACTGCGGGGGGGGGGGGGAGGGGAGTGGGGAGATGGTGAAGGGAGTACACCGGGGTCACCAGGACCTGGATAGTGGGAGTGGCATATAGAGGAACCGATGCCCTCCATTACCCTCCTGCAGCCGCTGAATGCCCTTGGGAGAGAGAGGAGAAGTGAACTCTCAGTGGCTGCAGGAGGAAAATGGAGGTCATCAGTTCTTCTATATGCCGCCCCTCCTATCCAGGTGTACAGGGGAGCAGCACAGGCCCCCTGGAGCATGAGGCTGGGTCGCAATTGCAACCCTTGTAGGTACGCCCCTGGTTCCAAGAGACAAACAGATCGGTTGTGGTAGCAGTGGGTTTGGGGAGGATGTTGAAACAAGCAGGCAGCATCCAAAACCAGGATTATTTATCTCTATGCCAGCACCAAGTGACTGCCACTAAAGCATGGCAGCCAGACAACTAGCATTTTTAGAAGGGTAGGTCAGCTTTGGCAGCCTTCATCTCTCGAGATGGTTCGTATTTTCCTGCACACTGTAAAAAAAAATATAGCTAAGAATGGGAGTTTCGGTGTTTTGGGTCAGTATAACATACTGGTAAGTGAACTGGCATCCACAGTAATTGCCCTCGGAGTTTGTATGTGTGTCTGAGTGGATCTGGTTGAAGAGTTAGTTTTTGATCTCCTTTGAGGCCAGGGATCTAATCTGGTTCTATGCATTCCCTGAAGCATTTTAGACTTTGACAACTATATATTAAACAGAATGATTAAAAATGTTTTTACTTAATATTACGGCATGACATTGCAGGAGTGAGACTGGGAGTTTAGTATTCTCCCCCTTGATGGCTTCAATTATTGTGACGTATCTAGATACGGGCATGCCCTCCCTTGACAGCTTTGTCAGCCAACACCGGAGTCTCCCCATGCACTAAGGATTGATATTCCTGCAGAGGATCCCTCCTCTGTTTATATTGCATCGTACGGATAGGGGATCACACCCAGGATACACCACTGCATTGCAGCACTGCCATTCAGGCACGCTTTATGCTGATCTATGACAACACAGCCCACAGGATGCACAAAGACAGCTCTGTCATTGCTTTCCCTAACAGTCATGGAGGGTTTAGTGCTTTTCATGCTAGATACGTGCACAGAATTCAACCTTACTAAACGTACAAGCGACAAAGACACAAGTATAGACATCGCCACAAAACCCCAGAGCACACTTCAATATGATGACCAATAATTAGAATCCTTGTAAGGATACTGAACGTAGCATGGCCTGCTTACAATTAGGCTGAGTTCAGGGCAGATAAGAAACACAAATTAATGCAGCTATGTAATTATCATATCTCATTAAACATGTTTTAATATGTCATTATGTGTGGTGTTTTTTTAAATGCAAACAGGAGAAGCAGCACCAGGAATTAATCAGTTGTTCTGCAACAAAATAAGCATGCTGATAGTAGCAGAGATCAGAGAAACAGAAGGTTGAGCTCATCGGTCTGCTGCTTCTACCTAGAGACCCCATTCACAATATACCACGTGATATCATGCGTTGTGCATTGTTACTCTTCACACATAGGGCAGCCTATTCATTTCAATGAGCTGCCCCACATGTGACAACAGCCACAAAGAAGCTCATGCACTTTTTTGAGCTGTACACAGTTCGCCACATGATTTTTCACCTGTAAGGCTAGGTTCACACCTATGCGCTTTGCGTTTGAGCCATTTCTGCATTGCGTTTTTGCACCTGCATTATTGACGCGTTTTAAAGTTTTTCTTGTTGCTAGGCAGATTTAAAAGGCAAAATGCATAAAAAATGCGGCAAAAATGCATCAAAAACGCACCACATGCTTTTCTGCTGCGTTTTCATTTGAAGTCTATAGAACCAAAAACGCAACTTTTTGCATTAAAAAAGTCCCTAACCCCTTCCAAAAAATGCACCGGGTGTAAACACGAAGATGTGAACGTGTCCCATAGGAAATCATGTTAAATGGACTGTACTGCATACATGGTTACACTGCTCCAGCTTGGTCTGATTTACAGTAACTATGGATCTACCATACCTGGCCAATGCCCCTGGAGGTTGGAAATAATTGAAAGACACGACTACTCCAGTGATCGCCATTTGCTTCCGGGTCTGGTACTGAATGGCCATTTGAGCCTGCCATTGCTGGCCTTTCTTTCTAAAAATGCTAATGGCCTGGCTGTTATGGTAATCAAGTGCTTGAAGAGCTGCAAATTTGGCCCAGTCATTTGGGTGATTCTAGCCAACAAAAAGAATAAAAATTATTGCAAATTTTTTCAACACACATTTGATGACGAGAAAGCAGTAAATCAAACATTTGCTACTCTATAAATATGCATCAGCTCAGACTAAAACCAATAAAGGATACATTGTAACAGTTGTTCATTAAGATTTGTAGATTACCCACTAGAGCTGTCAATACACTCTGCATAATTACTGTCTCTCCTTTTCTTAACAGCTGTTGAGATGTGTTCTCAGCCACAAAGGGAGTGCATGGGTTTGTCCAACTGAGACTTCTATTTCAAGATGAAGCAATGGACAAATGTGCATCAGCTGACATCAATTTGAGATGCTTCTGAGATCTTTCAGAATTCAGCATTGGATCTGCAGTGTTATGTGGTTATGATGTAAACAGAAGACATCCACTCTATTCTATTACAACCTACGTCTTTTTTTTTTTTTTTTTTTTTTAAACGAATCGGTACTTTATAGGTATACTATAGCTTCCAGCAATAAAAATAAAACAATATGAAGGACAAGTGAATGAATGAAAAAGTCCATCTCCTCCATTTTTAGAGTGCTTTTGATTACAGGAAGCTACAGTAAAGTCCAGCTTTTATGAATGGAGGAGGGGAGAGCAAACAGAGGTTATTGTTAGCACTCTTGAAGAGTACTTATGACAGGTCCAGCAGCTTGTATTACCACCTAAGCACCAGATGACTACCGCTGCAGAGGTATGCACGAGGCAAAGAACGGAAGATTTAAACATTGAAGGGCCACCAGCACTAGAGACACTTCTCATTCAATGTATGTATCCTCCATTGTGTCGATGAAAAAAAAAAAAACTAAAAAGTTTAGTTTTTAGTCAAGCACTAAAGATGCCCAGGGGGCATCTGAGGAACAATTACTGAAAATCCCAAAAAGCACTAAGAGATCTGGTAGCATGTGACTTAACAGGGAAAGGAGGAACCCTATCCCACATAGCATAGACTTTGACGAGAACTTGTCTAATTCACCTAGCAAAGGTGGAGTGAGAGGCAGGGACACACTTATTGGAGGCCTCCAAAAGCACAAGCAGGAAATATGATTTTCAAAAAGGAAGTGGTTGCAGAGAAGTAAACTCTCATAGCATGAAGTACAGCCAGGCTGTGTAGGGAAATTTCCTTCAGATATGCACAACATAAGGAAGAATAATAACCTGATTAAGGTGGAAAGCAGAAAGCACCTTCGGAAGGCCTTAGGCCTCAAGACAACCTCGTCCTCGTGGAACACTAAGAAAGGCTCCTTACAGGATAATGCTGCTAGCTTAGAGACTCTCCTCACAGAAGTGATAACTGCATGAAAGGTTACCTTATGGGTAAGGTCAGACAAGGGGATAATTTCAAAGGGCAATTTGAAGAGTTGAGAGAACCAGATTGAGATCTCAAAGGGAATGAACAGAGGTGACATGCGAGGTACTCACCCAACAAAGGCCTGAACTAGAAAGTGAAAGGCCAAAGGTCAATGAAACTGAATGGTCAAAGGCAATATTTGTCCCTAATGGTACTCAAAGCCAGATGCTGTTTCAGAACAGGCCTTCCAGATGTGATAGTAGACTTTACTACAAGTCAAATGCCTTTGTTATAAACTGCCCCTGTCACTCAAGACCATGTCTGGTAAGTTAGATACCAGAAAACAACATGGAACAGTGGTCTTTGGGATAGGGAGTACAGATAATCCAGAAGGGCAACTGATGCATCTGCCAGGAGTTTAAGAACCACTTCCTCCTGGGCTAATTTGGTGTGATGTGGATCACTAGATTGCTCTCTTTTCGGATTGTGTGGAGTAGGTGAGGGAGAATCTGAAAGGATGGAAAGGCATAGATCAGACTGAACTGATCCCATGGCATCACCAGAGGGCCCACTGCGAAGAATCTAGGGTTCCTGAATCTGGCCACAAACCTGCCCAGTTTGTTGAATCTGGACACCAATAGGTACACATCTGGCATTCCTCACCTGTGGCAAAGAGCTCAAAAGACCTCCAAATGGCAAGCCCATTCCTTCGGATCCAGTTACTGATAACTGAAAAAGTCCACCTACCAATTTTCTATGCTGGAATGTGAACAGTGGACTGGGCTGCCCAACAGAGGAACAGGTCTTTTTCCCTAGATGGAATTATGGTGCCTCCTTGATGACTGCTGTAGGCCACAGCCATGCTATTGTCTAACTGAATTTTACAGTTGTGTTCAAAAGTTTGCATACCCTTGGAGAATTGGTATGGAGAAGCAGCTTGTTCACAACATACCAGAATTGGTATGTACCTTTTTAATGAAAACATGAGTAAGCAGGCAAAACACATTTCTTTTATTTCTTATAGGATTCATATTCAACTGTAGGTTATAACAGAATGGCGCAATCATAAAGTAAAACATAGCAACAAGTAAACAAATGAAATGGCACATGTTCAAAAGTTTGCATACCCTTAGTTCTTAAGTGTTACTAAACCCACAACAGTAAAATCAGACTGCATATGCAGTAAAGCATGCTTGTTATATTCACTGTGGAACCTAAGGGGTTAATCCTCTGCATTGTGTAAAAAGGATGTTTGATCCTGTCTTCTCTGATCCTCCCCTTCTACTGTCTCCCATCAATCTACTGATAGAACAGAGCCTTGGGGGCAAGCTGCACATGCTCAGTTTGGTGTGTATTGATAAAGGGTTTTTTTTTCTTGTGGGAGTGCATGTGATCAGCACAGGGCCAATCAGCACTGTCCAGACAGAGGGTCAGGAGTTATGCAGCCTCATATGACAATCAGGGGAGAGTAAAAACTCCTCCTACAAGCTTTAACCAGTGCTCTGCTGCACACTGAGAGAAGTCACAAAACTGCTATTACTGCTGATGATGATGATAAAAGGTATTTATCAGTTTATATTTACTAAAATAATTGCACTTCCATATTTTGTGCACTGTGGGAGACCACATAAAGTGTTACTAAACCCAGGATATTACATTCACTATAACACTATACATTGCCCCCTTTAGCATCAATGGCAGCGTCTAGTCTTTTGTAGTAGATGTCTAAGGCCCCAAATTCTTGCAGATGGGATAGCTGCCCATTCATCTTGGCAAATTGCATCCAGGTCATGCAAAGTGTTGGGTCATCTTGCATGAACTGAATGTTTGAGATCTCCCCAGAACCTTCACCATTTCCTGCTGTAACCACTGGATGGTCAACTTGGCCCTGTGCTTAAGGTCATTGTGTTGGAAAGTCCAAGAGCATCACATGCGCAGTTTTCATGCAGAAGAATGCAAATTGTCTGCTAGTATTTTCTGATAACATGCTGTAGTCGTCTTGTCATCAATTTTCACAAGATTCCCCATGCTTTTAGAGCTCATACACCCCCAAAACATCAATAAGCCACCACCATGTGTCACCGTTGGGATGGTATTCTTATTGTTATAGACCTTGTTGACCCCACTCCAAACATAGTACTTATAGTTGTGACCATAATGCTCTATCTTTGTCTTGTCACTCCAAATTACAGTGTGGCAGAAGCTGTGAGGCATGTCAAGGTGTTGTCGAGCATATTGTAAACAAGCTTTTTTTGTGGCATTGGCACAGTAAAGGCTTCTTTATGACAACTTGACCATGCAGCTCATTTTTGTTCAAGTATCATCGTATTGTGAAACAACCACACCACATTTTCCAGAGCAGCCTGTATTTGTCCTGAGGTTACCTGTGGGTTTTTTGTATCTTAAACAATTCTTTTGGCAGTTGTAACTGCAATCTTTCTTGGTCGACCTGACCTTGGTTTGGAATCATGAAATCCCTGAATTTTCCACTTCATAATAAGTGATTGATCAGTATTGTTTGGCATACTCCAGGCTTTGGATATCCTTTTATATCATTTTCCATCTTTATAAAGTTCCATTACCCTGATACGCACGTCTTTTGACAGTTCTTTTCTGCTGCCCATGACTCAGTCTAGTCTGCTCAGCGCATCCATGCAAGAGCTAACAAACACATTGACTATTTATACACAAACACTAATTACAATTTAAAAAGCCACAGATGTGGAGAATTAACCTTTAATTACCATTTTAACCTGTGTCTGTTATTTTGTATGTCTGTACCAAGGCCAAACATTCCAGGGTATGTAAACTTTTGATCATGGCCATTTGGGTGATTTCTGTTATTATGATTTAAAAAGGAACCAAACAACTACAGTGAAGGAAATAAGTATTTGATCCCCTGCTGATTTTGAATGTTTGCCCACTCACAAAGAAATGATCAGCCTAAAAATCGAATGATAGGTGTATTGTAACACAGACGGAATAGCAACAAAAATTCAAAAGAAATGCATGTCTAAAATTATGCACTGATTTGCATGTTCATGAGGGAAATAAGTATTTGATCCCCGATCATTCAGCAGGATTTTTAGTTACCAGGTGTCTTTCATACAGGTAACAAGCTGAGATCAGAAGAAGTCTCTTAAAGGGAGTGCTGCTAATCTCATTTTGTTACCTGTATAAAAGACACCTGTCCACAGGAGCAATCAAACAATCAGATTCCAACCTCTCCACCATGGCAAAGACCAAAGAGCTGTCCAAGGATGTGAGGGACAAGATTGTAGACCTACACAAGGCTGGACTGGGCTACCAAACTATCACCAAGCAGCTTGGCGAGGAGGTGACAACAGTTGGTGCAAACATTCGCAAATAGAAGAAACAGAAAACAACTGTCACTCTCCCTAGGTCTGGTGCACCATGCAAGATCTCACCTCGTGAAGTGTCCATGATCAACAGTGAGGAATCATACCAGAACTACGCGTGAGGATCTTGTCAATGATCTCCAGACAGCTGGGACCACAGTCACCAAGAAAACAATTGCTAACACACTACGCCAAGAAGAATTGAAATCCTGCAGTGCCCGCACGGTCCCTCTGCTCAAGAAAGCACAGGTCGTGACCAGTCTGAAGTTTGCCACTGAACATCTGAATGATGCAGAGGAGGACTGGTTGAAAGTGTTGTGGTCAGACGAGACCAAAATCGAGGTCTTTGGCATCAACTCAACTCGCCGTGTTTGGAGGAGGAGGAATGCTGCCTATGACCCTAAGAACACCATCCCAACTGTCAAACATGGTGGTGGAAATATTCTGCTTTGGGGGTTTTTCTGCTGAAAGTACAGGACAACTGCACCGCATCAAAGGGACAATGGACGGGGCAATGTACCGTCAAATCTTGGGTGAGAACCTGTTTCCCTCAGCCAGGGTATTGAAAATGGATTGTGGATGGGTGTTCCAGCATGACAATGACCCAAAACACACAGCCAAGCCAACAAAGGAGTGGTTCAAGAAGAAGCACATTAAGGTCCTGGCCAGTCTCCAGACCTTAATCCGGTTGAAACTCCGTGGAAAGAACTTAAAGTTTGTGTTGCCAAACGTCAGCCACCAAACCTTAATGGCTTGGAGAGGATCTGCCAATAGGAATAAGCCAAAACCCCTCCTGAGAGGTGTACAAACTTGGTGGCCAACTACAGGAAACATACGACTTCTGTGATTGCCAACAAGGGATTTTCCACCAAGAACTAAGTCATGTTTTGTGAAGGAGATCAAATACTTATTTCCCTCATGAACATGCAAATCAGTGCATAATTTGTTAGACATGAATTTCTTTTGAATTTTTTGTTGCTATTCTGTCTCTCAGTGTTACAATACACCTACCATTCAATTTTTAAACTGATCATTTCTTTGTGAGTGGGTAAATATTCAAAATCAGCAAGGGATCAAATACTTATTTCCTTCACTGTATATGATAACAAATGGCTTCATGTGATCACTATCCTTAAATAAAAGACAGCTTTCGGCAGGATCAGTCATATTTTCAATACCAGTGCCAAAATGTTACAATTTCTGCCAGGGTATGCAAACTTTTTAGCACAACTGTATCAATAGAAGAAATGAATGTTGAAGAGATGACCAAATTGGTCCAAAATGTTGCTTGGAAGGCAATCCTCTCCCTAAAAAGTTCCCACCCCCAAGAAGGTGTCCAGGACTTCTCCCCAGCTACACAGCTGGCAACTTGTTGCAAGAATTGCAGGGGAAATGGTTTCTTGAAAAGGAGAAGTACAGCCAAAGCTCTTTTGGCTGCACTTGTGAATCACGGGAGTGCAGCTCGCTCTGCACACCTGTGACCCGTTTTCAGCTTAAGACAGGCTGAAGCCTGCTGTCGGCTGACGTCACTCAGCTGGTCCACGATGGGGAAAGATCCTGACTTTAAAATCGGGATTGACCCCAGAGTCTGGAGCTGCACCTGTCCTAGCCTCTCAGTGATCCGCTGAGAGCCTGAGCTAGCTGCTCCCTCCCCCTCCACAGGCCAGAACTCCAGTGCTCTCTGCTCACAGAGGCTGTGAGGACTCAGTGATCAGCAGTCATATGATGAGTTCTCACGCATACAGCGGGCAGAGGACAGATGCAGCATTGCACTGATGCTGCATTCACCTAGGTAAGTACAGTTTGGTGGAAAAAAAAAAAACCAAAACCCCTACTTTTAATTCCATCACCAGTCTGAAAATCAATCACATTAGGGAAAGCCTGGCCTTGAGGTTCAAACATCTCAGTCCCATATGGCCAGAATGCAGAGTTGCAATGTCCGGAGTGAAACCCTACACATTCATGCATGAATGAACAAAGGGGTTCCTCTGGTCTGGGAGGTGCTTAACAAAGAACAAAGAGACAGAAGTTTGGCTTCTCTGGTACTGGTGTCTGGCTCAAGGGCAAAGTCAAACCTGAGGTCGGATGGGAGGTGTAAGAGGCAAGACTGTGACCCCTGTGGTCTAAGATCATAACAAATACAATAAAAATTCTGCCCAACTACTGATATCGTGGCAGAAAAATGCCTCTCTTGATCAGATGGACAAGGCAGACAAGGCCAAAGGTCCAGTTGAATGGCCAGAGGACGGTAGAAAATCACAACGGGGGCAACCATCAGTAGAGAGGGTACCAGGGCCCTGAATTGATGTACAACTCTCAGTAAAGCTAAAGACTGAGCCTGGGCTACTAAGTCCAACTGTCTCCCCTTATCTTTCCTCTTGTGTTCTGTGTGTGAATAAATGTTCCTGATAGGGTATTCATGACTTCCACAGCAGTATTTTGGGGGGCTATTGGGGAGCCTCTGTAAGACACCTGTAGACTGCAGTAACTCAGGATCAGTGAGAGTAATCTGCTATTTGTGTTCCCACACTAAAAACCTAACAGAAGCCAAAGAGCTCTTTCCACTCCGTCTAAAAGAAAAATTTGGCTGCTGTTGGGCTTTAACTTGTATAGCTAATGCCTCTCACCCCGTTTCCTAAGTCAGCCATATCGATGGTTAAAATCTTGGCTGGTTGAGTTGGGACCAGACGAGATTCAAACCATGTATGGACAGGTTGATTGTACCCAAATCGACGACTTGGGTACAATCAGCCGGTCGGATATTTCATGCGATTATTGCCAGTGTCTATAGCTAGTAGCATAATCCCCCCCGGAAGAACACAATAGCCCCGTGGGAGAGATTCCCCCATCAACACTGGCTGAGTTGATGGGGGAATGGAGTGATTTTCTTTCCTGCAACCTGTGGTTGCAGGAAAGAAAATCGCATCGTCTATGGACGGCTTTAATCCTTCCTGGTTTTAAATCCTCATACAACATGACACTGTACTTTTAGAATACAGTGCTCAGTGAACTTAAGTAGCCAATAACCAGGTCCAACCACTATCACACGGTGGGGGTGTGCACAGCAGGATGCTAAAATAAACTTTCAGAAAAAAAACATTTTCTTACAGGATCTTTGAAGAAGCAGTAGCAGAGACAGTGGTGTTACTAGTTAGCAGCCCCAGAGAAAAATGAATGTAGGTATGTGTTCATTAAAGATATTTAAGTGTATTTTAAAAGCAATCAGTGTATTTGACTTGCTATTAATCATTTGCAGTCAGATACAGTAGAATGCAGTCTTTGCGACAACAAAGCAACACAATGCAAAACGAACGGTAACAGAGAGGCTCTCATCAATCTGTTGCCTCTCCTTTCTTTTCTAGAGGTAGGGAAAAAAAAGCTAGTTTTATTTTTAAACGGAAGGATAGAAAATCAGGGCCTCCAGGTTTCTTTGTGCTGTGGGACAGAGTTGTGTAAATCTTAGGAATGCATGGACAGGCAGACAAACCCTTTGGCAGGTAAAACAGCTCCCATATATGTTTTTCATCTTGTATATTTATTATTTGCCTGGAGTTCAGCATTCAAGTTCTGCATGATTTTGATCCAATACCTGTCCCAATGTTGAAAATTGTTCTGTGTGCGATGAGTCTCTTCTGTTATAATTGTGCTAGCCCTCAAGCAATAAGAACAAGCAAATAAATCAGATTCTTTTACAAAGTAATTTCTCAGTCACATTAGCAAACAATACTTTTTCCAGCTCCTCCTTAGAATGACTAAGCACACATTAATCAATGTAATTACCCAGAACTCTCGTCCTCAAGAGACACAGGGAATGCATTTTAATTCAATTAACTGTACAACTTTTTGGTTCCAAACATCAAAACATCAGAAGACTTTTTTAGCAGCTCCCCTTTTATTTCACTTGCATAGAAGGTAAAAAAAACACAAGGACCCCTCTCCAGTCTCTTCAGCGACGTCTGCAAAGACCAACAGTGGAGGTCGGGTTGGGGTCTGCAGCTACATGTACAACAGGGAGCATTGGTTAATAAAGCAACATGTCTTTTATTCACATAAGAAATAAAGGTCTCTGTTAAAACAGAACTCACGATCAGAGCAGTGCTCACTGGACCTGCCTGTCTGAACCCTTTCAGTGATGCTGTGGAACAAGCCAGCTCAGGCAGGAATGACAAAACCATAGGAGGGTAAATGGAAGATAAAAATTGGGATTCTGCATCTGACTAATGCAATTTCAGCCTATTCTATGGAGACACTAAGAGGATAGTAATAATTTGGTTCACTAATTGCTGCAGAACCTCTTAGGCAGATAATGTGTAAATGACAAGGAACTCACACAATCTCCTTCAGCAAATGACAAGGGTCAACTGTCCTGCTACTATAGGGGATCAAGGAGGAAGTGTATCCCCTTCTTGTAAACCAATCAGCTTCTCTTGGGTTGCAGGCAGGATGAAACCTAGCGCAGGCCACACATGCAACGACTTGATCACTGATTGATTTAGCTTGACCGTTCAAAACGTCATCAACAGGTGATTAGTTTCAATCAGATACCCATCATAACTGATTTTGTGAAAAATATGATCTAACAGTCTTTTTTGTTATCAAAAGTTCATTTTGGTCATTAAAATTGATCAATGGAACTTCAATCAAGGTAACGGACTGCCATACTCAATCCCCTGATTAAAAAAAAAGAAAAGAAAATAACACTGCACAACAACGATCAGGCAGGATTGGTTACTGTGTCTATGTTTTAACCAAATTGGTAAACAAAAAATGCTAATGTCTGTAACCTTTTAGCTGATTAGATCTGTATGTGTATGGGTGCCATAAACAGAGAAGGTGATTGGCTGCTACAGGAAACAAAGACAGTATAGAAGTGTACTTCTCTGAGTCACTTCACACATAGGCCCCAAAACAGTGATAGGACAACTTTACAGAAAACAATTTGTTTGGACTGGAGTATTTCAATGGCAGTGTGTGTGTTACATGATTGTGTAACTGGAAAGGTTTAAAAAGAGAAGTTCACCTTGTATAACATGTTATACCCGTATTCATGTAACATGTTACTGATGCAGCACCCCACCTTGCCTTGCTGTGATAGTGGGCTGGGGATCTTCTCCCCACACCCACTGTCGCAATTTAAACAAAAACATCCGAGTGGGGCTCCACCCACCTGGCCATATCGCACATTCATAGAGTTCTGTGAATGGGAGAACTACAAGTACCGACAGCCATTGTGGCTGACTGTTTGTAGTTCTCAAAGAACTATCAGGGCACTGGTAAGCGTCCTGTCATTCAGTAACTGCCTGCCTGTATGAGGTATAGGCAGACAGCTACATTGACAGTCTGCAGGAGCCTTGCCTTGCACATGCAATCTGCTGGTCGTGGGTGCAATGCATTACAGGCTCCTAATAAAAAATAAAGAAAATTTTTTTTACCTGCAAAAAGATGTGCAGTTTTTTTTTTTACTAAAAGGTTTAAATAATCTTTTGCGAACTGTGTGGTTCCTCTGGAGATCTCGTCTGGAACAGGGTGCAGCTGCAAGCCAGGACATCCTGTAAACCCTGCTAGACATACAATGCATTCCTGCCCAAAACAAACAGCCTCCAAAACAGTATCTACTCATATAAGAGATAGTTGAAGGCAGTCTTTTTGTTTTATCAATTATTTCCTGCAGATGGCAAAAGTGCTGTATCTGATATAGATCAACTATTTCTGGAGTGACTGACTGCTCTAAAAAAACAGCACTGAAAGGGTCAGAGGCACAGTGTTGTCCTACTCCTCCCCCCAAAAATGCCCCAAGCCATTAAACCAGGTAATGAATATTAATGTGCCTTCTGAAGCACTCAGAAATAAGACTGTGATCCCCTAGCCACACCACTGAAAGAAGAAAAGAAAATTGAACTATTACAAAGAAGCAAAATTCATATTCCTGAATTAAAATAACAAACACATACAAAAAAAAAATTAAAGTCATGTTCTATTTTGCCAGAGGATACCAAAAAAGTATTGAGAACAATTTGTACAGAACTCTGGCAAGAGGAAGCCTAGGGACAGGCTGAATATTAATAAATACCCAGTGTTGCGCCAACACTGGATATTTATTGATTTTCTGATTGGAGAGGACATCCTCTCTTTGTGTTTGCTGCTTTAGTTTTTATTCACACAATTGCGTGGTTTTTGAATTTTTAATCCAGGCTGATTATTACCAGGACTACTCTGTTACAGAATCGCACGGTAATTTGGGTAATAGGGCTCAGTACAAAAATGTACTGGAAGCCATTTGCACCTTTACTCTTACAGAACTGTACTGCTGGGATTTTTGTCTGTATTAATTAAGAATTTGAATGATGTTTGGATTTTGTTAAGGCTCCGTTCATAACCACAGTTTTGTTAGACGTAGTTTTGCTTTTATTACAAAACCTTTAATCCACAAGAAAGTAGTCATCATAAGGTGACCCTGTCAGTACTGTATGTTAAAGAATGCCCATAAAAGAATAGGCAATATACTTACCTATCCAGTGGCCCGTTTGATATGCGGACTCTTTACTTCTCCTCGGTCGCTGCAAGTATTCCACCAGCTGGATGGATAGAATACCTGTTTACCCCATCGCACGCGGTGGTTCCTCCTGCCAGCAGAAGTGTCCAGCTGGTCAAATAACTGCAGTGGCCAAAGAATAGTGAAGAGGCCAAATATCAAATGGGTCACTGGAAAGGTAAGTGTATTGCCTTCTTTTACAGGTAATCTTTAACAAAGTGGCCCTATGCTGACAAGTCATTTCATCTCATAGGGGGGTGACTGAAGAGAAAAGCCTAATCTGAAGTAGGTTTGTCCATTAAAGTGGACATTTCCAGGACTTTAAAAATCTTCTTGAATACATTCCTGACATGTCATGTCAGCCAACAGTATAATAATAAAAAAAATGTTACACCTTTCATCATTACAAAAACAGTCTTCGACCTGCAGTCTGCTGACTGGCTAGGCTGAGGTCAGGCAATCTGTCTGCTGCAGGCAGGAGAAAGCATTTCCTCAGTCTTCTCTCCTCCATTAATCAGGCTGAAACATTTGTAATTTTGTAGCAAGACAAAAGATCAGAAGCTGCTGCAGGAACAGACAAGAACTATACAGGCACCAGGATTTGCAAGACTGTGTCATCTCTCAGCCACCATTTCACTCAGTGTAGTTGATGCTTACACCCTGATTGATAGCTGAGCAAAGATGGCACGGGCTTCCTGGCAAAAATAAAAAACATTACCAGGGGAAGGTACTGTGATCACTGCGAGGGGTAATAACAACCTGTAAGTGTTACACATACACATTTAGCAAATATGCATTTAACATGGAAAAATATGTGATGCTAGGCCCACTTTAGGGGTGATCTATGCTTCCACCCACTAAGCAGCAGGGAGCAGTAGTGCCGAAAGCTGCTATACAATAAGAGGTCCGTTGGTTGAACTGTGCCACAGGAGCCAGAGAAAAACAGTACAAGCTTGGATAACTGCTATGTCATCCTGGGTTCCCTGGCTGCTTGTCAGGTATCAGGGTTCTTGGCTACCAGCCTGACAGTAGAATGGAACACTATATATATATATATATATAGATAGAGAGAGAGAGAGAGAGAGAGAGAGAATCGGTATCCACTAAAGGTAAATGAAGTTTCCTTCTCTTTTGCGCCATATAATTGTTACCTTTCCTCAAATCAACACTCAAACTGAAATTGAGGCCAGGAAACACCCAGCTTTTGCTAAAAACCCACAACTGCTAAAAACTCTATATGACTTGACTATATATATCACAATTTAGCTCAGGCTTTTGAAGGATGCTTTGGGCCCAACATTCACATTCTGCTAACTGAATATTAAGCATTTCATTGTCACTATAGACAGCTACTGACCAAAGAGGAAAAGTTTAATCAATTCTCCAGGGACATCATTGACAATTTAAAGGCCTGTACCGCAACAATGGAAGAAAATGGCTTGTGAATACTGCTTAGCAAGTTTATCATTTTACGGTTTGGTCTTACAATATCAAATTCATAAGAAGGGGGAGTCAAGTTTTAAGCCGTATATCTGCCACAACTAGCAGAAAGTAGGCATTTTGGGAAGCTGAATCCTTAAACAGTATATCAGACCCCTAAAAACACATCACCTGTGATGTCAGTGGATCCTGGTGAATTCAAATGGAACTACAGTCAGTTAATAAAAGTCCTGTTAAGTAGCACACCCTACCCCTAAATCAGCTGAAATCACTTGAGTTCCTCCCCGGTGTTGTTGGGGGATCCCTCCCGCACAGTTTTTGTATTCTCCTGGCAGGGGGAGGGAGCCATCCCTGCTGGGGGAAAACAGTGATTACTGCAAATGCCTGTAGCCGCTGGCAATAATCACATGACAAACCCAACAGGCTGGTTGTACCCAAGTCGTACAACTATAGAAATTGGTACAATCAGCCTGCCCATAGATGTTTGAATCTCAGCCAGTCCCTGCTGATCTGGCCAAGATTCTAACCATCTATGACTGGCTTAAAGATCTAATGCTCATTTAGTATAGGGAGACATTCAACAGTCAGAACTAGTTACCGTATTCCTTGCTCCCAACAACAGTCTCCCCACCGGACAACTGGTCCTACTAAGCCGCTCTTCTTTGCTGGTTAAGCGGCTAACCCCTCTGCCAACATTATCACATACAATACAGGACCAGCAGCCTTTCATTAAACATGAGGGCGTTGTGGAAGCAAAGAATAAGCATTTTTCTCTGTTATATCCTCCTAGATTAATGAACAGTACACCTTTATTATATTGGAGGGGGGCTCTCAAATGGGGATTATATTTCAGCATTATTCACCAGAATATTGTTTTAGTCAACAAAACAGGATCATCTGTTCAGTGTTGCTGAAACAATCACTTCGAGGAGAACCATGAATGGGCTTATATGATCAACAAACATATTATTGTGACCTTGCCATCTAAATTTTGAAAGATTTATATTTGCTTCCTAGTTTTGCTTTCTTTAGCCTGAGCTTGCATTTGCACACACCGGTTTTAGTTTGATTTGGGCAACTTTCATGTAACCTTTTAGAACTTATCAGCAATAGCTTGGAGATGTGCAATTCGGATCACAATGGGAGTGCTGACTGTCATTTTATATACGTTGCAGATTTAAAAAGATTGAAAGTAAAGAGGCAATTACAAATATTTCATAGAACAGCACACTTGTAATTTCCTATGGTTCAAAATTCTGATTATTGCATGAGCCCATTCATGACTGGTTCTCCTAAATGTGCCATATTCAGCATGGAACTGAAAAGGGGCAACTATGGCATTTAAAAGCACTTTACACTGTAGCGTCTGCTGTACCTAAAAACTGTTCAAACACAATTTCCTTGTTAAGTTTCATAAATCCATTATATCTTCTACAAAAAAAAAATAATATATATATTTACACAAACTTTTATTATTTAGCTAACTGAGGCATAGATATGCAGCTGACCTAAAAGTGTCAGGGAAAAAAAAAAATAGTGTCGCAGGCAAAAAAGTTCTGCGATTTAAGTAGCAATTTGCAACTGAGTGCTCTAGCTGCACAGTCAACAAAGAGCGTAGGAAAATAATTTATACCATTCATTGGGTTATGTATTACTGGAATATGACGTACAAACCTGATTGGGCGCTATGTGAACAAAATTTAGTTCCTTGTCCAAACAAAAATAAGAATTTAAAACATCAGAAAAGTTTTTTTTGCTGAGTCCTAACATCCAGGGTATTGGATGTGTGCGTTTCGGAGACAATTCCTCGTGGCGGCTTGTGTTTGGAGGTGTAGTTGACCATTCCTGTTGGTCAGGTCCATTCTGTGTCTGCACAGGGAGGATGCTGTATGTGATAAGTGGGATGGAGGCTTGGATCCTTGCTCACCCGCTTTTTTATGGAGTGCTAGAATAGGTAATAAATTAAAAGCCACTTGGTCAGTGTCCATTCACGCAGAGTTTTCCCACTCAGAACGGGGATCTGAAGAGCCATTGACCACCTTTTTTACTTTCTTTACACCCTCCGTGGCTCCCGTGGTTGTAACTCTGCAAAATGTAAAATGGAAAACTCAATTAGTGTTGAAAATGAAAATATCGAATTTGGTTAAAAAAAAAAATTTGCTAATCCTCTTTTGACCTTTTGCGCATAACCCATGTGTGCATTTGAGGCACTTATTCTATAAAATTACAACAAAAAATGCTACAGGCTAAAGGCATTTTTTTTGATCTTAATGCATTCTATGCAGTAATGTAAAAAACCCTCTGTGTCACAGAATGCCCCCTCTAACCACCACTTAGACTTACCCGAGCCCATTCCCAATCCTGTGCTTTGCATAACAGCAGCGGTTCTCTCCCTCCTCACAACACAGACTGATAGCAGTGGGAGCCATTGGCTCCCACAGCTGTCAATCAAATTGTGTGACAAGTGGGGGGGCTGCGCTGTCTGTGTCAATAGACGGAGACAGGGTGGCTCAGGAGTGATCCGAATTAGTGTCCCCCATAGAAAGCGACTTTCTTAGGTGGCACTTGGCAGAAGGGAGAAGCCAGGAGCATCTGCGGGGGACCCAAGAAGAGGAGGATCGGGGCTGCTCTGTGCAAAACCATTGCACAGAACAGATAAGCATAAAAGGTTTTCTATTTAATTAAAAAAAAAATAAAGCTTTACAATCAGCTTTAATATAGCCTCACACTGGTTGCTGGGGGCTTGTCCAGTTTAACACATATGCAGTGTTTCAAACATAAAGCAAAAACAATTGAGTACTGTCAGTGCAAATAAAAAAAAAGTATCATGAACATCCAAAACAAAGTATCAAGGATAGTACTCAATTGTTTTTGTTGCAAGTGAACTAATAAGGTTACAATCATTTCATGTAGCAGGAATTGGAGAATACTATCAGCAGACACTGTGGTAGAGGCTGGTGGTTTTCTTAAAAAATATTCGAGAAGTTCTTTTTAAAGCAAACTTGTGCTATACCCACGCAGGCCAAAGCAACAGGCTCCCGTTGATAGCCCTCGTACCAGCAGCACCTACTTTACTTTTTTTTTTTCTTCCCTTCCCTACTGGAGGCATAGAACTACAGGTGAAACTCGAAAAATTTGAATATCATGCAAACGTTTATTTCAGTAATGCAACTTAAAAGGTGAAACTAATATATGAGATAGACTCATTACATGCAAAGCAAGATAGTTCAAGCCGTGATTTGTCATAATTGTGATGATTATGGCTTACAGCTCATGAAAACCCCAAATCCACAATCTCAGAAAATTTGAATATTACATGCAATCAATAAAACAAGGATTGTACATAGAACAATATCGGACCTCTGAAAAGTATAAGCATGCATATGCACTCAATACTTGGTTTGGGCCCCTTTTGCAGCAATTACTGCCTCAATGCGGCGTGGCATGGAAGCTATCAGCCTGTGGCTCTGCTGAGGTGTTATGGAAGACCAGGATGCTTCAATAGCGGCCTACAGCTCTTCTGCATTGTTCGGTCTCATGTCTCATCTTTCTCTTGGCAATGCCCCATAGATTCTCTATGGGGTTTAGGTCAGGCGAGTTTGCTGACCAATCAAGCACAGTAATCCCACGGTCATTGAACCAAATTTTGGTGCTTTTGGCAGTGTGGGCAGGTGCCAAGTCCTGCTGGAAAATGAAGTCAGCATCCCCATAAAGCTTGTCTTTGGAAGGAAGCATGAAGTGCTCCAAAATCTCCTGGTAGGCGGCTGTGTTGACCCTGGACTTAATGAAGCACAGTGGACCAACACCAGCAGATGACGTGGCTCCCCAAATCAACACAGACTGTGGAAACTTCACAATGGACTTCAAGCATCTTGCAGTGTGTGCCTCTCCATTCTTCCTCCATACTCTGGGTCCTTGGTTTCCAAATGAGATGCAAAAGTTGCTCTCATCAGAAAAGAGGACTTTGGACCACTGAGCAACAGACCAGGTCTGTTTTTCTTTAGCCCAGGTAAGACGCTTCTGACGTTGTTTGTCGTTCAGGAGCGGCTTGGCAAGAGGAATACGACATTTGAAGCCCATGTCCAGGATCCGTCTGTGTGTGGTGGCTCTTGATGCACTGACTCCAGCTTCAGTCCACTCCTTGTGAAAGTCCCCAACACTTTTGAATGGCCTTTTCCTGACAATCCTCTCCAGGCTGCGGTCATCCCTGCTGCTTGTGCACCTTTTTCTTCCACACTTTTCCCTTCCACATAACTTTCTATTAATGTGCTTTGATACAGCACTTTGGGAACATCCAACTTCTTTTGCAATTACCTTTTGAGGCTTTCCCTCCTTATGGAAGGTGTCAATGATGGTTTTCTGAACAACTGTCAGGTCAGCAGTCTTTCCCATGATTGTGATTCCTACTGAACCAGACAGAGACCATTTAAAGGCTCAGGAACCCTTTGCCGGTGTTATGGCTTAATTAGCTGATTAGAGTGGGACACTTTGAGCCGAGAATATTGCACCTTTCACAATATTCTCATTTTCTGAGATTGTGGATTTGGGGTTTTCATGAGCTGTAAACCATAATCATCACAATTATGACAAATCACGGCTTGAACTATCTTGCTTTGCATGTAATGAGTCTATCTCATATATTAGTTTCACCTTTTAAGTTGCATTACTGAAATAAATAAACTTTTGCACGATATTCTAATTTTTTGTGTTTCACCTGTAACTACTACTTGCAGTCACTGAGGAGATTGTGACAGCGCTAAGGTCTGGCAACTGAACTAGTGCTGTCACATGGGTGGGGGACGGTCCTGTGTAAGCTCTGATTAGAATGCCTTAGAGCTTATACATGGCCCTTTCCTGGCTCCCAGAAGCTGAACTAAACAATATGGGAGCAAACAGAAGATAAGAATACTCTGTTGAGGAGAGTGTCATTAAAGTGAGCCTGCATGGAAAAAAGCACAGACTCTCTCTTTAAGAGCATTTTGAGCTCTGTTCATAGCAGCGTGAAGAGAGCTTAGTTGTTACTGCATATAGAAATCACTAAAACCTAATGTACTAGCAGCAAACAGTTGAAGATGAAAGTAGGTTGTTCATCTAATACAATAAATCTTTCAGTGGACCATACAACAAGAAATCATGCCGACCTGTGACAACTACAATCAAGAAGACACTTCAGCATAGCCTTGGACATTGGAGGGCATATCAACACAATAATTTCCCTCCAAAGTCCAAAGACTAAAAATAATGGACAAAGGCCAATTGTCTAAAATAGTTACAACTCCAAACCTCGAACATAGAAGATGTAGTGGCTACCCCTGTTACATTAACATTATGTAGTAAAGTTAATAGTGCTCAGTGTAACTGAAGTGGTAGAAAATTAGACACTTCTTCGAAACATAGGCCAACAAATGCAGATTTATTGAACAAGCATCTTCAGGATATACATTTTTGCCTAGTTTAAACATTGAAAAAAACTTAAAAGGTACACTAGGGGGGCTAGATGAACTTACCTTGTACCCTATAGTATAGTATACGAGAACAAACAATGGTATTGTCACTACACTGAACTTTGTAACGGGTATCAACCTTTGCCAAGAACTGGCCACAATGGAAGATTGTGGCACTAGTCTGGTTTGAGCTGGCAGTTTCTGTTGCATTTTCCTCTTTTTAATTACGATTATAACCCTGTTGAAAAAATGTAATTTCTATTTAGTGTGCTACACTTAAAACCTCCAGAATAGCTGGGGACTTAGGTACACTGCTATTAACCGATAGTACATTGCATCCTTTCTTAGGTCAAACACAATTTATTATTGGTAATGCTGTAACTTTGTGTCCTGTCATTGCACATACTTCCAATTGATCCCTGAGCCATGTAAACTAGCCTATTCACACATGAAACTATTTATGATCTGTTAATAAGTCAACCATCTATCGAAATTAAAAAAAAAAAAATAATAATCTGGTTGCCAATATGACCAGTTCCAATTTTCTGCACACAAGGCAAAGAAAGCTGAAATTTCACTGACTGCTACAACCATGAATAATTCTTTATCAGCATCCTACACGCAGAACACATTTTGTGTGTTCCTCCATTTTGCGTCACTGTTAAGATTAGCGTCCACAGAATACAGAGGAGTAAACACAAAGAAAATCACAGTCTTGAGAGGAGACTTGGGCTGCAGCCATTGTATATACACATACTGTACACACAGAGAATCCCTCAGAAACAGGGGACTGTTAAAAACCAGGCACATATGACGCAAGAGGGATGGAGGAGGGACAGGACAAGCCTGGGCTGCCTAAACTAGGACATCTGACCTGGTGGACATAAAACAGACACATACAGTGTAGGAGAAATGATTCCGATGGAAAACTCTCCTTCATCTGATGGAGACATCAGAACTTTCTCCATCAAAACAGCCTATGAGATATTTGTGGGATCTCAACAAGGAGCTGCCCAGATGGCTACTTTTTTTTTTTTTTTTAATTTTAATTCTTCGTTTTCATTTACCAAAAAATTAGAAGAAAATACAGAAATGTGAGATTTACTCATGAAGGGTCTTGATGGTACACATACAAAATATAAGATACATTGCAATTACAATCAAAGTACAGTGTTTCTTTTCATGAATACAGTATAATCCAGGTGGGTTCCTGAGACACCCTAGCTCACTTCATTGAGTGCACTCTATTTATTCTAGAGCTGTGGTCTCCAAACTGTGACCTGGGGGCTGGATGTGTCTATTTGCTTGCCTTTGTCCGGGCCCTTGAGGCATTATTTCTGCCACTGAAACCAACAATGGGTCACAATGCCTTCCACTAACACCAACAATGGGGCACTATTCTTCCCACTGACCCAAATGATGGGGCACTATTCTTCCCACTGACACAATGGGGCACTATTCTTCCCACTGACCCAAACAATGGGGCACTATTCCTCCCACTGACCCCAACAATGGGGCACTATTCCTCCCACTGACCCAAACAATGGGGCACTATTCTTCCCACTGACCCAAACAATGGGGCACTATTCTTCCCACTGACCCAAACAATGGGGCACTATTCTTCCCACTGACCCAAACAATGGGGCACTATTCTTCCCACTGACCCAAACAATGGGGCACTATTCTTCCCACTGACCCAAACAATGGGGCACTATTCTTCCCACTGACCCAAACAATGGGGCACTATTCTTCCCACTGAAACAAACAATGGGGCACTATTCTTCCCACTGACACAAACAATGGGGCACTATTCTTCCCACTGACCCAAACAATGGGGCACTATTCTTCCCACTGACCCAAACAATGGGGCCCTATTCCTCCCACTGACCCCAACAGTAGTCCATTATTCCTCCCACTGACCCAAAGAATAGGGCACTATTCCTCCCACTGATCCCAACAATGGGCCACTATTCCTCCCACGGACTCCAAAGATCAGTCACTATTCCTCCCACTGACACCAACAATGGGGCACGATTTCTCTCCCAAATATCAAAGATGAGGCATTGTTTACTCCCACTGAGCGCAGTCTGCCGCCCCCCCTCCCCCCCAAGACTGAAGGACAGTAAACTGGCCCTTTGTTAAAAAGTGTGGAGACCCCTGTTTTAGATAAACACAACGCCACTGTCTCCTCTTGTGGTATTAGGTGAGAAAATTTGAAAATTGAGAGCCAGCGCATGTCTTATCGGTACAAGAAAATTACATCAACAGAAAACCCGAACTGAGAGGTGGATCCAGAGTGAGACTCTTGTCCCATCTAGGATTACATGCCCCATCAAGATTGCTGGTGGTCACTTTGAGATATACCTCTACTGAAAATCCACTTAAAGGAAACATCTCCTGACAGAAACAAGTAGGGATGCCATTGCAGCTTCTCATTCAGTAAATGGCAGTTGCCTGGCTGTCCTGCTAACCCTTTCTTCTATAGTTTGTGAAAAACAAACTATAGATGCCGCTCACATGTGATCCCCACCCCCCTCTCAGCAAGTATTACAGCCACACTATCTCCATGATCCTGATTTGAAATTTCATTTGGTGTGAAGGGATTAATGGGAATGGATTTAAAAAACTGGCTATAAATAATAAAATGCTGAACAATTTCTTTTAATTAGTATGGACTAGGGCTGATCACAGCTACTTATCAAAGACTAATCAGTGAGGTGGAAAATCTGATATTTTCCAAATGATAGATTTCCAGCTAGTATAACAGCTCCAGTGTGTACAGGTTCCCATGATGGATTCTTAGAGGAATTCACCCTTCTATAGCGGTTCTGAAAAGCTAGCAAGTGCTTTATGTGTTTTAAAAATTACTAATCATTACATAAATCTTATTTTGTTATTCTGCCTCGTCTATGTTCTCAATTACCAAACAGCCTGTTTGAAAACAGCAGGTACCCTCCTGATTTACAGATTCCATGAGCAATAAATTGACTAAACTAATACATTGCATGGCTCTCTTTCAATCTGCTTTATTATATTTCAGTGCGCTGTGGTATTTACAGTTGTTATATATAAAAGGAGGGAAAAAACCCCAGAAATTAAAATGGAAGTAAAAAAAATAAATAAAACAAAGTGAAAACAGATTCAGACATGTGCTAAGAGGGGAATTTTGAGGCTAACAAATGTTAGAGTGGTATTAAACCCGAAACCAAAAATTTAATATTTGCAGCTTACCAATCACTAGATGTGGTGGCTGCATTAATATTCTTTTTTAAGGCTTTTCCCCTCTGCTTTCACCTGGTGATCTCCTGTATTAGGGTACCCCCACTTTGGATGAATAAGCGCAGGGGTAACCTTGGACAGCAGCATTGTTAATCTGAGGAGAGGGGTGTGGTATATGTGCTAGCAGATTTAGAAAGACTAACAAATTGAAGCCAAACTCCAGCTCACACATTAACCTCCTTGGCGGTATTCCCGAGTGTAGCTCGGGGTAACATTTCAGTACCAAGAGCGGTAACCCCAAGCTACACTCGGGAATACCAAGCGGCACTGCTCCGGCATTTGTTCTTCACTTACCTTACCCTGCGCTCCCACGATGTGTCCCCTGCAGCGTCCCCGGCCATCTCCTCCGGCCGATGCCGGCATCCGGCTTTTGTGTCCTGTCCCTGTGACGTCGGGACGTACGGGCGCCACCGGCGGCGGGAAATTTAAAAATTTTAAATAATGTAATTTTTTTTTTTTTTACATTTTACATAGTAAAACATTGCTGTCTCAACCAATTTCACATACATTTTGTCTCGAGTGCTTTGTCCTGCGCCCTGCCTGCATTTTGTCTGTTCTTTCTGCCTGGAAACTGAGGAACGTCCATGGCGTCCAAAAAGTGTCCCTTTAGGTCAAAAGCGGTTTAGATCAGCTAGAGAACAGTGATAGTAAATCAGAACCACTTGCAGAATTGAGTGATGATTTGTGGGGAAATTCGTCATCAGACACTGAAAACAATTCTGCGACTTTGCTCAGCAATGTGCGAACTTGGCGCTATATTTCAAATTTCAGTGTTTTTGGTTTGATTATATTATTGAATTAAATGTATTAATATTATATTATTATTTTTTATGATTATTTATTAAATTATAATTTATGATTTTGTGTTTAAAATTTTATCATAGCCGGGATGTTTAATAGACTCTTGTTCAGACAGATTTCAGTGAGTTATTCCTAAATATTACAGCCTACAATAAAAAAACTACATATTTCCATGCAAAATAATGGTACCGCTTTCAGCACCAAAAATCGGAAATAATCATACCGCCAGGGAGGTTAAGCAGTTCCAACAACAGTTTTTACTTCTGGGATAATGGTATTAAATAAATAAAATCTGATCATTTTAAGTACCCTTTTCAGTGGTAAATGTATTGTCGCAACCCTCTTAACTGCTACATCTGAAGGACAACTTGTCCTGTAGAAAAACATCAGACTTACTATCTGGATCACCAGATGAAAAAAAGCAAGAAAGCAAGCCTAAAAAAAGAAAACAAATGCAGCCATCACATCTAAGAATTGGTGAGCTGCAATATAATAAATGTTTGCTTTTGGGCTTAAAATAGTTGAAAAAGCTCAAGGTTTTTTACTTTCATGCATTCTATGTACAGGGCATCCAGAAAATATTCACAGCGCTTAACTTTTGCCACATTTTATGTTACAGCCCTATTGCAAAATGGATTAAATTAATTTTTTCCCCCAACATTCTACAAATAATACCCCATAATGACAACATGAAAGATGTTAATTTTTAAATCTTTGCATTTTATTAAAAATAAAAACAATATGTACGTAAGTATTCACAGCCTTTACCATGACACTCAAAATTGAGGTCTGGTGCATCCTGTTCCCACTGATCATCCTTGAGATGTTTCCACAACTTGATTGGAGTCCACCTGTGGGAAATTCAGTTGATTGGACATGATTAGGAAAGGCATAAATCTGTCTATATAAGGTCCCACAGGTAACAGTGCATGTCAGAGCACAAACCAAGCCATGAAGTCCAAGGAATTGTCCAAAGACCTCCGAGACAGGATTGTATCAAGGCACAGATCTGGGGAAGGGTACAGCAAAATTTCTGCAGCAGTGAAGGTCCCAATGAGTACAGTGGCCTCCATCATCAGTAAATGGAAGAAGTTTGGAAACACCAGTTATGTTCCTAGAGCGGGCTGCCCGGCCAAAATGAGCAATCGAGGGTGAAGGGCCTTAGTCAGGGAGGTAAACAAGCACCAGATGATCACTCTGAAAGAGCTCCAGCGTTTCTCTGTGGAGAGAGGAGAACCTTCCAGAAGAACAGCCATCTGCAGCACTCCACCAATCAGGCCTGTATGGTAGAGTGGCCAGACAGAAGCCACTCCTCAGCATACGCCAAATGACAGCCTGCCTGGAGTTTGCCAAAAGGCACCTGGGGGATTCCAAGACCATGAGAAACAAAACTCTCTGGTAAAACAAAGAACAACTCTTTGGCCTGAATGCCAAGCATCATGTCTGGAGAAAACCAGGCACTGCTCACCACCTGGCCAATACCATCCCTGCAGTAAAGCCTGGTGGTGGCACCAACATGCTGTGGGGATGTTTTTCAGCGGCAGGAACTGTGAGACTAGTCAGGATCGAAGGAAAGATGAATGCAGCAATGTACAGAGACATCCTTGATGAAAACCTGTTCGAGAGCACTCTGGACCTTAGACTGGGGCGACGGTTCATCTTTCAACAGGACAACGACCCTAAGCACACAGCCCACATAACAAAGGAATGACTATGGGCCAACTCTGTGAATGTCCTGGAGTGGCCCAGCCAGAGCCCAGACTTGAACCCGATTGAACATCTATGGAGGGATCTGAAAATGGCTGTGCACGGACGCTCCCCATCCAACCTTATGGAGCTTCTGAGAGGTACTGCAAAGAAGTATGGGAGAAATTGATTGGCAACTTCTGCTCCTTTGATGACCATGGTGCCTGGACAGACAGAACACCTCCCGAACCAGACAGGCCAGCATGCATCGTCAAAACTTTCCAGCTCATCTGAAGGAAGGATATTCTGGTATCCAGCATCTTCACCACCGCAAAGTCTATTTGGTCTAGAGAGGCAGGTGCACTGTCAGATCCAGGGACTCTCAATGCTTGTCCCAATCTAACAGGATATTGCAAGAATGATACTGGGCATATGGAACCATGCCATAGGCGATCACTGTCTTTTGCACGACTGCAGGAATTCAACCTGGGATCAAAGAGACAGGCACTTCTTCTGTCCAAACTAGTACCTTTGCCTATGCTGTAACTAGACTTAAATATTCCAGCTCCCTAGAAACAAGTTGTCCAAGTAACCAGGATTGGGGATACCCTAGGTCCCCAACAAACTCGAAATCGGAGCAAACGCTTTGGTAAACATTCAGGAGGGCCAAAAGTAAGCTGAATGGTAAAAACAAAAACTAGAAGCAGCGATCCTCTACTGTGAATTGCAGAAACCACTGGTGAGGCCAGAAAATCAGGATGTGTAGGTGAGCATCCTTGATATCTGCCGACATGCCATGAAGTCTCCCTGATGAAGCAAAGCAATCAACAACTGGGTAGACTCCATCCTAGTTTTCTGTACCTTCAAGAACATGTTGAGACCGTTGAGGTCGAGAAGAGGATCATAAACAGGTTGCAATAGAATACGTGAGTCCTCTCCCCATCTGGCAATGGTGCAATGACCCTTTGAGGCAAAGAACACCACTCTTTTTGTGTGGCTCAGAACATACCCTTGAGGACATAAAGCATGGGTTGAGAGGTAGAGGAATTGGCAAAATTCCAGTTTGCTATGTAGAAGCCCCTTTTCTCTTAAGAGGACTTTTCTCCATATCTGAAGCAAATGGGGTTACGGTTCCTTTTATGGAACTTGTACGTAGGCTTCTGCTTAGACTCCAAGGATTATAAAAGCAACTGTCCTTGGATTTCGAAGGTAGCACCGGTTTCTGACCCACAACCTACTTCTTCTTCTTTAGTGGTAAGGGCATATTTCCCCACCTCATGGATGAAGACATCCAAGGATAGTCCAAACAAGAATTCACTCTCAAAAGGCAGCCTCTTGATTTTCTTCTTGCAAAGAAGTTCTGCTGACCAGCATGTGAGTCATAGGATCCTTTTCATGTGGACAGATTGGGGTTTATTTACTAAAGCTGGAGAGTCCAAAATCAGACTCCCTTCTGCATAGAAACCAATCAGCTTCTAACCTCAGCTTGTTCAATGAAGCTTTGGCAATGAAACCTGGAAGCTGATTGGTTTCTATGCAGAAGGGAGTCTGATTTTGCACTCTCCAGCTTTAGTAAATAAACCCCATTGTGTCCAAATAGGGAAGCTGCCACATGGTGCCTTCCCGGGCATCCACTGAGAAACTCAAGGCTCTAAAAAAAATCTTCCAGGAGCTGCCATATGACAGGATCACTTGGGTCACATTCTCTGGAAAGAAGCATATGCTTTGCTCAAACTGTGAAAGCTTGGCATAATGCACTGGCTTGCTGAAGGTTAGTATACAGCATCTATGACAATAGAATGGTTTTGTAGTAGAAGATTCTGGGTGTTTAACTGGCCTGCCTGCAGTCAAGACCTTTCACCAACTGAAAATATTTGGTGCATCTTGAAATGAAAAATACAACAAAGAAGAGCCAGGCTGTTGAGCACTTAGAATTTTATATCAGGTAAGAATGGGACTACATTCCTCTCCCAAAACTCCAGCAACCTCAGTTCCCAGATGTGGTGTTAAAAGAAGAGAGGATGCTACACAGTTGTAAACATGGTCTTGACCCAACTTTTTTGAGATGTGTTGCTGCTATCAATAAACACAAAATTCCTTTTTCTTTTTCTGAAAATGGTGCACTCAGTTTAAACATTTGATATGTTTCTATCTTTTATTGTGAATAAAATAAAAGTTTATGAGATTTGCAAATCATTGCGCTCTGTTTTTATGTAGATTTTATATAGCATACCAACTTTTTGAAATTGGGGTCATACCTTAAACAGGCCTTTAAAAGAGTACCGTAACTCCACTTTTGTTGAGAAAAAAAAAACTATTCACTCCGGGTGATCAATGTACATTGTAAGAATTTTAAAAACCTTTGTTGCAGATTCCTACCTGTTTCTGCTCTGAAGAAATAGCTTTTTGTTACATCAGGTTTTGGGCAGGACAGATTCTGAATGTGAGTGACTAATTCATTTATGTGGCAGAGGATGCATAAAACCTGACATATCTTAGTTCAGTTATTCACACAAGCAGGAAATAATATTTGTGGAAACATTCTGTACACCAATTGTACAGAACCAATAGTCTAAATTCACAGTGAGCTGTGGTATAAGGAACTGCTTGTAGCAGAATAGCTGTTTCTAAAACAGTCACCCACAGGACTTCAACATCTCTGCTCCTTTCCACTTACACAGCTTCCATTTCTAGGTCATCCATGTCCTCGTCTTGTGGAAGTTGAAGGTACGGGTTGTCTGATGCTGGTCGGAATTTGTACCCGGTCAACACAATGAAGATAAATGTGGCCAATTCATCTAGTAGCTGCGAGAACAACAAAATGATCATTTTTTTACATATTCTTTACTATGTTCAGTAGTTACAAAAAAACATTAAATATTTACCACCTGCAACCAGTAGGTATTGAGATCTAAGCAACATCAGCAATTTTCTCAGAGGAGGGATACAGCCAGGAGTGTGACATAACCTTTCTCTAATAACTTTAACGAACGTTAAGGAATGCTAGGAACACACCATAATTTTTTTTTTTTTTCCGTTCAATCCAGCAGGCTGAGAGGTTGCCGTACTAAGCAATGTTAGTGTCGCAATCTTCCCTGCTGAGCTATTGTGTTCTGAAAGCGGTACTCCACCCTGCCAAAACACATTGATCAGCGCTAACAGCCATTTGCTGCCAGTGCTGATCAGATGCTGGTTTTCTAGCATGCCTTTTCGACAGAAGCCGGACATTAGACAACCTTCTGGCAGCTGGGCTGTACACATGGGCCGAATGTTGGCTGGTTCCTATTGAACAGGTCAATACTGGCCAATATTCAGTCCGTGTGTACCAGTCTTAATGAAATGTTGTCACCTCTTTGCCTATGATCCAGCCTCTTGTCAGCACACGTAAATGTTTTAGAGCTCCAATTGGTTCCTACTGTTGCTCCTCCCATTCCCAGAGTGCTGTTGTGTGGGGTATGACATGAGGTTGATAACAAGATATTATTTTTAAAGAAATAAAAGCACATTAGGTTTTTTTTTTTTTTTTATTGTTGCCTGAAGATCAGCTCAAATAGTGAATAAATGATGGAGATGATAGGTCCTAAAGGTCCAATTCCCCATCAGGTCCATCCACAAAATGTACTTTGATTGGACAGTGAATCTTGTGGTCAGATTATGATTGGTGCTAGGTATATGGTGAATGATGAACACAGTATATTGAGTATACTTCAGACTTGACAAAGGGCTGAGGACGTCATGTTTCTGGAGGACTTCTCATTTTTGTACTGTCATGCTTTTAAGATAAAAGGAATAAACAACTACTAGAAGAAAAAGGTGCTGTACAAGCCCTCTGTGCAGATCACATACCTGAAGAGAAGAGCAGTTCCAGAACATACCTTTAAGCCTCATTCACATGACCACATCAGCCATGGTGCAGCAAGTATGCAGTGAACATCTGCAGACAAGAGCCAGGTGTGTGTAGACAGCCACAGATGGGAAGCCTGTGCAAAATGACAGGTGGACAGCAGCCGCAGCAGTCTACTGATGTTTGGATGTAATTTCACAGTCAGTGATTACCTAGACTGTGGATCCTCCCTTGATGCAAGCTACTTGCATCCTCTTTTACATATGACGTATAGTTCCCTCTTTAATGTATAAACTCAGAAAAACGCAGTTTCATGTAAGAGATATTATATGTTCTTAGAAGACGATTTAATACTGGAGTGCAAAAAAGCCAACGATCCAACCCACCCACTCTATAAAGTACGTTTTCCGACCAGCAGCATTCACGCGGTTACTGGCTTACCTCATACATCCATTTCCATTTGAAAGGGACTGCGACCTTGATGAAAATGGCAATGATTCTTGTGAAGTAGATGAAGCAGACAATCTGTGACAGAAAGAAGTGAGAAAATTGAGATACGACCCTGCTATTTAGAATACTGAGGCCCATTCTATCTGTATATTGCGCATCACTTGGCGTGCAGAGCTGTCTATCCAAAATCCCCCCCCCACCTCCTGATTCCTCTTGACAGCAACCTGCCATCTCTGCGAAACACATGTCAGCCTGCAGATCTGGGATTAATCTGGCTGAGAGGAATTTATGGCACCCACTTAATATATCGCTCTGTGAGCTGCAGGTTATTATGTCTGCATCTCAAGCACCCAAGGCCATCTCTTGGATAGATTAATCTAATGCAATTACTGTAGGAGCCGACTATCTATTCATTCACCCGCCCAGCCAGCTATCAATTCTCATTCACCAGGGGACAGTAACATCCTCAGCAACAGTTTAAAGATCTGGTGGGTGTCAGCAGCAAAGTAAGGCGGTCACATTCATAGCTTATATGTGACAAAGAATCACAGGAGAGCTTGTCTGCATGTCAGTTCAACTGGCACAGGACAGATCCCCAATTCACCAATAAACAGGAAAATCTTCATCTTTTATACTGCACATACATACTGCCGTTTCCTGCCAATTGGAGGCACTTTCAACCAGCTTTTACAAATGTGATGGGACAAATTAATCCAACCTACTACAGACAGTTTACATTTATATCTGTACAGCAGGAGCGGTGGTATGTTGCATCAATCCATTTTATTGCTTTTAGAATGGACTGAAGAAGCTGGTTGAAGAACATGGTTTAACCAGTTGCTGAACACAGATAGCCGAATGACGGCTACACTGCGGCCGGCCAGTTCTGGTAGGGCGTCATATGATGTCCTCCCAGAACGCGCCCGGGGGCGCGCACCCGGCGATTTCCGTGATCGTTGTGTTCTATGGACACAGCTGATCACGTGAGGTGGTAAAAGGCCAATCACAGTGGCCTTTTACCACGTGATCAGCCGTGTCCAATGACACGCTGATCACAGGGATATGCAATTGCCGGTTCTCGGCTGCACTTTCCTCACACTGTCAGATAGTGAGGAAAGTACTGCCGAGAACCGGCAGTTGTTAGAGCAGGGATCGGCACCGATCATCAGGGCACTGATGATCAGTGCCCTGATGATCAGTGCCCAGCAGTGCCACCCACCGGTTCCGCCCACTTGTGCCCAGCAGTGCCACACACCTGTGCCCAGCAGTGCCATCCAGAAGTGCCACCTACCTGTGCCCAGAAGTGCCACCCACCTGTGCTCACCCACCTGTGCCCACCAGTGCCACCCACCAGTGTTGCCAGTCAGTGCCACCAGTCAGTGCCCAGCGGTTGTGCCAGTCAGTGCCCAGCAGTTGTGCCAGTCAATGCCTAACAGTGCCCACCAGTCAATACCTAGCAGTGCCGCCAGTCAGTGCCCAGCAGTGATGCCAGTCAGTGCCACCTATCAGTGCTGTCTATCAGTACCCATCATCAGTGCCGCCTATCCCTGCCACCTCATTAGTGCTGCCCATCAGTGCCGCCTATCAGTGCCCATCAGTGCTGCCTATCAGTACCCATCAGTGCTGCCTCATCAACGCACATCAGTGAAGGAGAAAAATTACCTGTTTGCTAAATTTTATAATAGAAACAAAGAAACTTTTTTTTTTCAAATTTTTTGCACTTTTTTTGTTTATAGTGCAAAAAGTAAAACACCCAGCGACGAGTAAATTCCACCAAAAGAAAGCTCTACTTGTGAGAAAAAAAAATGATAATAATTTCATATGGGTACAATCTTGCATAACCACGCAATTGTCAAAGTGCGACAGCGCTGAAAGCTGGCCTGGTAAAGAAGGGGGTATAAGTGCCCGGTAGGCAAGTGGTTAAAAGATAAGTTTACCTTTGGGAACATGTTACATATTCCACCAGTTGCTAGGGTGGAACATGCAACATGTTCCTGATCCTGCAATCACCACCCGCTGCCCCCCTTCCCTGTGACAGAAGTACAGGGAAAAGTTCCCCATACTAGCAGTCAGTTTTCAAAAATAGCGCGGCCGTGCGTGGCTCTGCACACATGCCTACGTCATTCATTCACAGTGTACTGTGAATGAGCTACAAGTCCCGGCAGCCTTAACGGCTGTCAGCATTTAGTTCTCAATGAACTACCATGGCTCTGTGAACACCATGGTAACTCATTGAGTCTTCCTGCCAGCAAGTATAGGCTTGTCCGTACGGGATGTACCAGCAAGCAGATACAGTAACAGTGTGCAGGAGACCTGCATGGCATCAGCTGGTGAAATGCTTTACAGGCTCCTAATACAAAAAATAGTAAATGCACATTTTTTTACCTGCAAAAAAATGTGCATTTACAATTTTTGGTGTAAAGGTGATCCCTTAAATTGCCAGATGGCCACCGTTAGGCATAAACTTTTATTCAGTAGTCATTGTTAGAGAAAACCTGCACAGGGAGAAATACTTGGTTGTCAAAACTTTTATATATGCAGGTCATGGATCTAGAACAAGCATTCAGCAAGTGATATTAACCACTTCCTGTCCGGACACTTTCACCCCCTTCCTGACCAGGGCAATTTTCAGCTTTCAGCGCTATCACACTTTGAATGACAATTGCGCGGTCATGCAACACTGTACCCATTTGAATTTTTTCCCATTTTTTTGAGACAGATAAAGCTTTATTTTGGTGGTATTTATTCACCGCTGGGATTTTTATTTTTTTTACTATGTAAATGAAAATGTCCAAAAATTTTGAAAAAAAGTGTTTTTTTTAATAAAACTTTGCAAATAAATAATATTTCATCATAAATCTTGGCCAAAATTTATTCCGTTATTTTTTTAGTAAAAAAAAAAAATCCAAATTAGTTTATAACCAAAAATTATAATTTTTAAACATTTTTTTTTACATTTTAATTTTATTTTTTTATATTATTTTGTATTTTTATTTTTACATACTGTCACCCTAGCAGTACAGTGTCACCATGGTGACACTGTACTACTTGTGGGGGGTGATGAAGATTTTTTTTTTTTTTACACTGATTGCTTTTACACCCATATAGGATGTAAAAGCAATCATTTCGCTTTCTCTCTGTCTGCATTCTTGCAGTCATTGAGAAGTACTGAGTGAGCTGTGATTGGTCACAGCTTGTCACATGGTACAAGGCTGTTGTGAATAGCCTTGTACCATGTGACCTCTGTGATCATTCACAGATTTCACACGTAGTAAGCAATGATGTCACAAGTGACATCTTGCTTACTACTTTGCATGTGATCACTGATTCGCCAATCAGTGATCACATGATCGGGACCTCGTACAGAGGTCCCGTCCGACGATCGGTGTTTCACTGTGTCCGGAGGACACAGCGGGCACCGGATCGCGGTGCTGCGCACTCCCAGGGAGCGCGCAAAGCTAGAAAATGCGGGTGCCGTTTATGAACGGCAACCCGCCCCTGGACTGCCACCGCCCTGCCGTTTATCAACAGCAGGCGGACGGCAAGAGGTTAAGACTATGTAAGAACTATTGGAGCTACACATTTGTTTGGAGTCAGTGACTCAAATATTAATTATGTCACGAGATCAGATGTAATTCAGTTGTGTCACTCTTGTGATCCAGACGGTCCTGCCAGACAGCTTAATCAGGCTGATTTTTTGTCTCTTTACTCTGCTAAAGTGGTTTTAAAACCAAAAATGTAATATATTGTAGCCTAACAACTCTTAGATGTGATTGCTTTCTTTAGGCTTTTTTTCCTTTATTTTCATTTGGTGATCCATCCAGTAACACACACTTCCCTTCTAAGTGTGCCTCCAGTCTGGATAGAGGGGCAACAGACACATCTTTGCACAGCAGCACTGTCCATCTGGGGGGAGGGTAGTTTTAGGTGCACTAGCAGCTTTTGATGGAGTTGGCTAAGAAATTGAACCCAAATTCCTGCTAACACTTTTTAACCACTTGCCTACCGGGCACCTTTACCACCTTCGTGCCCAGGCCACTTTTCAGCCTTCAGTGCTATTCCATTTTTAATGACAATTGCGTGGTCATGCAACACTGTACCCATATGAAATTTGTATAATTTTTTTCCACACAAATAGAGCTTTCTTTTGGTGGTATTTAATGGCCACTGGGGTTTTTCTTTTTTGCACTATAAACAAAAAAAGAGCACAACATTTGAAAAAAAAAAAAAAGTTTTTCTTTGTATCTATTATAAAATTTTGCAAACAAGTAATTTTTCTCCTCCACTGATGTGCGTTGATGAGGTTGCACTGATAGGCAGCACTGATGGGCACTGACGAGGTGGCACGGATAGGCAGCACTAATAGGCTGCACTGATTTGTCTTTTTTCAGCCAGACTAATTATGTAACTATGATGAGGCTGCACTGATATGTAGCAATGATGAGCACTGACAGGCGGCACTGCTGGGTGGAACTGATGATCAGTGCTCTGATTATCAGTGCGGATATCCTTTATGACATTTGCCGGTTATCGGCAAAACTTTCCTTGATGAAAGTGTTGCCGATAATCCTCAACTGTATTGGACACAGCTGATCACGTGTTAAAAGGCTGCTGTGATTGGTCTTTTACTTAGTCATGCGATCAGCTGTGTCCGTGGGACACAGGGATCACTGACAGTGCCGGGGGCGCTTTCTGGGAGGACATCATAAGACGTCAAGGTGAGCCCAGTCTTCATACAAAACATCCTTTAAATGAGGCTGTATAGGGAAGGAATAATAATCTTGTGGCGACCGCCACAATCCAAATCCTTAGACCTTTGGAGAAGAGGACTCGGGAAGTGGTAATTTCAAATCAGTTAGTGCAACTTCTGGGAGAAAACTCACAAAGGCCTTTTTGGGTCTCAAATAAACCCTGACTCTGGAATTCTTCAGGAGTAGATTTCTCAGATGAGGATTCTTCTGTGTCCCCTTCTACTAAAACATTTTCATCATCTTCTACCTCATCCTTCATTAGTTCCTCCTCTGTTAATAAAGGAGGGAGGATGATGGGTGACGTGGGGTGCAGGCGATGCACTGTGCCTCTGGTCAATAGAGAGGTGCCCATTGCTCTGGGAGTGTGAAGAAGTTGGCATCTGCATACCCAGAATCCTCCATGCTCCCAGAAGATGAAAAGGTCTATGTGTAGGCATCCATAAATGCATGTATTAAGATTATATATTGCTTATATTAGATTTAGAAAGAGGAAAGCTTTACTTTGAACTGTAACTCCAACTTAAAGTGTTACTAAACCCAGGACCCTGCATTTACTATATCTGGTCTCTCATAGTACACAGAACATGGAAGTGCAATTATTTTAGTAAATATAAACTGCTAAAAACTTTTTCCCATCAACAGTTAGAGTAGTCTTGTGACTTCTAAAATTGGCCGAGGACTGGTTAAAGCTTGTAGGAGGAGCTTTCATTTTGCTCCAAGAGGATGCAGGATGCCTGACCTCTGTCTTGACAGTGCTGATTGGCCCTGTGCTGATCACATGCACTCTCCCAAGAAAAAAAAAAAAAAAAACAACCCAAACTGAGCATGTGCAGAGTGACACCACCCAATATGTCTTATCAGGAGATAAGGGGGGGGGGGGGGCACTGGAAGAGGGGGAGGATCAGATTAGACAGGATAAAACATCATTTTTACACAATGCAGAGGATTAACCCCTTAGGTTCCACAGTGAGTATAACAAGCATGCTTTACTGCACATACAGATTGATTTTACTGTTGTGGGTTTAGTTACACTTTAAAGTCTGTCAGTTGTAAATGCAACATACAAACATTGTGTACATCCAGTACTTTTCTTGTCCACCACTGCTTCCTCATCCCTGTCCCTTCCTTCCTTTTTTTGAATTCCCCCATGTACCTTCTTTAAGGCCTCGTTCACATCTTAAGTGCAGAAAAACTGATGCACAGATTTCACTTGCAGAGACATCAGTTTTCATGTGCACTGCAATGAGTTTTATACACATTGCAGATTCCAGTGTAGAATAAATCTGCACATGATACTAGTGTTGTGGTGTGAAGAAGGCACATAGAGAACAACTGATTTTGTTGTGCACTTGCAGAACGCATGCAGAAAAATTGACATCTCTACCGTAGAATAAAAACAATTTGATTGAAAACGTGGTGCAGTCTGTAAGACGTGAGATTAATCTCCTCTTCCTTCACCTTTCCCTTCCTTTGTAGGATATGAATAGTCTTGTCAGCAGCCATTGAACATGTGCACACATTTCAGTAATCCAAGGCAACGTGGGAATTTATGTCAGACTCACGGCTTAAGAAGAGGTGAAATCAAAATTTTGATGCAGTTTGACCCCTGTCCATTTTACCCCTTTTAGTAGAAACTATGTGAATTCCTGCATGATGAATCAGCCAAACTTCGCTATGTGGGTGGCCCTGTCAGCTGCCTTTTCTCCTTCCAACATCTTTTGATTGAAAAATTGAATGAGCTGGGTGGAAAAATGTCAAGAAAATGTCAAATCAGATGTAGCCACTGATCAGATTTTCTGACAGCTGCCGCACAGACAGCTGTCAGATGACCCAATCAGCAGCAGCAATATTCACAGCGGGATGGAGAAAACTGTCAGACTTATTTAGTTCAATTTGCAGGCTGAATGAAAAAAAATCCAACTGTGTATGGCCAGCTTTACAGCGTTACCCATTTTACTATTATGTTGCACTCACAAAGCCTGCAATGCATAGATAGTGCCTTGCTTACCTAAAAGTATATAGTCCACCTCCAACAATAACCATACAACAAATGGTTTTTATTCCAGTAAATTAATGTAATGTAAAAAAAAAAACAAAAAAACAAACAAACAAAAAAAAAACAAAAGGATGCTAGAAAGTGTTGTTTTCTGTCATATGAACCTGCCCTCCCTTAAAAGCACTTCTTCCTTTTGAGGCAGTGGGCAGGCTCTGAGGCTAGGAGGATGGAGGGAGCAGAAAGATAAACCTCTATGCAATATTAGCACTATCTTCCGGAGACAAGAGCAGTATTATGGAGGATGATGTCACCACTGAGCCGAATGAGGAGACACAGTGCCGAGGACTATGGTGTTAATGATCTGGCACAGGAAATTAGGCCACCATAGGAGGACCATCATTTTGAAGAAAAAAAAAAAAACATTTTACATATACGAGTATCACATTTCTGTTTGGTGCTTCATAAATAACATTAAAAAAAAAAAAAAAAAAAAAGGGAAAAGCAATGTCATACTGGCTGCACTTAATTCTTAGTGGAATTGAGAGAACCTGATTCAACCATTTTCCTTATGCAGAGATGTAGACATTTTGTCTGCATAAAAGTTTAAAATGTCATTTTATGTCTACCCATGTGGGAATTAATTTTATGCCCGCTCCCATTGTCCATTATGCAGAGATGTAGACATTTTGTCTGCATAAAAAGTTTAAAATGTAATTTTATGCCCACCCATGTGGGAATTAATTTTATGCCCGCTCCCTTGGTCCGTTCCGTATACCCAACCAAAAAGCTGTCTTTATATGCACTGGTGATCCATGCAGCCATCTGTCATTGATCTGAACAGGCGGTCTGCACTGTGCCTCTCCTGCTGGTAACTACAACCCTTTGCACACGTGTCATGAACAGTACACCCGCGTGAAACAGTGCGTAATGCTGGACACCATCTCATTACTTGGACGCTAAATTGTACTGTTATGTGACTATTATTCTGTATCAACTTTTTGGTCAAATGTTGCAGCCATCCCCATTGTTAACTGCATTCTTGCTAAAAAAAAAAAAAATAGTTTTAGGAGTCAGGCACAATGTGCACAGGAATTACATGCATACTATAAAATAATGAACCAGTGTAATATTCAGTTTTTACTGTATTTTCCAACATACAGAACACAGCCTGCATTTCTACTGTCCCCTCCTTCAGTTCCTCCTATCTTTCATACTGTAAGCTCCAAGGATCAGGGCCCTCCTATCCCTCTAGTACTGAATTGTATTGTTGCTGTATTGTCTCCCGTTATATTGTAAAGCGCTGAGCAAACCGTTGGCGCCATATAAATCCTGTATAATAATAATAATACTCACCATCACATAGTAGTGTCGAAAGAGCTTCAGTTTTGCCAAGTTAATGGCTGCTGTTAAAATAAAGAAAAAAAAAACCCACAGAATTACCAAAAGTCACACAGATGATGAAATGTTAGGCAGATCATTTTGTCTGATTATTTTTTTGTAGCCCTGGCAGATATTACAGCCAACCTGGTGACCTGATGTTTCTCTTCTTCACTTACAAAATATAGCTGGGTTCTCTCCCTTGCCCACAACCTGTGACTGGACAGTGAAGGAGCAGCAGTAGACGTAGGAGCTCACTCCTCTGCCGATTCCTCCAGTAAGCAATGACCTTGTTAGTGTATATATCTGCAGCACACCTAATTGGCATCAAGGGCTGCCCTTCTCTCTCCCAGTCTGAATGGGATTTTATGCAATTTACTTTTACCCGTAATGCTGAATACACACATTGCATTTTTCTTGTGATTATTTTAATTTATATAGTTTTACAGAAGAGTGTCGAACCACAGCTTGGCTCATTTCAAATAGTTTATAGGGTTCCCTTGCAACCAGCTTGGAAAGGAAAAAAACAAAGTCACCCTATTATCGATGAATTTGATTGATGGACAAACTTTAATCATTTTACAGATCAAATTAGATTTAGTACATTGAAAGGACAACTGCGATTAAATAAAAATGAATCGAAAACTGGAATCCTGTCATATAATCTTATACCTAGCAACTGGCTGAAAATAGTGGATTATTCATTTATTAAATTAAGATCTAAAAAAATGGATTTTGACAGAGCAGCCAAGCTTAGCACTTGAACATTGTAAAACTGATCCCTGGGAACTGAAGCGAAGTGTCTGTGTGTTTTAGGCAACATTGAAGATATACACCAGCACTGCGATGGTCCCAGGCAACACAGGACAACTCTACGCTAATGCAGCCCAATGTTTATTTGGGAAAACACTGAGCAGACAAGGAAGGGCTGGGAGATTTCTGCACTTGGTGGGGCCATGTGGTCATTGTCTGCAGGGAGAAGCCCTTGTGATCCAAGAATCAAAGTGCTGAACCACAACAGAGCTTATTACAAATAGTTTATGAGGTTCCCTGAAGTGGTACTTGTTCTCTAAAGCAAATCTACAATCTTTTTAAAGTGTGTCTGGGCAGAAAAAAAAATATTGTGTGATATAAGCACATTTTTCAATATTTCAACCCTTAAAGTGTGGAAAACAGGAAAATACCTGTTGATTTTGCCAGAAAACCAGTGAGGTCCTATCTTCCTGCTATTAACTGGCAGCAAAGTGCTTGTTGCAGCACTAAATATTCCTAGCAGGATTGTCAGCTCTGCCCAATTTCCTGATGGACTACAAAACGCTGCCGATTCCCAACTATCTCTGTCCTGCTTCACGTTCATACATTGATTTCTTTTCCAGCAAACAATACTATTGCCTGTGCAATATTACACGTTGCGCAGGAAAGGGTTATTGGGAGACATCGTTCTGGGGGTGTGCCTATACCAAAAGAAACCGACTTCCCAGCAAGATTTTTACAAGCATGTTGATGATGTCAGAGGCACATGAATGCAGTCTCTCACCACATCTGCTACTTCTGTATAGAGACAGACAGACGCACACACTCCTGTATATAACACAGAAATGAAAATGAACCTTCACAGTAATAAACTTTACTGGAATCCTCCACCCTCTGCAATCTACAATACAGACTTTTTTCCACTTTGTTTTTTTAAGCTCCAGCCTGTCCCTGCCTTAGTTCTTGCCTAGGCAAGAATGATATCCCCTCCACTCCTGAAGTCTCCTGGGATATGCACATCACATATCTCAGGGGGCATCAGGTTCAACACAGTGGCTACAGCAGGGCAGACTTTGCTGGCACATCATCAGGGGGCCAACCGCTTGAACCAAGATGGGACAGCCAGCTCCTGATGACACCAGATGCACAGATGGCAAAAAGGGACCTACTCTGCAGCATGAAGTGATGGGTCCCAGTAGACCACCGTTGGATATGCTGGATGTAAATATATATTTTTTTAAGATACCCCAGCTTTATGGGTAAGAGGGGACTAAAACACACACTTGTGAAGTTCCTCTTTGGTTCAAATAAAAAGGTGCCAAAAACATCACAGGCTCCTTTGAAATCATTGACTTTATGGTTTCCCATACCTCTAGTGACTCTCAATAAGAATACAAGCAGAATGCATGGAGGAACCAGAATTAAACCAACAGCCATCATAGGCTGTTTGTTTGGGATTCTCCATATTGGAAACCAATAAAAATCTTGCCACACTCTACTCTAGTGAATAACAATTTTTATTTTCCAACTTTAAACGATACAGCTTCCCTCCGACCATACTGTCCACAGACTACACAGGAGGAGCAGTGCAAAACTTTAAGCACTCTGGATACATTAAAAAAAAAAAAAAATATGGTACAAATAGAAAAGAACCCCTTCACAATCAAATCCTTTCATAAAATTTCCCCACCTAAATTGTGTAATTGCAGACAACGATCAATGGGATTCTTCCTTTGTATTTAACATACGCTAGCAGAAACCATCGCAAAAAAATTGACAAAGTCTAGGCTAACTGAATTGATGCACAGGGTTCGACATTCTGAAGCTGCTTCCCCTTTGTTTTATGTTACTGGGTGGTCCTCTTGATGGAATAGGGTGGGACTATATCCAATTTCCCTCCCAAACCCCCCAACCCACTTTATCCTACCCCACCCCCCTCCAAAATGTAGGATCTGATGTTCCCTATGTTACAATACAGACGGCCTGTAATTGCTCTGTTACTAACTGAATTCCTCCTCTAGAATTTCCTAGCAATGTCTTTCTTTGCGACTTTGTGAATTGTATGCACTCTGCAATGTGTTCTATTGTGTATTAACTTTGTGCTTCTGCATCTTTTTGTACATCTCTAAATAAAAAATTTCTACTGGAAAAAAAATGTAATTGCCAGACAAGGATATTCTCTTGTAAGAGCATCATTGGAATTATATTGATTCTTCTGGAAAAACATATTAAATCACTCTAATACAATGAAACAGAAAATCAAAAGCATTATCTCCAAAGGTTACCCTATAAAACATACTGATAAGGCCACTTTGTACCAATTACTCTCCTTCCTATGTGACCTAATAATTAATGGCGGCAGAGTGGGCAGCAAGAGATCAGTGGTGGTTTTCTAGAATCGGGAGAGGCGGGTAGGAAGAGAGAATTATTTTGATTAAGGTTGGAAATTATTGTAATCACAGAGTTTAGATGAACTTCTTAACAATCACCTGTCATCTTGTCTGACACTAACTTTCAGAGTAAAAAGTTTCCGAAAGCCCAATTAAGCTAGAACTGTGAAGGTTCTCATTTATCCAGGTCATGATATATCTAATACTAGTTTGTTACATTCAAATGACTTGTTCTACAATGGCTGAAAACATTTTGAAGCTTCTCCAAACTGCTTCTTCAGTTATAATAAGTCTTCCTGAGGCTCATTAGATGAATTCCAGGTATGGCAGTATTTACATAGTTACATTGGTCCAGCTTGGCGCCAGTGCAAAGTGTGCGATCACTTGTGTTCAGTAAGTAGTACGGCAGCCACTCGGCATGAGGCCCGGGCGCTAATGGAGATCACGGTAGCAGTGGTGCCTACAGCTTCTACGGGGATCCCACAGGTATGGCACATACATAATTGCAATGATCCAAGCTGGACCAATGTAAAAACTGATCAGTGGATCATGGGTGCAATGGTGGGCTTCTGCAGAAATGTTCTCCAGATTTCTTACCCGTACCTCTGTACAGACCGTTTAAAAGCCATAGGAAGTATCAATGGCCTACAAGTGCATTCACCTCGCAGTCCATTGAGAACCACAAGCCATTGTTGGCCTTGTAGATTCTTAATTCACAGATGCAGCTGCACTGATTTTGAATGTAACTCCAGGTGTGGCGGAGAGGAATTTAGCTAAATACACTCTAGGTATATTAAAACAAAAAGTCTGCAATGTCTTCCCATTTCAATTGACAAGCACGCTTCCATATTTAGGGCTAGTACTTACGCCTACTTGCAATTCGCTCTATCAGGTCAACATCCCTCCGCTTCTCCAACATCTACGAAAAATGCTATCCTTATGGTATACCATGTCTCTGTCCTGGTTTGGTTGAGTGCACGCATTTAAAACATCTTACCTGTCGAAACGATTTTACCTATTTTGGGTACTTCCAATCTGCATCTCACCCCATACATTACAAAGCCAGATTTTAAACTTTGAGTCTTGGGACATCCACAATTGTCTTGACACTTGCTCTACCGCCCATGGATTCTTGGAGTCCTTGGGATTCCGAATGTTCATCACTACTACACTACCACTCAGATCACCCCATTAACTCAATTTTTTTTGAGCAAGGATTTACCTCTCTGGGCCATGTTGGACACTTTGGATATACATCTGATACCATTCTATTTTCTCATCTGGCTCCCCCACACCTTCCAGAACCAAATCACCTGATTTAACCCATTCTTTGAGAATATGGGGCTCCTTTAAATACTCAGTAGGCTTAATGTCCCCCCGCTTACCTCTCCTTTGACAATTGCCCGCTATTTCCCCCTGGGATAATGGACAAACAAGCCTGTCATGCGAGGCCTGTGCTTGTTTGTGCAATTTTGCGAGAATCACCAGATTCCCCCTAATGAAATCTTGTATTGCCCCATTGATGCGTAATCTTGACTCCCCGAAGACTCTTATGGAGTATGAATGCCTTTGTAAATCGTCCACTAACACTAAAGGCACCCTCTCTCTCTTATCTATACGTAGATTTGGAACCATGTAGCTGAAACCTTGCCTGCCTATTGTAACTAGTGGACTGTGATCTCGCAGAAACCTTATCAATCGATGACTGGGTGCTGATTTGGCAAGCCATCTTGAGATGCTCATGCAACATACTGGTGTTGGAAAACTCATACAAAGTGCTTTCCCGTTGGTACTTTACCCCTGCGCAGATAGCGAAATATGTGCCGGGTTATAGCCTGCATTGCCTCTGAGGTTGCAAAATGGAGGGGACGATGTTCCATATATGGTGGTCTTGCCCTGTGGTCCATCGGTTGTGGACCAGAGTCTACAATATGTTTCATTCTGTTACACAAATTAGCCTGCAGAAAAATCTGGGAGAAACTCTACTCCATTGACCGCCTAAAGATGTTCCACGCAGACATTACAGATTGGATTTTTTTCTTGTGGCAGCCAAGAAGACCATAGCATGTGTGTGAATGTTCCCCTCCCCTTCAGTTTGAGGTGGTTAAATCCAGAATCCAAGGTTTCTTTATCAACAAAAAATTAACAGCAGTTTCGGAGGACAGACACAGTAAGTTTTTTTGTATGGGGGGGGGGGGGGGGGGAGCGTGAGCATGGCTGCATGAGCTAGGAGCTCCCACTGCCCCCCCAAGTAATGGTACTCATCTGACCTCTTTCTTCCCTCCTGCTCTGGAGTGCCCGGTGCAGCCAGTGAAGCAGAGGGACCAGTTCGCTGGAGAAAGTCCACGAACTACTATACGACAGGAGGAGGAGAGAGACCCAGCAGAAGAGTGGAGGATGCCGGGTAGACCCATGTGACCGATCAGGTGAAGGTGGCAAGGAAGCCTGAGACCCTGGGAGACTGGAGGACAGAGCTGAGGAGAGCCAGCGCCGGAGTCGGGAAAAGAGATCCAAGGTGGAAGTTATCACCTGGGGGAATCCCCCATCATCAAAAGGAGATCCCCTGAGACCCCTGAAGACAAACAACCAGCAGCTGACGCAGGGCATAGGAGTGAGTGAATTGCTGAGGTTGTGTATGTAATTGACGTTGCTGGGAGAAAGGTGGATACAACAGAAATTTGCTAGGGGTCTCAGAGGTTGATGGACGGTGTACATGGAATATTATTAAAGTAAGCATAAAAGAAGAAAGGAGGGGGTTCCCAGGAAGTGTAAGATGAAGGAGAAAAAAAGGGCACAGCAGAGAACTGTAACCCTTATAAAGTTTAGGAGAGGAAAGGTTCTAAGTGGGATCATTAAAACTGGAAATACATTCGTACGTGAAGTTATAAGTAATTGTACAACTTAAAGAATATGAAGAGTAGATCTGCCAAAGGAGATCTGCTCAACTGAGCTTAAATACAAGCAAAATAATAAGTATATGCCTTTGCATGAGAAAAGCCTAGAGGAACAAATCCCCGACAGTAATGGAGAAGTAAATCGCACCGGAGATTAAACGAGACTGTCCTTTGAGGTATCGGATAGGAATCAGTATAAAGAAATCACAACGTTGGAGAGTGAAAGGGGAAAAAGAAATATGGAGCAGCAAGAAGTAAGGCTACAAATGCCCACAAAATCGGAAATTGTAGAAATGTTTGCAAAATTAGAGAACCCCATAAAAAGTAAAATGGCGGTTTTACGCCGCAAAATGGGACAAGTCCTATCACAAGTGGAAGAAACGAAAGGAAATTAGAGAAACAAGCCCTAGTAATTAAACTAGAAGCGCAAGTGAAGGAAATGAGAAGAGAACAGAGAATGCTCTCATAAGTTGGAAAATTGAGATAGAAGGAACAATCTAAGGATCAGAGGTTTACCAGAAGTGTTTCAAGGAGAAGATCTATGGGACACTATGAGAAGATTGTTTAATCCAACAATAGGGAAAAAAGAGATGGAACAGCTGAAAATAGAGTGCACAGGATAAGGAGATCCCAAAGAGTTACATCAGACACCCCAAGGGACGTGATAGTATGTTTTCATTATTATGAAGATAATGAAATTATATGGAAGAAGCTGTATGGGATACCAGATATAAAATGTGGAGAAACAAAGTTGCACATTTTTGCAGACATTGCACAGGAGACACTTGCAAGATGATGATCTTTGAAACCATTGTTAAATCAGATGAGAGACAAAAATAGTTACATAGTTAGTCTGGCTGAAAAAAAGACAAAAGTCCATCCAGTGCAAAAAAAAAGTTATAATCCTATACCCACAGTTGATCAAGAGAAAGGCAAAAAAAACCCCAGCAAGCATGAACCAATTTGCTCCTGCAGGGAAAAAAAATCCTTCCTGACCCCCTGAGAGGAAGTTGCCACAGTATGAGAAGCACATAAGACCTATATTAGGGGTATACTGATTGCAATAGGGGCAGAGAAAAAGAAAGAACGGGGTAAGAAAATTAGGTTAACGAAAGAACTATATCAGATGGAACAATTGCATAAAAATAAAATAGATACAGATATACAACAGGAGATAATCCTAAAAAGAGAAGAGTTAAAGAATCTCATGGAACAAGAAACAAGGAAGTTTTTTTTTTATAGGGATTCAAAGGAAAGATATCAGCGGGGGAACAAACCTAGGAAATACTTCGTGAGGAAACTGAGGGAAAAGAAATCGAGGAATTATATTGAAAAAAATTAAAGATAAAAAAGGATAAATGGTTTATTCGGCCACTGATATTGCAAGTACATTCCAGAGATACTATAGTGGTTTATACAGAACAAAAATCTAAGAACCAGAAAGAACCAGAGGAAGAGAGAAAGGGAAAAAGGCAAATATATTTGAACAAGGCTGGTCTACCCAGATTGGAGAAAGTTGGACTAAAAGCTTTAGATAATTTCACAAGACGAAATTAGCTTAGCATTGAAGTGTACAGCTGCAGGTAAGAGCCCCAGTCCTGATAGATTTACTTTGGGATAATATAAGAAATTTAAAGAACAACTAGTCCCTAAATTGTGTACAAACATGAATGCATTGGGAGAAGATACAGAGATGAGGGAGGAGTCGTTACAGGCATATATCACAGTTATACCTAAGGAGGGGAAAGATTGGTCTTAGAGTACCAGTTACAGACCTATATCTTTACTAAACATCAATACAAAACTATATGCGAAGGTATTAGCAATAAGGATGAAAGAGCTGATGCCTGACTGGATACAATTAGACCAAGTGGGATTTATTCCAGGTAGAGAAAGAAGTGATAATGGGCTAAGATCATTGCTTAACCTGCAAAAGAGTAGAAGAGTAGAGGTACTGAGGGTCATCTTATCGATTGATGCTGAAAAGGCCTTTGATAGAGTAGATTGGGAATTAAGGATAGACACATTGAAGACGTTAGGAATTGGGCTCAGAATGATGCAGTGGATAAAAGAGTTATATAGATGCCCATCAGCCGCAGTGAAGGTCAATGGTTCATTATCAAGGATTTTTAGGATGTATAATGGAACAAGATAGGGATGCCCACTCTCTACTGTTTGTGGTTTCTTTGGAACTGCTATTAGCAACCATAAGAAACAGCGTAGATGTTAAAGGAATTTGGATAGGGGACGTCGAGCATAAAGTGGCAGCATATGCAGAGGATATGCTGTTTTATATCACAAACCCAAGATTAACATTACCAAATTTAATGAGAATACTAAAAGACTACAGAGAGTTATCAAACCTGAAAATTAACCCCTCAAAATGTGAATTATAAATATTAACGTCACAAAGGAAGAGAAAAAAATTTTACAAAAAGAATTCCCTTTTACATGGGAGGGAAAAAGACTTAAAGTACTTGGGAATAAAATTGACATCCCCCATAAAAAGTCTATATTAGGTAAATTATATTCCAATAATAAATGAGATAAAGGATGAACTAAGGGGAATCTCTACAGGAAAGTTGTCCTGGATAGGCTGGATAAATATTATAAAGATGATCACAGTAACAAAAGTCTTGTAGAAAGTTAATATGCTTCCAATATACCTACCAGGGTATTTCTTTAGGATCCTTAAAAAATTTGTATGTAGTAACAAAAGAAAAGGGGGACTAAATATGCAGGATTTCAAGAGATACTATAACTCAGTGTTAATATCACGAATTGCAGATTGGATATATAATTCATGGGGGAGAATCTGGGTAAAAATGGAGAGTACACTTAGCAAGGCACCCACTAGATAGGATCATTTGGATACCACATAGGTTTCATACACTGGATGGAGACACACGCGCACTTTGACACGGAATGTATTGAGGATTTGGGATGAAATGCACAAGCAGATGGATTAGAAGTTAAATTCATTGTCAGTTCCGTTGGTGGGAACAAAGTTTTTCCCACCCGGTAATAATATTTCAGGAAAATGGATAAAGGATAGAAATGCATGTTTAAAAAACATTGTAGATAAGGAGGTATTACGTTCTTTACACGATTTAAAAAAATAAGGAAATATTTAATATTAAGACATTTTGATGCAATGCTTCCACAGCCACTAAAGGACTGAGAAAGATATGTAACCTTTAGAGCAAATGCTCAGCTCAAATAAGGTGATTGGGAAAAGATAAAATTTTTTTGTGTTTTATGTTTGACATAAAGTGGATTTTGTACTATAAAACTAATAAAGATATAATATAAAAAAAAAGAAGTTTTTTTTACAATATGGCAACCCTGGCTTGACTATCAACCAGTCTACAGCTTCACTACGTGGCTAGTCCACTTTTGACCTGTACAGTTGCGGCTCCCCTCCCCTTTTGGGATGGGAACAAGACTGACTCTCCCTGATGGTGACACCCCCCCTTTCCCCTTTTCTTTCCTTTACCCATCCTAATTCTTTCTTGCTCCATCTGTCCTTTCCCTATTTTCTCACCCCCCTTTTAGATGCAGGGAAATTTTACCTTCTTTTATCCTAGCCGCCTGCTGGACATCATTCCCCACAATATTATACAGATTGGGTGTCCCTAGACCAGATCTCCATGGCCCTAGCTTTTCAATATATGGAGTTACACACTTTTTTCTTTCTCTGTCATGAACACCATCTTTTTGATTATACAATACCCTGTGGGGTTTATACTGATGCTTGCTAGGCCGGAAGGTCACCCCAGTTAAGGGACTACTATGTTTTTGTCGATTGTCATAGACAACACTGTTCTAAGTTACTATGCAGACCCCTACGAGGGTTAACGATTGCATTGATATACCTTTCTCTACCAATTTACACAGTGTACACCATATCATTATTTGCTTTGTTAACTTTTTTCAATAAAGCTCCTTTGGTACTAGAAATAAACTGATGGGTATGATATATTGTATTGTATGGGATATAACATGCACATTGGTGTGCATTGTGCACCCACCCTTCGAAATGCATCAACAACCCGTCACAATGTTTACGTTTTTTAACTTTATGGAGAAAAAAAAAAAACATCCACTTTAACTGTATGCACAAAAGCATATTGCAACGGTCTGACATGTTGTAATGTGTTTTTGTGGGCTGCGTTGCCTAAAACTGCAGACACTGTATGCTGTGAACAAGGTACATAGAGAACAATTGTGCAGATCAACGCAGCTCAAGTCCTATGATAAGATTTGAGTCCTAAGACATGGAACAAGTTTTGTTTTGATGCACCTGGAATATGTGTAGCCGATTTACTAAAAGAAAGAAAACAAATTTTATTAAAAAAAAAAAAAAAAAAGCAAACCATTACAGCATTGCTTGTTGTTAAGGCACCAAACAATTGTATTTTGCTCATTTAAACTGAAGGTTCAATTGGGCTTGAAGCCAAGTGGATTGCGGAGGGAAGGTCATTTCTTTTATAAACAGAGAAAGAAGATAGCATCTTCATGTCGTCTTCAGCCGGGATACCCACTCCCTGTGTTTATATTAGATGCCTCCATTAATTTCCTGTACTCTATGTCAGTACACACTGCACAGTACTAACAAATAAGAATTCTGCTTTAACTCTTTCAAACGGAAAAAACAACCAAATACTAGACAATACAGAAAGTCTACAGCTTCAAACATTGAACCATTAAAGTAGTGTTTTGACTTTTATATAAAGCTTGTACTTCCATATTTGTTATTGTACAAACACAGAAATATAAGAGTGAAATAAAAATAAGAGGCATGTAGATTAGTAAATGGAGAAACACGCATTCAATCTGCAATAATTCTGCAACAATTCTTACAGGGACACGGACATGAGAGATTAGTGGAGGATGTCATTAACCACTTGCCTACCGGGCACTTATAGCCCCTTATTTACCAGGCCAATTTTCAGCTTTCAGCGCTGCCGCACTTTGATTGACAATTGCGCGGTCATGCAAGATTGTACCCATATGAAATTTTTATCATTTTTTTCTCACAAATAGAGCTTTCTTTTGGTGGTATTTAATCGCTGCTGGGCACTTTACTTTTTGTGCTATAAGCAAAAAAATGTGCAAAAATGTATTTTTTTTTAAAAAAAAAAAAAGTTTTTTGTTTTTATTATAAAATTTTTCAAACAGGTAATTTTTCTCCTTCACTGATGTGCGTTGAGGCAGCACTGATGGGCACTGATAGGCGGCACTGATAGGCAGCACTTATGAGGTGGCACGGATAGGCAGCACTGATAGGCAGCACTAATGAGGTGTCACGGATAGGTGGCACTGATATGCGGCACTGATTGGTGGCACTGATAGGCGACACTGATAATGGGTACTGACTGACATCACTGGTGGCACTGCTGGGCACTGACTGGCACAACCGCTGGGCACTGACTGGTGGCACTGACTGGCAGCACTGCTGGGCTGCACTGATGGACACTGGTGGGTGGCACTGATGGGCACAGGTGGGTGGCACAGGTGGGTAGCACTTCTGGGTGGCACAGGTGGGCAGAATTTGTGTGTGGCACTGCTGGGCACCAATCATTAGGGCACTGGTGATCAGTGCCCTGATGATCGGTGCCGATCCCCGCTCTGACAACTGCCGGTTTTCGGCAGTACTTTCCTCACGATCTGACAGCGTGAGGAAAGTGCAGCCGAGAACCGGCATTTGCATTTTCCCGGTGATCAGCGTGTCACTGGACACGACTGATCACGTGGTAAAAGGCCGCTGTGTCTGTAGGACACAACGATCACGGAGATCGCCGGGTGCGCGCCTTCTGGGAGGATGTCATATGACGCCCACCCAGAACTGGCCGGCCGCAGTGCAGCCGTCATTCGGCTATCTGCGGTTGGCAATTCGTTAATGAACTCTTCTTTAACAATGCTAGCTCTCTGGATGATATTCTGATGCTTTTATTTTAATACTCAAAGTTGCTGATCCGGAATTTCTGACACTCATTTATAGCAGGTTTGTTACAGGACTGTGATTAAAACATGCTGAAGTCAGGCACAGCCAGAAATCTCGTATTTTCAGAAGGCTTGAGCTCCCCGCTAACTTTTCTCAGCCAGTAAGTCTGTTGTTTTCCAAAAGAACAAGCTCTCCAGCAGAATGTATCCGTTACAGAGATGAGACAAACCATTTAACACTAGAAAGGGTGCTTACAATGATCATCTTCATGTAAAACCTTTACCCCAAAAGAAAAAAAAAACTGTTTGATGTAACCAATTATAAAGTTTAAGCTGGAGTTTGTCTTCAATTTGCAAGTGTATTTAAATCTGCTATTACATCTAACACTCCCCTCCCTCAAAGACAATGCTGCTGTCCAAAGGTGTCCCCTGTACACAGTGGGGGCACTCTAGTACAGGAGGTATGTTAATGGCCAGATCACCAGGTGAAAACAGGAGAAAAAAGAAAACTAATGCAGTTACAACATCTAATGATTGGTAAGCTACAATACATTACACTTTTAGTTTTGGGTTTAATACTTTAATTTGCCAAGACTGTACTGTAAGCACGGGCTTTCCTTCAAAAATTACAATGAGGCAATTTTTCATCTAATAAAAGACTCTAAATTGGAAAAAATTCAGTATGTGAGCATGGAGTAATTTTTTAAAGAATTGGACGACAGAATACCTCCTAATTATGTTAAGTAGATCAGAAGAGGGAGGGTTTTTGTAGCTCAGCATGTGAGAAGCAGGCAATGCTGATAATACTGCTTGGGATTTCAATGTAGCAGAATCACTGTTGTCAGCTCAAACAGGAAGTGGATTTCTGGCAGATCAACAGGTATTATTCTGTAATTGCAGCCTTTTGGAAGAGATAAAACATATGTAAATGTGCATAGACTGCATACATGCACTCTAATAGGGTTTTTTTTTTGTTTTTTGGGGGGTTCTTTTTGCAGTTATCCCCATAAACTAGTCTACAATGACATTCTTCCTGCAGAGTAGCTAAGCTGCTCTAACTCTGATGTTTACCCATTTTTTCTAATCATAGATTTCTTTGCACATGAAGCAAACTATTGTGGAATAAAACCAAAACTCTTTCCACCTATAGCCAGTTGTAAAATCATAAGAGCTGGAAAAGTTCTATGTGCAAAAAATGCAGGTTCAGATTTTGAAATTGGTCTGTCGACGTGGCTTTTCCTAACAACCAGTCTCAACCTCATTTGTACTGTATAAAGCAAGCAAAAAAAGGTACATTTTCTGGAGACGTCCTTACAACGCCTGCTTTATTTTAGGATCACGAGGGATGGCATGGTGGCACACAGCCTTGGAGATGACAGTTCAGTAATTAAAATGTAGCAGTCCCCCTCTGCATGATTTGGGCTAATGTAAGTAATGGAGGTTTTGTTTACATGTGTAAACATGCTGTGTTCCCGGGGTCACTGCGTCAAGACAGAGAAACAGTGGCGCGGCATATCCCCGGTCCTTATATAGGCAGGCCCATGCTGGAGGTATGTGACAGAGCAGAGCTGCTACCTCAACCTACATTATTAATTACAAATGGAGCACAAACAGATCATGCTGTTATGGGGAGAGGTGTGTGCAGTAGAGGGTGAGGGAGAGACGGTAATGTAGCACAGCACTGATTACCTCTTACTGGGGCACCATTCACTATGACCTAAAAAGCTCTAGCTGTGACCTTGCGCCCCATACAACCCTACGCAGCACTGGCTACATATGGCTTGAAGTGGCATTGCATAACTAGTCAGATGGTACGCCAGTTAGCACTGTCCCTTTCCTTTACTACATTTTCCAAATTAGGCTCCAATAACCTAACGGGAAACCAAATTAGAGGTTATGTTAGAAAACGGTCTCATTACCACAGATTTTGTCATTTCTGCAGTTCCAGCCTAAAAACAAGATTCAAATTTGTTGCTATAAAATACATACTTTTAAATCAGCTAGTGCAGATACATAACCCGGTCTTTATTTTATCTTCCTGCAATTTAGCCCACACTGGGGTAAAGACAGCATACCAGTTACATAGTTAGTCTGGCTGAAAAGAGACAAAAGTCCTTCCAGTTCAAAAAAAAAAAAAAAGTTATCATTCTATGCCCACAGTTGATCCAGAGGAAGGCAAAAAAACCCAGCAAAGCAAGATCCAATTTGCTCCTTCAGGAGAAAACATTCCTTCCTGATCCCCCGAGAGGCAATCGGATATTCCCTGGATCAACTTTACCTATAAATGTTAGTATCCAGTTATATTCTGTGTATCTAGGAGAGAATCCAGGACTTTTTTAAAGCAATCCACTGATCTGGCCAGAACCAACACTTGAGGGAGTCTATTCCACATTTTCACAGCTCTTACTGGGAAGAAACCTTTCCGTATTTGGAGATTAAATCTTTTCCTTCAGACGTAAAGAGTGCCCCCTTGTCCTCTGTGATGCCCTCAGGGTGAATAACTCTACACAGAGTTCACTATATGAACCACTGATGTATTTATACATGGTCATCATATCCCCCCTTAATCTCCTCTTCTCAAGAGAATAAATTCAGTTCCTCTAATCTTTCCTCATAGCTGAGCTCCTCCATGCCTCGTATCAGTTTGGTTGCTCTTCTCTGTACTTTCTCCAGTTCCCCAATGTTCTTTTTGTGAATTGGTTCCCAAAACTGAACTGCATATCCCAGATGAGGTCTTACTAATGATTTGTACAGGGGTAATATGATATCTCTCTCTGGAGTCTATACCTCTTTTAATACAAGAGAGGATTTTGCTCGCTTTAGAAACCGCGGCTTGGCATTGCATGCCATTATTAAGCTTGTGATCTACCAGAACCCCCAGATCCTTCTCTACCATTGACCCCCCAGTTGTACCCCCCTAGTATGTATGATGCATGCATATTCTTAGCCCCCAGGTGCAGAACCTTACATTTATCAACATTAAACCTCATTTGCCACATAGTTGCCCAATTACACAGTGCATTGAGGTCGAATTGTAAGTTGGAGACATCCTGTAAGGACGATATTCCACAGTACAACTTGGCGTCATCTGCAAAGACTGAAATGGGATTTTTAAGCCCAGACCCTATATTGTTTATAAATATATTAAAAAGTAAGGATCCCGATACTGAACAGTGCTCTACTGTTTTATACAATGCTGCCAGTCTAACAGGAGGGCCAATATTTCTGGAGGGGAAAGCACAGGGATGACCTGGAAAATAATTCACAGCAGCTGTAGACACGCATCAGTCGTGTCATGGCTGAGGGTCTATAGAGGGCAGACAATCATCCTAACACTAGGAAAGAGCTCAATGGAAAGTCATTTCACAAAACATGGTAATTCTAAATCTTTGTTAAAGGAACAGATGGCAGAGGCTGAAGTCAATTAACCTATTAGCATTTGCAGTAGTGATGGGATTACAGAGGACAGAGTGATGTGCCCCACGTAGGCTGGGAAACAAAAATGACTGGGATAGCCTGTAACATTATTACCAACAACATTCAGGTCATTCCCAGATTTTCATACTGCTCACTGACTTGCTGTAGAAAAGGGATAACTAGTCTCACCTGGCAAAGACAACCTCTTGGTTCAAGAATATTACATACAAATAATAAAACCTGTAATAATCTATCAACTAAAAAGGCAAATAGGTCAGAAAAAAGAATCACTGGTAATCTTTCAGGTTTAGCACACTAGGGCTTTTTTTTTTAAAGTGGATCTGAACTCAGAAAATAAGATGCTGCGAACAGGCAGGTTTCATTCCAGAAGAGGCATTCATGTCTCTTCTGCGATAAAATGCAATTCCCTACCTGTTTGCAATCCTCCCTAGAATGTTTGTGCAAAAATAAGAGGTCAAGCATTCCTGCATTTTGTCTGACTTTTCAGATCTTGTCCTGGGCAGGTATAACGGTCAGGCAATTAGCATTTTCAGATTTAGGTAAAAAACTGCCTCCCCCATGTGGCTTTCACAGAGTGGATAAAAATCAATGATTTTTTTTTTTAAAAATAAAAAAAAAAAAAAAAAAAAAAAATCGTATTTTTTTTTATTTAAATCAGATTTTTTTTAATAAAATCCTTTTTGATTAAAATATATTACCACCCAAAGGTTATTCCATCATGAAATAAAGATTAGTTTTTTAATTATGTAGAATAAGGCTGTATATGTTTAAGTTTTTTGGTAAATAAATTCCATGAATCCATTCACAATGTCATGCTCTTCCAGAGGTTTTTGTAAGATTATTGGGCAGTTTCTCTGCCTACAAGATATTATCACAGATGTTGGTTTACTTTTGCAGTTCTCAAAACTGAATTTGACTCAGCGGAGATCACATGCCTCTTCTTCACAGCAAAAATGTTATAACATGAACAGAGTTAAGAAAAAGACCTTCATCCTAACTTCTACAAACCTATGAATACAGAATCAACCCCTTCACTGCTAAGTTTCAAGAAGTTCAGTGAATAGAATAGAAACAATATTTTCTGATTGTTTGGAGTGGAATAGATCTGCACAAGAAGAAAGTGAAACTAAGTGTGAGGAGGAAGGGGCTGACAGTCTAAGTTTCTTAAAATATATAGATTTTGTTTAGCCAAATTAGTTACAAACATGGATGTTTAAGCAAATCACATATGCTGGAATGTTATTGTTTCAGTTGAATAAATCTATTTAAATTGTTATTATTATGGTAATGATTATTTTTCTCCTTCCTAAGTACAACAGAAAAGTTGTCCAAATATGAATGATTAACCTATTAAACTGGGGATAAAAAAACTAATATGAAAAGTTGTTATTCTAAAAATCTTCATCTACTTGCATATTAAAGTTATACCAGCAAGAATTAGTCTTTATGTAGAAAACTAGGATTTAAATCAAGCCTTACTGACTAGGGATTTAAATCGTGATTTAAATCAAATCCACCCTGGTCTTTCATGATAGGCTTTACACATTTTCCACACCCAGAGCGTTGGGATGTATACACCTTCTCCACCTGAAAAGCCCCCCTGCCAATGTTTACCATAGAACACTGCCTGAAGTTTCCCAGGATATAGTACTGCAGTAGCACATCATGTGGTGATGAAAACCAGCAGGCCTGACCTGACACGGCTCAGAAGGATGACACCGTATTATCTACAAGTCAGAATTCTGGTGTCACAAAGGCTAGGAGAGGTTCTAAAAAAACAAATACAGTCCTTTATAGCAAAAATGTACTTACAGCAAAGCTTCTGGGCTGCCTCTGGAGTGTACAGCAGGAAGCACCAGATACCTATACTCAGTTGTAGTTTTTCCCCTACTCTCCAAACCTTGCTACTGGTCTGCAAATCATAGTAAGCAGCCAATAGTGAGGTGCGTGTAGGAGGAAAGGACAATCTACTACTCTTGCCTATTATCCAAAGCCAACGTTTCCAGAATCTACATGCAAGCAACCTAGAGTTACCTGCTATGCACTGCATTCCCAGGGGCAGTTTAGAGCTTTGTCAAAGATACCGGTATACTTTAAAGAAGACAAAACCATATAACAACAACCATGATATAAATTAACAAAAGAACTGAAAGATTTACCTTCACCACAGAATCTACTACTTTAGGATCCTACAGTGGTCAGACACAGGACCAAATGTCTTGGCATCAGGTTAAATCATCTTTGCTGAAGGGATTACAGTACAGATGACTTAACATTCCCTTAAAGCAGTGGTTCTCAACCTGTGGGTCGCGACCGCTTTGGGGGTCGAACAACCCTTTCACATGGGTCGCTTAAGGCCATCAGAAAACACATATTTCCGATGTGTAAAGAGCAGCTACTGTGTAGAAAGCAGCTGCTGTGTTGAAAGCAGCTACTCTGTTAAAAGCAGCTACTGTGTTGAAAGCAGCAGTATTGGAGGTAAAACGACACTCATGAATTATAATTACTGGGTAAATAATTTTATGGTTGGGGGTCACCACAATATGAGGAGCTGTATTAAAGGGTCGCGGCATTAGGAAGGTTGAGTACCACTGCCTTAAAGAGACCCTTTCACCAACCCAGGCCCCTTGTTTTAAAAATTATTTGCTGCAGCTGTACTGATAGGCTTTTTAGTCATCCGCACATTCCAGATGCAAGCAGCTGCTCCCCATCCCCAGCCCTGCTGTCTGCCAAGGTCCTGGCAGAGGCAAGGGAAGATTGGTATTAAGGGCCTTTGCTGTTGAGTACTTCATTCCCATACAAATTTATAGGAATTCATGTGATATTATAGTTAGATGAATCCCGGCAGGCTGAACCTCTTATTGGTTTAGTGCTCCCACCCTTTTTGTGTTTTTAGATCCTCTTATTACATAAACAGGAATTTAAAAAACCTAACAGGAAGAGTGGGAGCCCCTCATAATTGCAACATGTGTAGACCTGGGGACTTGGGAGTTCTTATCTATAGAATTGCCAAGAGTGAGGGGAAATCACTAGGTGGTTTGACTCCTTGCTGGACTGACCTGAAGACTACGTTCACAGTAGCTTTGTCAGCAGGAGTTTGGGAAGCGTTTTTAAAGCTTCTCAAACGCCTATGAATATTCTGCACATGGCAGCAAAGTGCTGTTCACACTGAAGCGTTAGTGTTGCGGCAAAACTGGCGCCTCATGTCGAGTCAGGAGGAGTTGAAGCCTCCCATTCAAGTCTATGGTGCCACTCCTCAAAATCCTGGCAGGCGTTTGTGGTGCGTTAATACCATTTAACTTCATTATAGGTGTTTGTGGTGCGGTTTTAACGCTTGGCAAACACCTATCAAACGCCTCAAAACCTTGCATAGGGCGTATGGGGAGCATTAAAAACTCTTTCCCAAATGACTGTCAAACACTATAGGGGCGTTTGGCAAGAGTTAGAAATAAAGTGAAGTGTGAACGAGCGCTTAAATTTGGGTTCCTTAAACAAAGGGCAAGTTCCTTGTCCTCAAGAATAAAAAGGGTAGGGGGCAAACTGTGGCCAGTGGAAGAGGTGTAGAAAAAGCTCTGGGGTTATGGGGAGTAAGCAATACTCCAAGCTTGAGGTCAGTGAGTGTAAAAACTGCTCTAAGGTTGGCAGTCAATGGGAGTACAAAAATATCCCAGAGAGGGTGGTCAGTGGGTGTAAAAAATGCCTCAGAGAGGGTGGTCAGTGGGTGTAAAAAATGCCCCAGAGAGGGTGGTCAGTGGGTGTAAAAAATGCCCCAGAGAGGGTGGTCAGTGGGTGTAAAAAATGTCCCACAGTTGGTGGTCAGTGGGTGTAAAAAATGCCCCAGAGTTGGTAGTCTGTGGGGATAATAAATGCCCCAGAGTTGGTAGTCTGTGGGGATAATAAATGCCCCAGAGTTGGTAGTCTGTGGGGATAATAAATGCCCCAGAGTTGGTGGTCAATGGGAGTTAAGAATGATCTAGCACATGGGATAAGGAAAAGTGCCCCATCATTGGTATCAGTGGGAGGAAAAGTGCCCCATCATTGGTATCAGTAGGAGGAATAGTGCCCCATCATTGGTATCAGTGGGAGGAATAGTGTCCCATCATTGGTGTCAGTGGGAGGAACAGTGCCCCATCATTGTTATCAGTGGGAGGAACAGTGCCCCATCATTGGTGTCAGTGGGAGGAACAGTGCCCCATCATTGGTGTCAGTGGGAGGAATAGTGCCCCATCATTGGTGTCAGTGGGAGGAATAGTGTCCCATCATTGGTATCAGTGGGAGGAATAGTGTCCCATCATTGGTGTCAGTGGGAGGAATAGTGCCCCATCACTGGTATCAGTGGGAGGAATAGTGCCCCATCTTTGGTAACAAGAAATAATACCCCATCATTCATGTCAGCGAGAGAAATTATGCTCTATCAATGGTGTCAGTGGAAGACATCATGCCCCAAGGCAACAGTTAAATGCAGGCAAAGGGCTGCAAGTTTGGGAGGCTCCACTTTTACTCATAATGGGTTACATTATTTCAATATGAATTCTTTTCCTTTCCTGTTAAGTAAATGTTCTATGATCATGTACAGAACTGATAAAATGCGCTCCGATTTACAGAACCACAATGTAATTCTCTCCAGCAGCTATATTACGCCTCAAATCATAATCAAAACTTTGACAGCCAAGGAACTGACAGAGGCAAACTGGAAGGTTAGAGCCAGCGGGTACATGAATGCCCTGGCACCTCCACCAGCCCTCAGTGACTGTGTGTGCCTGGGGAGGCATTTGCTTGATAATTGCTCGTGATACTGCAGCCCTCTGCTATACTGCAGTGCCACACACACACACACACACACACACACAAGCACAGGCGAGCATTTCGTGATCAGAATACAGCACAAGTCAAAGCATCCCGCGCACACATCAAACCGCCTACAATGTAGCTGCATTGTGTTACCTGTTCCCTGCCAGAGAGTCTGGGCAATTTTAGAGTTCTAGTAAGAAGATAAAATCTACTTTGAATCTGCTGAAAACATAGCTCACAGATGGTGAGGTTTATGTGTCTGCAGATGTCATGTCCGTTACAAGGCGGCATGGAGAAGACTGACAAGAATGACAATGCAGTCTACACCCCAGTCTGCGATAGTTTGTCAATATTATAATCGGAGTAAGCAGGAAAAAAAGGTCCAACTTCATCCCAGAGAGAGGTCTTTATGTAACCTCACATTTACATTCTCGGTCTATTCCTACACAATAACTCCAGGTGTTATTAATGATCCGCAGAGTGCCCTCCAGCAGCAGGGTCATCTGCAATGTTAAATAGGCAGCCTGTGCTCGATAGAAGTGGGGGAAGGGAGGGATAGCACAAGAGAAGGCATGCACATGTCATAGTGAATGTCTGATGCATGTAGAGGCAGTAATAAAAGGCTGCGGAAGGCTAGGTGATGAAAGGTCGTCTTGTCCGACAGCACAGTGTGCCATATGCAGGCCATAGACGGGGAGAAAAACGGCCGATTTTTCTTTTAAAAAACGAAAAATCGGTCGTTCAAGCGGCCGACGTTACCAACAATGGTAAAAAAAAAAAATCGGCCGATTTTCATCCCGTCTACAGCCGGCAAAAAGTGTCCCTGCAGAGAGCTCTGCTATTTCTTTGACAGTTCTTTGACATTTATAGCGGCTGCAACATTGTATGTATTTGTATCCATTTCGGATACAGATGTTTTTATTTGGAAACAAATAGATACAATGTTGCAACTGCTGTAAATGTCAAGGAACTGTCAGAAAACTGTCAAAGAAATAGCGGAGCTCTCTGCAGGGACACTTTTTGCCGGACTTGAATTCCTCTTATTTTTCATCCTTCTTCCTCTTCATCATCATCATCACCCTCCTCTTCATCATCATCACCCTCCTCTTCTTCGTCCTCCTCCTCTTCTTCTTCTTCGTCCTCCTCCTCTTCTTCTTCTTCGTCCTCCTCCTCTTCTTCTTCTTCGTCCTCCTCCTCTTCTTCCTCCTCCTCCTCTTCTTCCTCCTCCTCCTCCTCCTCTTCCTCCTCCTCTTCCTCCTCCTCCTCTTCTTCCTCCTCCTCCTCTTCTTCTTCGTCCTCCTCCTCCTCTTCTTCTTCGTCCTCCTCCTCCTCCTCTTCTTCGTCCTCCTCCTCCTCCTCTTCTTCGTCCTCCTCCTCCTCTTCTTCCTCGTCCTCCTCCTCCTCTTCTTCCTCGTCCTCCTCCTCCTCTTCTTCCTCGTCCTCCTCCTCCTCTTCTTCCTCGTCCTCCTCCTCCTCTTCTTCCTCGTCCTCCTCCTCCTCTTCTTCGTCCTCCTCCTCCTCTTCTTCTTCGTCCTCCTCCTCCTCTTCTTCTTCGTCCTCCTCCTCCTCTTCTTCTTCGTCCTCCTCCTCTTCTTCTTCTTCGTCCTCCTCCTCCTCTTCTTCGTCCTCCTCCTCCTCTTCTTCGTCCTCCTCATCCTCTTCTTCTTCGTCCTCCTCATCCTCTTCTTCTTCGTCCTCATCCTCTTCTTCTTCGTCCTCATCCTCTTCTTCTTCGTCCTCATCCTCTTCTTCTTCGTCCTCATCCTCCTCTTCTTCGTCCTCCTCCTCTTCTTCGTCCTCCTCCTCCTCCTCTTCTTCGTCCTCCTCCTCTTCTTCGTCCTCCTCCTCCTCCTCTTCTTCTTCTTCGTCCTCCTCCTCTTCTTCCTCCTCCTCCTCCTCTTCTTCCTCCTCCTCCTCCTCTTCTTCCTCCTCCTCCTCCTCCTCTTCCTCCTCCTCCTCCTCCTCCTCTTCTTCCTCCTCCTCCTCCTCTTCTTCCTCCTCCTCCTCCTCCTCCTCTTCCTCCTCCTCCTCCTCCTCCTCCTCTTCTTCCTCCTCCTCCTCTTCTTCTTCGTCCTCCTCCTCCTCTTCTTCTTCGTCCTCCTCCTCCTCCTCTTCTTCGTCCTCCTCCTCCTCTTCTTCGTCCTCCTCCTCCTCTTCTTCGTCCTCCTCCTCCTCCTCTTCTTCGTCGTCGTCCTCCTCCTCTTCTTCGTCGTCGTCCTCCTCCTCTTCTTCGTCGTCGTCCTCCTCCTCTTCTTCGTCGTCGTCCTCCTCCTCTTCTTCGTCGTCGTCCTCCTCCTCTTCTTCGTCCTCCTCCTCCTCTTCTTCGTCCTCATCCTCTTCTTCTTCGTCCTCATCCTCTTCTTCTTCGTCCTCATCCTCTTCTTCTTCTTCGTCCTCATCCTCTTCTTCTTCGTCGTCCTCATCCTCTTCTTCTTCGTCGTCCTCATCCTCTTCTTCTTCGTCGTCCTCATCCTCTTCTTCTTCGTCGTCCTCATCCTCTTCTTCGTCGTCCTCATCCTCTTCTTCTTCGTCCTCATCCTCTTCTTCTTCGTCCTCATCCTCTTCTTCTTCGTCCTCATCCTCTTCTTCTTCGTCCTCATCCTCTTCTTCTTCGTCCTCATCCTCTTCTTCTTCGTCCTCATCCTCCTCTTCTTCGTCCTCATCCTCTTCTTCTTCTTCGTCATCCTCTTCTTGTCGTCATCCTCCTCTTCTTTTTGTCTTCCTCTTGCAGGTCACTGCTCATGCGCAGATTTTTTATCGGAAAAAAAATCGGCCGATTTGCCCATCATTGCCGCGAAAATCGGCCGATCGGCAAAATCGGCCGATTTTTTTTCCAACTTTACCGATAAAAAAAATCTGCCAAAATACCGAAAAACGGCCGTACAAATAGCCCACTAACGATCCGAAAATCGGCCGATTTTATTTTCGGCCGAAAAATCGGACGATTTTCGACCCATCTATGGCCTGCAATAGACTAAAACACTTCTGCTACCTTGTACCTTCGTCTACCACAAATAAAGCTGAATACAGATAATCGAAGGGAAGGAAGAATTGGGGCCGGCAGAAAAAAAGGACTACACTTTCCAAACCACTTTCCTCTAATGCAGCCAAAAGAGGTTGGTTCAGGCAAGGACATTAGGTTTAGAGTGCATTAACAATTGTGAATGCAACCTGTCTGCGATTAGATGCCGGAACCTCAGCCCAGGGGATCCTGCAATTAGCTGTGAAAGGTAGCCCCATTGAAAGCAATGGGAGGCTGCCGTCTCTTGCAGCTAATTGCACCCACTTGCATGTGATAGAGTTTGAAGCCTCCCATTGCTTTCAAAGGATGCCTACTTGCAGCTACTCGCAGGAAGCCCTACTGGGGTTCTCGCATCTAATTGCAGGCAGGGTGCATTTGCAAGTGTGAATGCGCTCTTATAGGTTACCCTCAGCAGGGCAGACACCTTTGCACCAAAATGATCTTACGGCAAAATGTCATTTTGTCTGTTGGCTGCAGCTCAGCTCACCTAAAATGAAGGTAGTGCCAGGGGTGCCATGAACATTGGAGCTCCAGCTGTAGCGCTTTTTGATACATGTAAAATAAGTGCCTGAATTTTTATTGGAATTGGCTTTCTGTAATCCCCGGCACAGAAGCAATCAGCCTTTGCTAGAAATGGCCAGAAGTAGGAACTAACTAACCTCTGCTGCATGGACATTGTAATGGAACCGGACCCTGACTGCGATAGGGTATTTCCGCTAGACTCCCATTTCCCTGTCCGAACACAGACACCACCGCTGACCAAACACAGATACAAGATATATACACAGGGCGGGGAAATACACACCCAGACAGGAAACACATCAGCAGGCCGTCCCATCAGGGGGAAGGGCTGCCAAAAACATTACATCCCATAATAGTTTGCTAGAACAATAAGATGCAGCCGCGTGGTAGTGAACAATGGGATACACCATGTGGTAGTAGACAATACCCAAACCCATACATCCCATAATAATTTGCTCTCAAGCAAGACACATAATAGAACAATGGGACAACCACCTGGCATTAAACAATGAACAACACCCCACCTATACATGCCTACACAATAGCAGGACAGATCACCATGTACCCCTAACATGCACAGGGCGACTTACACATAAGAGGGATTTGGGGGGCTGAGACAAGGGTCCCCCCACCCCCCAAAGTCACAACCGTCACAGACATCTTCTGAAAGAAACCCGTAGACACATGGAGAGAGGTCAGCTGATGACTTATCTTTGTATTACTGATCCACCATTGACCAATCAACAGGTTGGGGAGGGGGGAAGCTAAGCCCACAATATTTCATAACAAAGAAAGTAGCGACACACTCCTCGCTGTGCTGCCTGGATGGGGTGTATGAACCACAAAAATAGCTGAACAGAATTTCTGAACCCATACCGGATCAGAATGTCTGTTTTAACTGTGTACTTAAGCATTTACCTGGAATTCAGCTCTAATTAAAGCTGAAATGTTCCCAGAACAATACAAGCAATCACCCATTTCCTTGTTAAACAACATTATTTGCACCTCCCTGTTGACCTATACAGGTCTAGCTGTTTGCAGAACTAATGGATCTTCATTCCTTTTGGTTTCCTGGAAAGATAAAACAAGCAGGGGCCACGTAGACCACATATTCAGGCCAAACACATAGCACAATCAGATGTACTACATAGGCAGAATGGATTCGCAGGCCTAGCCAAATGAAATATTTTGGACAAATTGGACTAAGCCACATTATTGTTCAGAACAGGCATACAGATCAATGTACTGCTTGGAAAATATTGACACCACCTTGCAAATATCAGAAAACAGGATTTCTGTGCACACTGTAAAATCCTTTTTTTGGAGTTCATTGGGGGACACAGGGGGGTTTATTTACTAAAGCTGGAGAGTGCGAAGTCAGACTCCCTTCTGCATAGAAACCAATCAGCTTCCAGGTTTCATTGCCAAAGCTTCATTGAACAAGCTGAGGATAGAAGCTGATTGGTTTCTATGCAGAAGGGAGTCTGATTTTGCACTCTTCAGCTTTAGTAAATAAACTCCAGGGAGTCCTACCGTGGCTCTAAAGCTAAAACGTTGTTTACCTTCATGCAATCCCCACTTGCTGTGAGCCCCCCACACAAAAAACAATTACTGGACCCCTACATTGTGCCTGGCTGCAGTTCTTCTCTCCCCCTCACAGACTTTGGATCCTGCTGATGGCAGTCAAATCCTGTGAGCAAAGAGTGGAGGGGGGTGGGGCCAAGCCACACTGTGTGAGTCTATGGATGCACACAGCCTGGCTCGAGTGCAAGTAAGCACCTTGCTATGGTGGCAGACAAAGAAAAAGAAGAGCCAAGATCATGGAGGAGGACCACAGAAGAAGACAGGGGAGTAGAACATTTTATTATTTTAACTGAAAGAAAAAAAAAAAAGATTGCCTTTAGAAATGCTTTACTGTAGTTCTAAAGTCTAAGTGTTTTTTTTAATGTAACGCAGTCTGTACATTAAGGCAAAAAAAGCCCCAGTGTTGGATCGGTGGAGGAGTCAGGAGAAGCAAACAGCTGGTCAGGATATTTCCAATCTCCACAGAAATATAGTTCAAGGTGGGTGCAAAGGGAAAGTCTTTGCAGCCTTAGGAGTTTTAAACAACCTAAAGCTGGAAATAGCACTGGCAGAAGTAACAGGCTCGTCCTTGAGTTTTAGAGTGGTGCACCCTGCATCAATGAGAATGGAAACAGTCTCCTAATTAGAGAATTATGGCAGTAGACTATGATTTCTGAGGGGCAGGCTCAAGGACTAAGTCTCTGGTCAATGGCTCAGAAGCTGCTAAGACTTCAGGCAAATCAGATGAAGTATCTGTAGGAGGGGGTGTGGGAACAAGCATATGGACTTGTGACCAGTTTGTGAATACTGGGTAATTTGGGTCATAAAATCTTGCATGATGGTGGTAAAAGAACCTCAGCTGCGAGGGAGATCAAAGGATAACATGATCCCAGGCTCCAGACTTTGGCACCGTCAGAAGGCATGCTGCAAACAGCAATAAAATATTTATCAAAATTTGACATGGGGGCATCCAGTACAGCGGGACATTCCCCACGGTGTCTAAAAGCAGACATGTTGCAACTGCGTGGCAGTAAGGCTAATAGGCAAGGCCTTGGGTACTCAACAAAATCCTTAAAGCTGGTAGCAGGGAAGGGTCAGATGGCTGGAGGTGACCAAAGTCATTGTAGGTGGGTAAGAGAAACAGATTAAAGACCAAAATTTCATGTTACCCTGAAACTGTACGGCAAGAAAGAGAGCACAGCGCACACGTGTTCAACATTCCACTTAGTGGATAATGTCAACACTTAGGACACAGTGTTATACCCTTCTGCGACAAAACCAGCTGGAATGGGGAATATATGTACTCCGTGACCTAAATAAGTAACTCTTGATGCTGGGCCCAACCAGCCTACTTGCAAACCGAGACTTCAAACACAGGGCAAGTGCTAAAGCAATGGAAATCTCTCTGGACCTGGAGTGTTATTGCCAATGTTTACTAGAATGGAAAGCACTCCATGTGGAACCCAATGCCGAAAGGTCACTTTCAGGCTATATCCACATGCCCAGTTCAGCAGGCTCAAGCCATGGTACAACAAAAGCTAGGCTGAAGAAAGCTGCAATTGAAGAGACAAGTTCCAACAGAGTCCTGACTGAAGGAAAAATAATCTAGCAATAAATTAGTGTTAACACAGCAGAGCAGTAGAAAAGTCATACCGCTTCAGCAAACAGTGAGGGCATGCTAGTAGTAGGAGGTTTTGCAGACGGTGGAATGGCTCCAATCAGCTCTATGGTCTAAGAAACTGGAAGCAACGAGCATTTCACCATTACGGTTCCACCAGATATAAGCAACACCATTTTAAATTGGGAAGGCATCTTGGTCACACCAATCTTGGTGTGATGAAATGCTTTAAGGGCAGAGGAGAGATCTAGAGCCTATTAGACCACAGATTTCTCAGAAAAGAGTACTTGTCACTGTCTATTGCTATCACAGGGGGCATTTAAATTCTCTGTGAGAATAAAAGTGAACAAAAAAAATATGAAAGGAACAGTATAAAAATAAAAAAAAAGCAAAACGAATGAAAAAAAAAAATCCCCCTGTATGCAAAGGCGAACGCAAGTGTCGGTCCCGTGTCAGCATGTAAACAAACAGAGATTGCACCATACATATGAGGTATCACCGTGAATATCGGATCAAGGGCAGTAATTCTAGTACTAGACCTACTGTGTAAATCTAAAGTCATAATCTGTAGAAGCTTTGAAAGCACTACCTATGTTTTGTGCATTAAAATTCCAAAAAGTGTATTTCTTTAAAAAAAATTTGCGTTTGAAAAATCGCTGCACAAATACTGCGTGACATGAAAAATTGCAACACCCACCGTTTTATTCTCTAAGGTCTCTGCTTTAAAAAAAATATATAATGTTTGGAGGTTCAAAGCAATTTTCTAGCAACAAAAAAAATGTTTTTCAAACAAAGACATGCTAGTAGGTAAATTGGCTCCTGTCTAAATTGGCCCTTGTATGTGTATGTATGAATGTGAGTTAGGGACCTTAGACTGTACACCCTTGAGGGTTAGGGACTGATGGGAATGTAATAAATATATATATATATATATATAGCGCTGTGTAAATTGACGGTGCTATACAAGTACCTGTAATAAGATAAAAATAAAAGGCTTGGTCTTCAAGTGCTTGGAAGAGTGGGTGATGTATGGCATAACCTTCTAATGTTGGCCCTGAAATTCCAGGATAGTAGAAGCACCCCCCCACCCAAATGACCCCTTTTTAGAAAGCAGGCACTCCAAGGTATTTGCTAAAGGGCATGGTGAGTATTTTGCAGATCTCATTTGTTGCCACACGTTTTTGGAAAATTAAGAAAGAAAATGAAAAACGCATTTGCAAAATACCCACCATGCCTCTTATCAATTTCCTTAGGGTGTCTACTTTCCAAAAAGGGGTCGTTTGAGAGGGGGTGTTTGTACTACCCTGGCATTTTAAAGGCCTCTGCAACTATGAAAAGTAATGAGGAAGTGACATGAGGAAATATGCTCTTTGAAAGCCTGAAGGTGGTCATTATATTTTGCGGTCCTGAATGTGGCTAGACTGCCAAAAAGTCTCTCACATATGGTATCTCCATACTCGGAAGATGAAGCAGAATGTGTTTTGGAGAGTTATTCTGCATATAACCATGGCATACATGAGCAATAGATCATTTAAGCGACAACCTTGTGTAAAAAAAAAAAAAAAAAAAAGTTTAAAAATGGTCATTTTCCAAAATTTTGTGGCAAAAAATAAAATCTTCCATGGACTCTACATGCCTCTCAGCAAATTCCTTGGGGTTTCTACTTTCCAAAAAGGGGTCATTTGGGGGGCATTTTAGCACCTCAAGAAATGTGACAGGCAGTCAGAAAGTAAAAGCTGCGTAAATTCCTATATATATATATATATATATATATATATATATATATATATATATATATATATATATATATATATATATATATACACACCTTAATTTAAAGACACTATAACTTTCACACAAACCAATTATTATACAAATACTTAAATATACTTTTACCAAAGACATGTACAACTTTCACACAAACCAAATAATGTACACGTATTTTTACCAAAGACATGTTGGCCTAAATGTATGACTAAATTTGAGTTTATTGGATATTTTTTATTACAAAAAGTAGAAAATATCGGGTTTTTTTCTTTCAAAATTTGTGGTCTTTTTTCGTTTATATCACAAAAAATAAAAAACTCAGTGGTGATGAAACACCAGCAATAGAAAGCTCTATTTGTGTGAAAAAATAAACAAATTTCATTTGGGCACAGTATTGCATGAGCACGTAATTACCAGTTGAAATAGAGCAGTGTTGAATAGCAAAAAACGGTCTGGTGTGGAAGGAGGGAAAATCTTCTGGGGCTGAAGTGGTTAATACTTCCCATGCCTGACAATTGACTTGAAAGAATCCAATTCACACACAAAAAAGCCTTATGAGCCTTAATATTATTACAAAATAGAGTGCACTGGGCTGAAGTGCCACAAAAGCTGAACAACTCAACTCTAGTTTTTCACTTAGCTGTAAAGAGATGATGTGCATGCTGGGAATTTCAGCAGATAGCCTTCTCTCAACAAGCAACTTTGCATTATCTAGGGTCCAGTAAACCAAATGGGAGACCTCAGAGGGAGGCCTGTGCAGACACAATTAATTATATTACTTCTACCCAAAACCAAAACAGTGGGAGCAAAAGGTGCCAATGTCTTAGTGTGTTTCTAACACAGACCCCATTATGATGACGCTGCTGTGGACACACTAGGAGCCAAATACACAACTTTGTATATAAACACAGATCTATGGTGCAACAATGAAAGGCCCACTGGGCTGTTCTAAAAATTCTCAGATGTCCTTCAAGTGTACAGCAAGTTGATTCACTGTATGTTACAGGTATTTGTATACACACTGCCACCTAGTGGACAGTCAATGCATTAAAATCCATTAAAGTGTTACTAAACCCACTGCAGTTAAATCAGTCTGTATATGCAGTAAAGCATGCTGGTTATACTCCCTGTGGAACCTAAGGGGTTAATAATCTGCATTGTGTAAAAAGGCCCTTTGATCCAGTTTTCTCTGCCCTCCTCTTGTTCAAATGTCCACGTCTTATCTCCTGATAAGACATACTGAACCTGTAGCCACATGCACATGCTCAGTTTAGTGTATATTGCTAGAGGTTTTTTTTTTTCTTGGGGGAGTGCATGTGATCAGCACAGGGCCAATCAGCACTCTCCAGACAGAGGTCAGGGGTTTCGCATCCTCCTAGAGCAGAAAGAAAACTCCTCCTACAAGCTTTAACCAGTGCTCTGCTGAAGTCACAAGACTGCTCTCTAACTGCTCATGAAAAAGGGTATTTAGCAGTTTATATTTACTAAAATAGCTGCAATTCCATGTTGTGTGTACTGTGGGAGACCAGATATAGTGAATGCAGGGTCCGGGGTTTAGTAACACTTTAAAGCCCAACTCCAGCCAAAACTTTCTCAATTTTTGGAAATAATTCTCTCAGGTTTTAATTGCTGTCCAGAACAGGATTCTTTGACACAGCTGATTTTCTATCAGCATGAAAATTTCTCAATTGAATTACTCACTGGTATCTAAAAAGGTAAAAGTATCAAAAGATGATATTGCTTTGTGTTCGCGCAGTTACCATTACAGTCAAAAGTCTGAGCCAAAGTTCATACCAAATAAAGGAAGTGAGCAAAACGTGGAGGCTGACTGAAGCCAAACTCCACCCAATAATTTTTCTGTATGTCTTGAACAGTGTAGGGAAGGTTGCACCCCTTTCTGTTCCAGCAACACCCCATATCAACACCTGTGTTATCAGTCTGGAGTGAGGGGAAACCTTTCCACACACCATCCAATATTAAAATTAAACTTTGACTGAAGCCAAACTTGTATTTACGGTTATGTTTTCTGTTATAAGGCCACTAAAGTACTCCAGAGAAAATATATAAAGCCCTGGTAGAAAAATGAACCGCAGATCTTGGCACCGCAAGGCAAGGCTGCTAACCATGCTGGTTTCCTTAAGATTTATTCACACCTGCAGTGCATTCCCCTTCACTTTTTTCAATTTTGTTATACTACAGTTGTTCAAGATCATTTTTTCACATTAATCTACACTTAGTAACCCAAAGTGACAAAGTGAAAACAGAATTTTAGAGATGTTTACAAATGTATAAAAAAAGGAAAAACTGAAATATCACATTGACATAAGTATTCAGACCCTTTGCAACAACACTTGAAATGTAGCTCAAGTGCCTCCCATTTCTCTTGATCATTTCAGAGATGTTTCTACACCTTGATTGGAGTCCACCCATGGTAAATGAAACTGGACATGATTTGGAGAGTACACATCTCTTTATAAAACGTCTCACAGCTGACAATGCATACTGTATCAGAGCAAAAGCCATGAGGTCAAAGGAATTGCCTGCAGAGTTCAGAGATAGGATTATTGCAAAGCACAGATCTGGGGAAGGTTACAAAAAAAATGTAATTCTCCAATGAAAGCAGTTTGGTACAACCAGGACTCTTCCAAGAGCTGGCTGCCTGGGCAAACTGAGCAATCGGGAGAAGGAGGGCCTTAGAAAGACAGGTGACCAAGAAGCAGATGGTCACTCTGACTGAGCTCTAGAGATCAACGTTTCAGGACAACCATCACTGCAGCCCTCCACCGATCTGGGTTTTATAGCAGAGTGGCTAGATGGAAGGCTCTCCTCAATGCAAAACACATGAAAGCCCACTTGGAGTTTGCAAAAGGCACCTGAAAGACTCTGACTGAGGAACAAGATTCTCTGGTCTGATGAAACCAAGATTGAACTGTTTAGCCTCAATTCTAAATGTTATGTCTGGAGGAAACCAGGCACCGCTCCTCACCTGCCCAATACCATCCCAACTGTGAAGCATGGTGGTGGCAGCATCATGTTGTGCGGGTGTTTTTCAGCAGCAGGGACTGGGAGATTAGTCAAGGTTGAGGGAAAGCTGAATAAAGCAATCTACAGAGATATCTCAATGAAAAACTGTTCCACATCGCTCAGGATCTCAGACTGGGCTGAAGGTTCACCGTGACAATGATCCTAAGCACACAGCCAAGACAACACAGGAGTGGGTTAGGGACAACATTGTGAATGTCCTAGAGTGGCCCACCCAGAGCCCTGACTTGAACCCTACTGAACATCTCTGGAGAGAGATGGAAATGGCTGTCCACCAACAGTTACCATCCAACCTGACTGAGCTTGAGAGGATTTTGCAAAGAATGTCAGAAAATCCCCCAATCCAGGTGAGCAAAGCTTGTCGCATCATACCCAAAAAGGCTTGAGGCTGTAACTGCTGCCAAAAGTGCTTCAACATGAAAGGGTCTGAGTTTTTTCTTTTTAATAAATTCACAGACATTTCTAAAATTCTGTTTTCACTTTGATATCATGGGGTACAGAGTGTAGGTTTGTACACTGTTGACACTGTTTTGTACGACATGGTTGCTACCAATGCTTTTAGGTTGTGTTTATACAGTTTGTTCCTTTCTCACTATGTTAGGTGGAATGTTCGGCAAGATGTTTTAACATGTACTGTGACAAAGAGTGAAATAAAAAATGTAAATTAAAAAAAGAAAAACTATTCATTCAGGCTGCAACATAATGCTGCAAAAAAGTGAAGGGGGTCTGAATACTTTGTGAATGCACTGTATATGTTTATGTATTTTCCAGGAGCAATGCAGGCACGTGTCTCACACATGGTTTGTCGGGGCATGATTTCTATGATAGGTGTGTATTTTGCTGTTAAATGCATCAAAGATGAAATAAGCTAGGCTTTTTCAAATGAACGTGCCTGCAACCTGCAGGCATAGAACAGGCCTAATTCTAGGTATATCCAAAAATGTTGTATGTTAGTGGAGATGTGAATAAATGCGTTCAATCATCTATTTGCAGACAGAGCAGAGATGTTACAGACATTTAAAAATTCAAATTTGCAAGGCAGGAAAAAAGGAAGAAAACAACTCACCCTTTCCATCTGTTGCTGAGGCTTCCTGTAGGTGGCGGATTGACCTGGTAAGACAAGCAAAATGTAACTGCAGTATGTATAAAGCATGACACTAAGACATCGTATCTCATCGTGTGACAGCCTATTTCCTAGCTGACAGGACATAAACCTTTCACACTGTCTCCCTGTTAAAAATCCAACTGAAAAAGCAGTGCTGGCCCAACTAGGGTGCCTGGAGAGGTTAAGCCCACTTTGTTATTCCTTCCCTGCTGCACCCCTTTTTGTCAAGAGGTACTGCTAGTGTCAGGAAGGTCAAGCTATGCAATGCTCTCTAATAACAACTTGCTCTAGTTTATTGGAGCTACTAGTTAGCATTGAGGAGTCTTGTTCATTATCAACAACGAAGTGCAGCCACAGACCACCATTCACAGGATCAACAAAGATTGAAGGTTGCAAAGCTAAAATTTAAAGACTTCAGTTTCCCAGAAGCCTGGAAGGTCACAGGATGCTCCTGGATTGCTTGCAGGCATTCTTTAGTCTGTGCTGAACAGATGTTTGCAGCTAAAAGTAAACAGGTTGAGCCCAGCAGCAGTTAAGTGGCCCTCTGCAGCAAGGTTTCATACATTTCTACTAGTGTAAAGAGATAGCTGTATCTTTTTAAAATACACATTTCTCTGGAAGTACACATGCACCCAAATCGTAGTTACCACTGCTATCCTGGACAGTGAGATCTACCACTTAGATGTAGATTGTTTTTTTTTTTTTTAGGTATAATATATACTTTCCAATAACATGGTGCTTAAGGACTGTCAACCCAATTATGCTTTTTGAAAAGCTGCTACATATTTAAAGCGGAGTTCCACTCACTCTTTAAAAAAAATAAAAGTCAGCAGCTACAAAGACTGTAGCTGCTGATTTTTAAAAAACAGCCACTCACCTGTCCCATGATCCCGTGGTGCCCCCTCCGCAGCCCGTTTCACCGGCCATCCTGTATGCCAGGTGCTGGCATCTTCAGTGTGGGCACCTGGCTGTGACAGGACAGCTTGCGGCTTCACAGGCAGGTGCCCACTGCGCATGCACGAGTAGCGCTGCGCTTTATGAATGGTCCTGTAGTCTTCTGGGACCTGTCACGTGTCCCACAAGACTATGGGAAGGGAGGGTAACTTCCGCTTCCGATTGATCGCAGGTGATTGCAGCAGAAGTGGAAGCCGGTACCTGTCAATTTTGCGTACCCGCTCCCCAAAGTTGGCAATCCTTAATGGGGAGCGGGGAACCAATATTTAAAGTGGAACTTCCCCTTTTGGGTGGAACGCCACTTTAAGCTATTAGTACATGGGCAACTATTAACTGAATTATGGGACTAAAACAGCACAGATGCCATTGCCTAGTTTGCAACACACTGCTTCTGATATGTTTCTGATGCTCTCTGATACGTTGCACGAGCAAGTTTTATTCATGTGAACAGTTATAATTCAATTACTTTTTCATGTTTTGAATAAGCAACTCTCCTTAGGGGTCATGTCATTCTGTAATTTTGTGCAAAAGTTAAAGTGGAACTGTAGTCAGAAAATGCTGCTAGATCTCTTCAGGTTTGCCCATTTTGCAGGTATAGCTATGCAAAACATTATAAATAAGTGCTTATACTGTTTAAAATCCAGTAACACACTGTCTCCCCTGATCTGCACATACTTAGTTGCTCTCTATTTTAATACACTGTGCCAAATTTGTAGAGGGTGATCTGCTGAAAGCCTAAAGATTTCCTGCTGCTCAGGGGCTGTAAGCTTTAGCACAATGGCAGATTCCACTGAGAAGAAACAGGAACAGAGTTGGAGGCAATTTACAGCACACACTAATTTTGGTAGCATAACTATTAATGTGGAATGTATGTTATTTTTTTTTTCTATAGTTGTTGTTATGGGTAAAGTTCCACTTTAAGTATAGAAAATACCTAATCAGAAAGCCCACTTGAAAGGGGCTTTAGGGAAAACTGCAAGTTCCAACCATCAATAGAATCAGAGGTTTAGGCAGCTTGCAAAATTCAACTCTCCTACTGACCAAAAAGGAAAGCTTGAGAGGTGAGAAGGGTGCAGCCAAGCAAAATGTTTACAGATTAATCTGCCTAGCAGCTATGCAGGCATCAATAAACTGAAGCTGTTCTAACAATTAATTGTAAGCAACAGCTAAAAGTAGAAATAAAGTGCGAATAGAGCTTCTACAAAATATTTAACGCATTTTCAGCAAAGTAAAAAATTGCTGAAGAGGAACATCAGCCAAGTATAAACTATTTTCATCTTATTCAGTTAAGCATTGATTAAAGTAAACTTGTGTTTTGCCCAGAGTAAAACAACGGGTTCTTCATAATAAACCTAAAAAGTCAAGTTTAAACAATTTGTAGGTTCTTGTTAATGCGGTCCTACCCAGCAGCTGCATCTACAAACTCCTCTCTTCCCTACCCTGGACTCTTGTTTGCCCATGGAAGTTAAAAGAAGCCATTGGTAGGTCTTCAGTCAAAACTAGGAGGATTAAGGACAGTATATCCACCACCATGTGACAAGGCCAGGGATATCAGTGGCCAGCTGCCAAGTACCAATGCCAATCCATGGGAAGACAAAAGTGAAGGGTCCATGATCCCTCTTACCTAGTATTACCCTATATGACATGTCTATTCTCCAGGTAGACTGAGCAGCACTGATTAATTGGAAGGTATATATAAGCAGCTGTGGAGGCTGGTAGAGTCATCCTGTTGCTTTGCAGTGCATGAACAAAGCAAATGTTCACTTCAAAGAGAAGTAGGGCTTTTTTTTCTCTATTTATACTTACCTAGGTGGATGAAGCATCGGTCCAATGCTGCATCTGTCGCCTGCCAGCTCTAAAGGTGAGAAATCAGCAATCATATGACCACTGAGTTCTCTCCACTCTGAGCAGACAGCGGGACTGTCAGTCACCGCTGTCTGCTCAGTGCCCCCCAGCGCTCACTGGAGCGGTGGGCTGTGGAGAGGGAGCGGCTTGCTCAGGCTCTCAGCACTTCACTGAGAGGCTGAGCCAGGTGCCGCTCCAGGCTCTGGGGACTTTGAATTCGGGGTCTTTCCCTAGCCTGGACCGGCTGAATGGCATCAGCTGACAGCGCACTTCAGTCTGCTGTCAGCTGAAAACGGATCACAGGAGTGCAAAACGAACTGCACTCCTGTGATCCACAGCAGAAGTACAGGCAAAAAATCTTTGGCTATACTTCTTTAACCTCCTTAGCGGTATTCCCGAGTGTAGCTCGGGGTAAAATTTGAGTACCAAGAGCGGTAACCCCGAGCTACACTCGGGCTTACCATGCGGCGTTGCTCAGGGGGTCCCTGCAACACTTACCTTGTCCTTCGCTCCCACGATGTGTCCCCTGCAGCGTCCCCGGCCATCTCCTCTGGCCGATGCCGGCATCCGTGTTCCGGTCCCTGTGACGTCGGGATTTTTAAAAAATTTCATTTTTGCTGTCATTGCTGTTTCAATGCATTTCACATATATTTTGTCCCTACTGCTTTGTCCTGTGCCCTGCCTGCATTTTGCATTTTGTCCTGTGCCCTGCCTGTTCTTTCTGCCTGGAAACTTAGAAAAGTCCATGACGTCCAAAAAGCGTCCCTTTACGTCAAAAGCGGTTATAGAACAGCGATAGTAAATCAGAACCACTTGCAGAATTGAGTGATAATTACTCGTGGGGAAATTCGTCATCAGACATTGAAAACGATTTTGCGACTTTGCTCAGCGATGTGCGAACTTGGCGCTCTATTTCAAATTTCAGTGTTTTTGGTTTGATTATATTATTGAATTAAATTTATTATTATATTTTTTATGATTATTTATTAAATTATAATTTATGATTTCATGTTTCAAGTTTTATCATATCCGGGATGTTTAAAAGACTCTTGTTCGGACAGATTTCAGTGAGTTATTCCTAAAAATTACAGCCTACAATAAAAAACTACATATTTCCATGCAAAAAAATGGTACTGCTTTCAGCACAAAAAAAATTGGAAAGAATCATACCGCCGAGGAGGTTAAGAAAAAATAAAAATAAAATCAATGGTTGTATGTAAATAAAGTTAGAATGAGCACCCAAATCTGTCTTTTTATTAGGTATTTGTAATTTGCTGTAAAACGGCACAGAATGATGAAGGATGACAGCAGTGAAAGCCAATGAGTCACTACTGCATCACACAGTGCTGTTGATCAAATCCTAGGAGTTCCTGAAAGGAGGAGAGAGAAGAGTGATGACCTCACCCGTGTGGTGATCCTTCTACATTGTCCAATTAGCAAGTTGGAATGGGTCAGTGACCAGGCTGTACTGTTTTACTGCAGTTGACCAAATCCAGTCACAAACATAACTGTTCTGCCTGTAGTGTAAAAAGCCTGAATACAAGTCCTTCATTGTACAGAAAGATTATAACTGCAGAACAATCAGGAAGACTTACCATATGACTGGGAACAAGATGGCACCACAACACAGAAGGTCTACAAGGAACAGGATTTCTTTCCACAGCCCATACTCTGTTGTGCCCTGCTCTGTAGACTCTATGATGATGTACGCTACATTAGCAAGTACCTGCCAACAGAATCAAAGCATTAAAATGCATGTATATGGCCTTTATCAATCACAGTTCACACAGTATTGCTGGCCGTGCACAGTAAATTACCCCCCCCCCCCCCCCCCGCAATTAGTAGAATTCGTTCACTTTGGAAAACTGTAGTTCAGATTTTCAACTAAGTGCTCTCCATGTCAAAAAAACAGAGTGGGTCAGCAAAATGAAAAATTGTGAGTAAAAAGTTCATTTATGAGGAAGAAAATAAAATAAACATGCAGAAAATGCACCCAGCAGGTTTTTAGACAGACCCATGCATTAACACAAAAAGCCAAAAGAGCGAATCATGTACTCGCTAAATTCACTATGAGAGAGCCATTATTGCTCACTAAAAGAAGCCCTGCTGGATAGCAGAATAGCAGTTGGCAGGATCTAAACTGAAAATCAGAGAAAAAAATAGGAACATGAATTTTGCCTTATCTGTACAATTCCTTATCATAGAGTACAGTACAGGACACAGAAATTGTATTCATAGACCCTGGGTCATACAGTATGCAGGCTATCTTCAGGTAATTGAACACTGGCAAAATCTTGTTCAGGCCAACCTGGTTCATATCTGTGCGGGTGGTGCCACTGCAGATCTGCACAAAAATCCATGCAGCCGCACCACCCGCACAGAGGAATGCGGACCCACGGGCGGGTGCCATTAATTCTAATGGCACGCCGGCCGCACTGGAAATTGCAACCGTACTGGGAACCGAGGTTCCCATGCGGGCTGGGTTTTCCGAAGAAGTGCAGGGACTTCTTCCCTACGTGTCCCAGGAGTCCATTCAAATGAATGGGCTCTCATGCCCGCGCAAAACGCAGCCCACAGGAACGCAGAGATGTGAACCTAGCCTTAGTGTGCAAACATAACCCTTCCCACTCCTTGAGACACCAATTTTTGAACAAGCAATAAAGAGTGAAAAAAGACAGATGGGAGGGGCCTGTGTCCTGTACTGTACTGCAAGATAAGGGATTTATAGTTCAGACAAAATTCCTACCATCTTAATTGTACAGGACAGGACATATATTATGGGACATCTTCAAGCAATAAACTGTGTGTGGGATGGGGATGGGGGAAGGGATAACAAAGCAGGGGGTTAAAAAAAAAAAACAAACAAAAAAAACCTTCCTTTAAGAGTGGGTGCTGGAAGTTGTCTGGTCCACTTGGCAATCGTGGAGTTGGAGGCAGGATGTCCTAAACAGGAACCTACAGGCAAACAGACCGTGGCTGATAGGTAGACCATGGCAGCCCTGACCACATCCAAGCAGTGTAGGACAAGTCCTTTGTCATGTTTGGGAGGACAATTTGCTCAATGAGGTGGAAAGAAGGGATCACCTTAGGTAAAAAAGAAGGTTCTGGTCTCAAAACCACCTTGAAAGAACTGCCAACTCAGAAACACACATAAGAGACGTAATGGCCACCAGGGACACAGCCGTAAAAAGGAGGTTGGATTGGGGGGGGTTTAACTCTATACAGAAAAGTCTTGATTAGGATTGTGAGGCAGCAAAAGGTTTCTGGGAGAGAATAGCAGAAAACCTAAAGCAGAAACCTGTCCCTGGTTGCACAGGGCCAGACACTGACCAAGACTAGAAAAAGGTCTAAATACAAGTGATTAGTATTCCCTAGGGGTCCAGCCATCTGCCTTTAAAAGAAGAGCAGCAGACTTGTTTCTCTTAGGGCAGCTTTACCTCTGGTGCCCACTGATGCAGAAGGGAGATCCAATGTTGCAAAGATAATATGATGCCTTTCAGTCTGTTGTCACCACTTTCCAGGGCATGTATTGGAACAATTTTCCCAATTCCAGGGTAGAACTGGAGAGCCACCATGCCAAAGGAGAGCTTTGTCTGCCTGGATAGAAGCATTGGATGATCCAGGGAAGGGATTTGATTGTTCCACATTGCTAGTATGTTGGATTAAAGAAGTCTGAAGTGAAACTGAGCACAGGTAACTGCCTTAATGAAGGCTACCATTTAGACTGAACCATCATACAAAAGTGAACTAAAGGGTGCCACTTTGACCAGATGGTCCGCATGTAGGAGCCTTAGGTAAGCAACGTTCTCCTGAAGAAGGAGGATTCCACCTTTAGATGTGCCCAACATTAGACACAGTTACTCCAGGACAATGTGATGGCTAGAGAGCATATCTAGGAAAGCGGATTATCCAAGAAAAAGTTTAAAGAAGCAAATCATACTCTGGATGCTGGCAGAAAAGGTTGTGGTGGAGGAGTCCTTAAACAAGAGGTTGTCTAGGTAACCTGTAACATGAATGCCCTGGTTCCACATAAAAACCAGAAGTGGGGCAAGCACTTCTGTGATCATTTGGGGTGAAGAGGATAGCACAAATGCTAGTGCTACAAAATTGGAAGTAGTGCTACTAATTGGAAGGGTTTTCCACAGAAAAAATGCAGAAAGCGTTGATGTGAGGGCAAGATAGGGATGTGCAGATAGGCATCCTGTATGTCTATTGATGCCAGAAATTCCCATTATCGGGGAGAAGCAATAACAGATCTTGTTGATTCCATCTGGAATTTTTGCACACAAAGAAATCAGTTTACAGATTTTAGGTCCAGTATAGGGCAGATCCCTCCATTTAGTTTTGATGTTGTGAATAGGTTTGAAAAGAAACCTTGAAACCATTTTTTTTATGGAACTAGCACAACCACTCCTTGTGCCTGATGTTGGTGCAGAAGGTCATGAAATCTTTTTGGCCTAAATCTGGCAGATTGAAAAGCAAAAAGTGAGGAGGCAGAGATGAAAATTCTGTGTTGTGCCCCTTTGAAATGACAGATTGGGCCCAGTGGTCTGAGCATCTCAGATCCATACTAACACAAATGCCAACATACATCACTCAACTGTGAGGAGTAAAGATGCCTTTTCATTGTGGGAAATGCTTCTGGGCAACTTTGGAGAACTTAAAGAGTCCTGAACTTGTGACGAATAGGACTGTTATATCTTGGTTTTGAAGTTGATGCCTAGGTAGAGAAAAAGGATCCCGTTCTTAAAGTGCAGAAAGTAGTAGCTGTAGGAGTAGGAGACTTAGGCTGGCCACACACAGATCGAAATTCAGATAGTTCAGTAGGAACTGGTCAAATTATTGAGTTCTATGTAGCCGTCTGTTCAACAGAAGCTGGTATTTAGACCAGTTTCTGTCAAACAGCCCTGCTGGAAAATCAGCATTCAATCAGCGCACGCAGCCATAGGGCTCATCTCAAATGTGTGGATGGGGAAAATGGCTCAGTTTTTCATTTGTTCAACCAGCTAATGTATGGCCAACTTTAGCCGCCTTCTTGAGGGGCAACAGCACCTTTCCCCCAGTGACTCCCTTGATGAATTTATCAAGGTATTCGCTAAAACAGATGTTTACTATTAAAAGGCATTCATAAAACACCATTCTTATAAAACAGGTTCAGCAGACAAAGCCTTTTGCCACAAACAGATAACAGACATTCTAGAGTCTTGACTAATTACCTTCTTTAGAGCATCAGCACGAAACAATAATGCTGAGGCACCAGCTGTAATAGTTGTAAGAGAGCAGGGTCATCAAAGACAGGTTCCTCATCGCTGGTAATTAGGATCCAGAGTTGAGCCAGTCATGTATCGCTCAATCAATCTGTGCATGTATGGGAAATTAGCCAGCCTCTAAAGGTGTGTATACACGATTAGAAAATCGACCGATCGGTCATCCGACGACCACGAGGCGTTTGTTTGTTGGTAGAAATCGTGGCCCACATTAACAAATCTAAATGGTCGCCAATACGTAGTGTTGATGTCCTCGGTACAAGTGGAAGTGATGCAGTGTGCGTGTGACCTTGTAGCCACGCACTGCCACCCAGAACAAGCAATATACACAATTAACAGCAATGAGTACAATATAGTTTATTACATTAACTATATACATAAATAGGGATACATAAAAATATAATATGCAGAATTCTGGTTTCATTATCCCATTAGACCAATCTACTTTTAACATTTGGATTTTTCGTTCATGTTTACGAAGATTCCTTGGACATAAACATCCGGGTCATCTTCTGTTTACGCTCATGCGTGATAGCGCTTGATTGATTTTTTTTGTGCGACAGTCATACCACTGCATAGAAAATCGGTCGTTCGTATGCGAAACGACAACATTTTTCACTATTGTTCAACCGGATTTTTTGGTTCACAATATCATTATTGGTTAAAACACCCTGCTCATCAACGAAGAGAAAATCGTTCGATCAGTGGTTCCACCAGTGGTTTTCGTACAATTTTCTTATCATGTGTAAGAGGCATTAGTATCCAGAGGGGCTTGTCTTGGCTGTGAAGAGGCAGGTACTGCTAGGCAAAGATTAGTCTGCACTGCATCAAATAATGTGCCCACAGTAGAGAGCATTTTGCATGAATCCGTAGCTTGTACCTCAATTTTCAACATGGATCCTCCATAATATCCTCACATAAAGGAGGTTCTGCCTGATTCCTGAACAGGGTCAGGCTAAATAGAGGACATGAAGTGTTTCTGTGCCCTAGAAATAGAAGGTTCTAGAAGCACCAAATGTTTTCTATAGAATTCAGGAATAGCGGCAGAAAAATATGCTTTTGTTAGATAGGCCACATGCTGTATGCCTGAGAGGGAACTAGAGTCAAAAGGAGAAGGCGAGTGTCCTACTAGAACCTTGTCAAAAGACAAGGGAACCGCTAATCACTAAAAAGGTTTTTTTTGCAGGCTGTCTGAAAAATTCATACTATTTGGCCCTTTTCTCCCAGCTCCCCTTGTGCCTGTGATCTACCATAACTAAGGGAGGAGATTCTCAGTGGGGTAAACAAAGAATGTAGTTTAGACTAGATGGGACTTTGCATGTCAGGACAAAAGAATTGCAATAATGCAGATACCTCACCCTCCTGAGACAAAATCCAGGTAGAAGAAGAAAAAAAAAAGTCAAATTTAAAAATGCTTGTGCTGAGAAATTATAGAAACAAAATGTCAGGGGGTACAACAATAAAGTGAATAACTCCCCGTTCCTCTGCTTCTAAAACTGCATTGCGGTTTATTTAACTAAAAGCCAGGAACCGGTGCCAATACACAGAGAAACCTGGTCTTACTTTATTCATGACACTAACCCTACTAGAGGACCAGGTCCCAGGTCTTCAGGGTATGAGAAATATAGAAATGGACCAAGACTCTGAACCTGTAATCACACCCAGCAGATAACTACACGTGTTGCGTTTCATAAGGTGAGTGCCTGATGCAGAATCCAGTGACTGAAGCAAACATTACAGGCCAGACCCACATAGTGGGAACCTGGTACAGTCACCCTCCCCCCCCAAGGTAATAAAGAGTGGTTCTAATCTGGAAACTGCTAGTCAGCCCAAAGCAGTCAGATCTTGAAAAAAGTGTCAGAAGAAAAATGGTTCAAAAGAAAAAATACTTCTATGGAGGACAGCAGGTACACTAACTAAGGACACCAGCAAAAAATGGAGCTTTGGGGTGGGTGGGGTTATGTGCGTGCACACTCTGTAGTCTGCATATAACCCAAGGTCTATAAAAAGAAGTCCTATATCATGTACTGTACAATTAATGTATTACTAATTGACAAGAATGTGTTCTGGCTGTTAAAGACAACAACAGGCAGCCTGTGTTATCTGCTCTTGGGCAGGAATGTTTTATTTTACCATTTTAAAATGGAATACAGGTTCACTTTAAGGACAGGTTTACTTAAAGTGCATAAGCAGCTAGAAGCACTCACCTGCAGAGGAATTACAATCATGAAGATCTTTTTATCCTTGTCAGACAGGATGTGTTTCACAAATGCCCAGCCTGTTCCAATCAGAGCAATGGTGATGAACAGCAGTGCCCCTTTCAGCCTGATGAATGAGAAAAATAGGGATTAGTTTGTATTAAAAGGCCTTTAGACATCTGAAAACAGAATTGGAATACTTAATGGAAATTTTACAGTGTAAGATGAAGCATGGTTGCACCAGTGTTTCTGGGGTAAATAAATTATTAACAAGGCTTGTAAAACTGGTCAAAAACACAAACGATTTCCATTTGATGTCTGTTTACAGTCGGTGAAAAATTAAGTTTTGATTGCTTGCCTTCTCAGGTAATAAATATGCTTTTCCTTAGTTTCTAAGAGCTCAGTTGTATACAGTGGATATAAAAAGTCTACACACCCCTGTTAAAATGTCAGGTTTCTGTGATGTAAAAGAATGAGACAAAGATAAATCATTTCAGAACTTTTTTCACCTTTAATGTAACCTATAAACTGTACAACTCAGTTGAACAACAAACTGAAATCTTTTATTTGGAGGGAAGTAAAAATAAAAAACTAAAATAATATGGTTGCGTAAGTGTGCACACCCTTAAACGAATACTTTGTTGAAGCACTTTTTGATTTGATTCCAGCAAAAAAAAAAGCACTTAGTCTTTTTGGGTATGAGTCTATCAGCATGGCACATCTTGACTTGGCAATATTGGCCACTCTTCCTTGCAAAAACATTCCAAATCTGTCAGATTGCGAGGGCATCTCTTGTTCACAGCCCTCTTCAGATCACCCACAGATCTTCGATCGGATTCAGGTCTGAGATCTGCCTGGGCCACTCCAAAACTTTCTTCTTCTTCTGGAGAAGCCATTCCTTTGTTGATTTGGATGTATGCTTTGGATTATGTCATGCTGAAAGATGAAGTTCCTCTTCATGTTCAGCTTTCTAGCAGAAGGCTGAAGGTTTTGTGCCAATATTGACTGGTATTTGGACCTGTTCATAATTCCCTCTACCTTGACTAAGGCCTCAGTTCCAGCTGAAGAAAAACAGCCCCAAAGCATGATGCTGCCACCACCATGCTTCACTGTGGGTATGGTATTCTTTTGGTGATGTGCAGTGTTGTTTTTGTGCCAAACATATCTTTTGGAATTATGGCCAAAAAGTTCAACCTTGGTTTCATCAGACCAGAACACATTTTCCCACATGCTTTTGGAAGACTTCAGAAAAAAAAAAAGTTTTTGCAAAATTTTGCCGGGCTTGGATGTTTGTCTTTGAAAGAAAAGGCTTCTGTCTTGCCACTCTACCCCACAGCCCAGACATATGAAGAATACAGGAGATTGTTGTCACATGTACCACACAGCCAGTACTTGCCAGATATTCCTGGGGCTCCTTTAATGTTGCTGTAGGCCTCCTGGCAGCCTCCCAGACCAGTTTTCCTCTCGTCTTTTCATCAATTTTGGAGGGACGTCCAGTTCTTGGTAATGTCACTGTTGCGCCATATTTTCTTCACTTGATGATGACTGTCTCCACTGTGTTCCATAGTATATCTAATGCCTTGGAAATTTTTTTTGTACCCTCTTCTGACTGATATCTTTTACCAATGAGATCCCTCTGATGCTTTGGAAGCTCTCTGCGGACCATGACTTTTGCTGTAGGATACGACTAAGAAAATGTCAGGAAAGACCTACTAGAACAGCTGAACTTTATTTGGGGTTAATCAGAGGCACTTGAAATGATGGCAGGTGTGTACTGACTCCTACTTGACAAGATTATGAATGTGATTGCTTAATTCTGAATACAGCTACATCCCCAGTTATAAGAGGGTTTGCACACTTATGCCACCACATTATTTTAGTTTTTTTTATGTTTACTCCCCCTTCACCCACATTAAAAGATCTGTTTGTTTTTCAATTGAGAAACCTGGCATTTTAACAGGGGTGTGTAGGCTATTTATATCCACTAACTCAAGGTACTTTTTCTTTTTTTTTTGCTCCAGGCCAAATGGAGGAGAGAAAAGTAAAGGAAGCTGGGAAGGCAGCAGTTAAGTGAACCTGTTGCCTTTTTCTGCATGGCTAAAGCACAGACTCTTGTAAAGATACGCCAACATCTTGTTGAGATGTATAAGAATAAGCAAGAGGCTGAAATGTTTACCTCTTCTTGGGGAAACACTATTCTAGGCTGCCTCTGGTGTTGGCCATGATTGAAAGTCTAGGTATTTGATTATGCGATCACTGTCGTGGTGGAGGATAGACCAGTATGAAGATTGGTCCTGCCTTTCCAGAGAGATCACATAGCATATGCTTCTAAACACGTGACCAACATCAGAAGCAGACTGTAGCGACATTTTCTCCAAGAGGATATTAATGTGGTTTGATATTAATATTTGAGCAAAGGCCTGCTTTAAGATTCTTTGGAAAAATATGAGCAATATATGTTTACAGTTTTTCTAACAATATATTGCGGTTCTGTTCTAAGTGAAGACATAAGTTGTGCTTCATGGAGTTCTAACTGAAATAGGCTCTCTGGCTAATGTTATACTCACAAGTGAGTGATGTAGTACACCACGGCCCATCCTTCAATGGGATATCCTTGAGTTGATATATAATGATAATCAATCTAAAGAAGAAAACAAAACGCATAACAAAACCATTACATTAGTACTGTGTACATCTCTCCTCCCAGTTTTGCAGCTCAGGTCATGATATCAGCATTTACCACTACACCAGTGTTCCAATACCATCAAATTGCTGAATAGTGGGGCGGGTTAATTGTCAGGACAAAACAGAAATCAAGGCCATTTAACATCCTACACTGGAATCCATGGACTCATTAATACTCCAGAAGTATAATTAACCAAGATTTAATAGGATAAGTAAATATTGTATAAATACAGGAGGCATGTGTAATCTTCCTTGAATCTTGGGTGTGCTTTGTGTATTTCTTCCAGATTTGTGAAGTAATCCAGTGTGAAGCTTTGCCTCTGTATAGGAGCTTCCTGCACTAAACACCAGTAAGTGCTGCTATCTCCCTTTGGGCAAGGTGATTGGTGTTATATCCATCCCCTGCTGGGTCTCTACCACAGCTCTGTTCTCTGCACAGGCTATGTGCAGCACAGTGATGATATCACAACTTTTACAATTTATCAGACTATCGCCTACTCTGCTCACTTTTAGTTGATCTCTGAAAACCTCTCTCTTCAGGGAAGCATATCCTGCCCTCACCTAATACTGGAATCTTCTACTCTTCCAACCAGTCCATCCCGCATAGTTACTACCTTTTATACCACTAGCCCCTCCCTCCTAGATTGTAAGCTCCAAGGAGCAGGGCCCTCCTATCCCTCTTGTATTGAACTGTATTGTTGCTGTATTGTCTCCTGTTATATTGTAAAGCGCTGAGCAAACTGTTGGCACTATATAAATCCTTTATAATAATAATAATAACTGGGTTTACAAAGGCATTTGTGACAAACAAAATTAATTTACAGTATATCCTGTAGGAAAATTGAGGAAAATGGTAGTTAAATACAAAGTGGCCATCTGTATGCCCAATGACTACACTGCTCATTCTGTTACAATACAAAGTCTATTTATGTGGTGAGAACAAGAGTATTGAGACTGTTAATTGTTTATGTTCTGTGTACTGTATCTCAAGTCTCAAGACAAGGAGGTTACATTCCACATAAGGACTTAGGGAAGAAGGGGATCACTTTCTAAAGCCAGCCATAGATGGAGAGTTTTTATTTCTTGCAACCACAGATTGCACACAGACAGTGTTGATGGGGGAATTCCTCACGTGGAGCCATTGTGTTCTTTTTGGAGGGGGAGCCGTCCCTGCCAAGAGACCATAGCGATTACTGCTAGAGGCTATAATAGCCACTAGCAATAATCGCATGTAAAATCTGGCAGGCTGGTTGTACCCAAGTTGATTGTACATTCAGCCTACTCAGACATGGTTCAAATCTCGGACGGACCCTAAACCAGCAGAGATTCAAACCAGCTATGGCTGGCTTAAAGCTGGCCATATATTATACAATTTTCCATTAGATTCACCAAAAGCATATAATATGAGGTCAGACCTAAATACTTTCAATTTGTATGCAATCAGGCAGACCCTTGCACTACATAGTTAAAGGTAAAACTAAATTGAACAGGAAAATTTTGTAACGTATGGCCAGCTTAAGAGGGATTCCAAAGAATTATTGCCAATATGATTAGGCAATTATGCTACTATATTCAAGTGACAAACAATTTTATTAGCAAAATAGGAAGTTATATAAACATGTTCATGCCCAATGGGGGATGGGGGTACAGTGGAAAATTTTAAATTTATATGTAGATTACTCATGTATTTAAATCTGTGTAGAATTGCCCTGTGCGGGACTGTATGATACATCACATTTTAAATGCCCCTGGACATACTATAATAAACACATTTCTTCCTACTTAGACTTTTAGGTCTATTCTACAACAGTCCTTTTAGGCTATTGTGAATATATTGAAAATACATTTTTTTTTGTGCTCAGCTTTAAGAGCAAACAGGATCACTTTAAAAAAGGAAGAATATGACATGGCCAAGATGAAAGATGGGGGGTTACTTTACTGGGGCAATTTTTTTTTTTTTAATTTTCACATGTTAAAATCCACAGCAGCTGTGATTTACCCACTTGCCTTCCATGCCGTATATAAATGGAAGACAAGTGGTTAAAGAACAACATTACTAAAAGTAAAGCGGTCTTTCAGTTTAAAATAGAAATGAAAAGGAAAAACGTGTGTGCGTGTGTGTGTGTGCGCGTGTGTGTGTAATCTGGTCATTGGATAACAGGCAAAGCCTTTCTCCCACCACAGCCAAAAAACCCCCCCACATGTACATAAGTATTCACAGCCTTTGCCATGACACTCAAAATTGATCTCTGGGGCATCCTGTTCCCACTGACCATCCTTGAGATGTTTCCATAACTTGACTGGAGTCTACCTGTGGGAAATTCAGTTGATTGGACATGATTAGGAAAGGCATAAACCTGTCTATATAAGGTCCCACAGTTAAAAGTGCATGTCAGAGCTCAAACCAAGCCATGAAGTCCAAGGAATTGTCTGTAGACCTCCGAGACAGGATTGTATCAAGGCACAGATCTAGGGAAGGGTACAGAAAATTTTCTGCAGCATTGAAGGTCCGAAAGAGCACAGTGGCCTCCATCATCCATAAATGGAGGAAGTTTGGAACCACCAGGAATTTTCCTAGAGTGGGCCGCCCGGCCAAAATGAGCGATCGAGGGTGAAGGGCCTTAGCAAGGGAGGTAACCAAGAACCCAACAGTCACTCTGAAAGAGCTCCAGAGTTTCTCTGTGGAGAGAGGAGAACCTTCCAGAAGAACAACCATCTCTGCAGCACTCCACCAATCAGGCCTGTATGGTAGAGTGGCCAGACGGAAGCCATTCCTCAGTAAAAGGCAAATGGCAGCCTGCCTGGAGTTTGCCAAAAGGCACCTGAGGGACTCCAACCTGATGGAGTTTGAGAGGTAATGGAGAATGGGAGAAATTGACCAAAAATAGGTGTGCCAAGCTTGTAGCATCATATTCAAAACGATTTGAGGCTGTAATTGGTGCTAAAGGTGCTTCAACAAAGTACTGACCAAAGGCTGTGAATACTAATGTACATGTTGTTTTTTCCATTTTTTAGTAAACTGCAAAGATTTCAAAACAAACTTCTTTCACGTTGCCATTATGGAGTATTGTTTGTAGAATGTTAAGGAAAAAAATGAATTGAATCCATTTTGGAATAAGGCTGTAACATAACAAAATGTGGCAAAAGTTAAGAGCTGTGAATACTTTCTGGATGCCCTGTACATGTTTCACCTGTTTTCCCGCCCACTGCCAGGAAACTTCTCCTCGTACTGTCAGATTTGAAAACAGCACGGCTGTGCGGGGCTCCATCCACATGGCCACATCACTCATTCCCAGTGAATAAGTGCCTACAGGTCCCAGCAGCCTTAGCGGCTGTGGACTTGTATTTTTCAATGGACTACCATGGCACTGTGGCGCGCCGGGTTAGTTCATTGACGCTTCCGGTCAGTATATCTGGTTGTTCATATATCCCCTACGGCAAGCAGATATTCTGACAGGTCTGCACGAGACCTGCATGGCATCAGTGACCTACTGATCGCTAGTGCAATGCTTCCCAGGCTTCTTTGGACTAAAATAAATGCACATTTTATTACCTGCAAAAAAATGCGCATTTTTTATTTTTGTCTAAAAGGTGAACTTATCCTTTAAGTGGAGTCTTGCCCAATTGCCACTGGTTCTCTGTAAGTAAATTTTATGTGGGCTGCCCTGTAGTGAAACTTCTTTAATGTTCAGACTTTTTTTTTTTTTATTACTAGCTAATAACAGAAAAAGGTCTCTAGTCATTCTTGGCAAAAAGGCAATAGCCATTTTTTTTCTCACCTAAGATGAATCATTTCCCCCAGGTACTTACCTCCTCTAACTCTTGAGCTGTGTACGTTCCAGTCAGTAAACATTTAGGGCCAGACTTGAATGGGTTGTACTCATACTGTAAAAGCAATGTCCAATTCAAGTCTATGAGACGTTGATAAATGGCATGGGCATCCTGGCCCTAGACTTTTATTGGCTGTGACGTACTTTATTTAGGAGGGCTGGGGGTAAGAACTTCCCTTTAATGACTATGGCTGCATTAAATCCCTTGGCACAGTTTGGACATAAAACTTATCCTCAACATTAGAAAGAATCAAGTGTACCCAGCTTCATTAACAGGATCTTACCGCATGGAACACCAAGGACAGGGACTTGGTGAAGGGTAGAGCCGCCATCAGCCAATGGATCTTGAACACATCACTCCTACAGCATAAATAAGAGTGATTGATTATTCCTGCCCTTTACATATACATACATTTTTTTATTTCAGGTACTTATATAGCGCCGTCAATTTCCGCAGCGCTTTACATATATATTGTACATTCACATCAGTCCCTAACCCTCATGGGGTGTACAATCTAAGGTCCCTAACTCACATTCATACATATACTAGGGACAATTTAGACAGCATCCAATTAACCTACCTGCATGTCTTTGGAGTGTGGGAGGAAACCGGAGTACCCGGAGGAAACCCACACCGGCACAGGGAGAACATGAAAACTCCAGGCAGGTGGTACCATGGCTGGGATTCGAACCAGCGACCCTAGTACTGCCAGGCGGAAGTGCTAACCACTAAGCCACTGTGCCGCCCGTACATGGAGCCTGTTACATGAAAGTGCCCGAAAGGATCTCTGTGTTGCCCAACCAACCCAATTATATTGTTCCTTATGCTTTCCTTTTTTTCTCCAACTTTCAAACTGACAAGCGACTGTTCTATTTGCTGCCAAAATTCAGGTGCCTGTCTTTCCTGGGCCAGCATTGTGATGTCCACCTTTGGCCCCTGAAAACAGCATATGCAGGGAGCAGGGTCAAAGTTAGTATTTGATTTTTTATATAAACAATTTTTTGTTGTTTTTTTAACCATTTGTATTTGGGGTAAGAGCCAACTTTAAGTATAACATTGATTTCAACAACTACTTTCCCATAGGATAATATGTGCATTTAATTTATTCTAGACATGGTATTAACTGTATAAGCCCCCCCCCTTGTGTGGACATCGAAAAGCTCTGGGACTGCTGATGGCTGTGGTACGATGAGATGTCAACAGCACCAGAAGACTCAGAGCTGCCAATCAAATGACTATCTATAGTATTCCCCTTTTACTTGTCCCCTGGCTACTACATGTTTATGTAGGGTAGGGAGTAGAGGAGAGGGGTAGAGGAGCTGGGCCAGCATGGACCAAAATTTGACATTCCCAGGAGAGGGCTATGATATGCAAGGAGGCAGGGGCTGTGCTATGGGCTTGACTCTTTGGGGAAGATTTACTAACCCTGGTGGCACACAGAATCTGGTGCGCCTGTGCATACTAACCAACCAGCTTTTAATTTCAATTAAGCTTTGACAATAAAACCTGAAACTCTCCCTTGGGGGGTTATTTACTAAAACTGCATGGTGCAAAATCTGGTGCAACTCTGCAGAGAAACCAATCAGCTTCCAGGTTGTACTGCCAACACAAAACTGAACAAACTGAAGTTAGAAGCTGATTGGCAATTCTCAGCATTCACAGCTGCAACGGATTTCGAGTTTTAGTAAATCTCCCCCCTTGGGGCAATTCCCTATCAAGGTCAGAGGAAAATTGTAAAATCAATAAATTAAAAAAAACCTTGTTTAGGAAAAGGAAAATGAATAGATAGATCAGATACATTTTAGGGCTTTGTGCATGTACAGATCGACCATGACAGCCAACATTTGTTTTTAAAAATGAGCTAGAAAGACACAATAAAGCTTTAAAATACATTTAGCAGCCCTTTAAGATTCTCCTAATCAAGGCAAGTGAAGCACAAATAGATAATCTGTTAAATGAGGCTGTTCAGTTCTCCGATTTATCTTCAGAGGCACCAAGGATGAGAGTCCCAGGGATTATAGAAGGCAATTCTAATTTTATGAAAAGCAGGCTATGCTACTGCAGAACAAAGCCCCTTTATGAGAAAAAATGCGCTATTAAAATGATCATTTCATTTAAATGCCCCTACCATCCTCCTCTCCTTTTTTTTCCTCCAAAGTATTCCAAAACATCAAACTACTAGATAATTTCATGGCTGCAATATCATATGAAGCTGATAAATATGCTGTTTTTCCCCACTGTTCTACAGAATGGGACAAATACTTCCCCCTACTTATTATTCTCCCACAATAGGCAACTGGGCCACTCATACTACATTAGACGATAAAATGCCCTGCGGTAACATTCATTATGTACGGAATCCCAACACACCTTTCCGGAGCAGATGCAATGCAGTGTACAGCAAACACTGTGCTGATCAAAGTTGCCACAGATCGGATTTTCAGTCTTTGAGTGGACTCTCTTTAACCACTTGAGCTCCTGAGGATTTACCCCCCATAATGACCAGGCCTCTTTTTGCTACTCGGCGCTGCACTAATTCAACTGATAATTGCGCAGTCATGCAATGCTGCACCCAAACAAAATTTACGTCCTTTTTTTCACACAAATAGAGCTTTCTTTCAGTGGTATTTGATCACCTGTGCGCTTTTTATTTTTCACGCTATAAACAAAAAAAGGCCCAAGATTTGGAAGAAAAACAATATTTTTTACTTTCAGCTATAAAAAATATATAGTAAACTCAAAGTTGGTTATAAATTTAGGCCAAAATGTATTCTGCTCCATGTTTTTGGTAAAAAAAATCCCAATAAGTGTATATTGATTGCTTTGTGTGAAAGTTATAGCGTCTACAAACTATGGTATAAATACTGCAATTTACTCCATTTTTATTGCTATACAACGCTGCGCTAGTTTAACGGACAATTGCGCGGTCATGCAATACGGTACATAAATGAAATGTACATCTTTTTTTTCCCACAAATTGAGCTTTCTTTTGGTGGTATTTGATCGCCTGTGCGCTTTTTATTTTTTGCGCTATAAAAAAAGGCTGACAATTTTGAGGAAAAAAAACAATATTTTGGACTTTTTGCTATAAAACATGGCCAGTAAAAAAAAATTTTAAAATCAAATTTAGTCATAAATTTCTACCAAAATGCATTCTGTGACATGTCTTTGCTAAAAAAAAACCCAAAACGTGTAAATTAATTGGTTTACGTGAAAGTTATAGCGTTTACAAATGACGGGAAAGATACTGGGATTTTTAGTTTTATTTATACTAATAATGGCGGCGATCAGCGACTTATGGCGGCGATCAGCAACTTATGGCGGGACTGCGGCAGACATTCTGACATTGGGGGGGTACTGATTAGGGGTCACGGACATCCCCAGTGACACCAATACAGTGATCAGTGCAAAAAAAAAAAAAAAACACTGACACTGTACTAATGGCACTGGGGAGGAAGGGGTTAAGTTTATTTTTCAGTGAAAGGGTTAACTGTGCGAGGGGAGTGTTTTACTAGGGGGCGGGGGTGTGTACTGCAGGGAACACGGTGATCGGGAGAGGGAAACTCTTCTGTCCCGATCAGCGTGTCCGTGTCAAAGAACTGACAGAAAGCACAGCTACTGCAGCTGTGCTCTCTGTCACTTATTGCCGTCAATCGCTGGGACATAGCTGGTAACGACCAGCTGTGACCCGGCAACTGACAACTGTGATCGGCGGGACAGGTAGGGCGGCGCTGCGCCTCGCGTGCGCCCCCTACCTGTTTACAAAACACACGTTTTAAAACATGGTTTTGCCCAGCCTTGCCGCCCTGCCGCCATATTTATACAGTGGGTGGGCAGCATGTGGTTAATGCAACACAAGTTAAGGCATGATACAATGCATATGTGGTGAACGCACTACAGACTTGGGGTGAACGGGCCCTTAAAAAGGAACTGCACTCTGCCAATCAACACAGACTACAACACCCCTGGCAAAAATTATGGAATCACCACTCTTGGCAAATGTTCATTCAATTGTTTAATGGTGTAGGAAAAGAAACAATCACAGACATGCCTCAAAGCGATTTTCATTTAACATTCGAACCTTCTAGCTTTCAGAAACATTTAGAAAAAATAAAAAAGAAAGAAAACTGTAGTCAGCTGCAACTGTTTTTGCAGATCAAGCAGAGGAAACAAATATGGAATTGCTCAATTCTGAGGAAATGATTAGAGATGAGCGAATCGAACCAGGCGAAGTGGAATTCGTTTCGAATATCAGGAAAAATTCGATTCGCATCAAATCCGAATTTTAGCAAACTTCGGGTGCACGAATCGAATTTTTCCCGATCAGCCGGCAAAAGTGTCACTGCAGAGAGCTCCGCTATTTCTGACAGTTCATTTACAGCGGTTGAAACATTGTATCTATTTGTTTCCATTAGGATACAGATGTTTTTATTCGGAAATAAATAGATACAATGTTTCAACCGCTGTAAATGTGAAGGAACTGTCAGAAATAGCGGAGCTCTCTGCAGATACACTTTTTGCTGTACTGGAATTCTTCTTCTTTTCATTCTTCTTTTCATTCTTCTTCTTCTCATTCTTCTTCTTCTTCTTCTCATTCTTCTTCTTCTTCTTCTTCTCATTCTTCTTCTTCTTTTCATTCTTCTTTTCATTCTTCTTCTTCTTCTTCTTTTCATTCTTCTTCTTCTTCTTCTTTTCATTCTTCTTCTTCTTTTCATTCTTCTTCTTCTTCTTCTTTTCATTCTTCTTTTCATTCTTCTTCTTTTCATTCTTCTTCTTCTTTTCATTCTTCTTCTTCTTTTCATTCTTCTTCTTCTTCTTTTCATTCTTCTTCTTCTTCTTCTTTTCATTCTTCTTCTTCTTCTTCTTTTCATTCTTCTTCTTCTTTTCATTCTTCTTTTCATTCTTCTTCCTCTTCTTTTCATTCTTCTTCTTTTCATTCTTCTTCTTCTTTTCATTCTTCTTCTTCTTCTTTTCATTCTTCTTTTCATTCTTCTTTTCATTCTTCTTCTTTTCATTCTTCTTCTTTTCATTCTTCTTCTTTTCATTCTTCTTCTTCTTCTTCTTTTCATTCTTCTTCTTCTTCTTCTTCTTCTTTTCATTCTTCTTCTTCTTCTTTTCATTCTTCTTCTTCTTCTTTTCATTCTTCTTCTTCTTCTTTTCATTCTTCTTCTTCTTCTTTTCATTCTTCTTTTCATTCTTCTTCCTCTTCTTTTCATTCTTCTTCCTCTTCTTTTCATTCTTCTTCTTTTCATTCTTCTTCCTCTTCTTTTCATTCTTCTTTTCATTCTTCTTTTCATTCTTCTTTTCATTCTTCTTTTCATTCTTCTTTTCATTCTTCTTTTCATTCTTCTTTTCATTCTTCTTTTCATTCTTCTTTTCATTCTTCTTTTCATTCTTCTTCTTCGTCGTGCCCCGTGACTGCCCAAATGAGTGAAGTGTGCGGTGATTCTAAGATCGACGGCACTCATCTGCATGTCATACTGACTGACAGTATTATTTCTCTTCCCCAGCAGACTCCAAGGGCATTTAAATTAAAGGTACAGTGTTCTGCACTAATATAAAGGCTCTCTGAAGCCTAGAAACCCTTTTAATAAGTTAAATTCGCGGCGAATAAATTCACATCGAATCGAATTTCTCCCGCAAATTCGGCGAATCAGCCGAATCGAATTTTTGAATAATTCGCTCATCTCTAGAAATGATTATGGAATCATGAAAAAAAACACTACAGTACACTACTAGTACTTTGTCGCACCACCTCTGGCTTTTATAACCGCTTGATTTCTTTGAGGGATGGATTTAACGATTGACAAACAGTATTCTTCATCAATACGGCTCCAACTTTCTCTTGTTGCAGTTGCCAGATCAGCTTTGCAGGTTGGAGCCTTGTTTTGGACCATTTTCTTTCATTTCCATCATAGATTTCAGTTGGATTGAGGTTTAGACTATTTGTAGGCCATGCCATTGACATTATATGTCTTTCTTGAATTAAAATTATTTGAGGCATGTCTGTGATTAGTTTTTTTTTCTGCACAATTAATTGAACATTTTCCAAGAGTGGTGATTCCATATTTTTTGCCAAGGGTTGTATTTTTAAGTCTCATGCTGCTAGCACTAGTAAATAGACAGGAAAATATACCATATTTACTTGTTTTAAAGTGTTACTAAACCCCGGACCCGGCATTCACTATATCTGGTCTCCCACAGTACACATAACATGGAAGTGCAATTATTTTAGTAAATATAAACTGCTAAATACCCTTTTCTCATCAGCAGTTAGAACAGTCTTGTGACTTCTATCAGTGTTCAGTAGAGCACAAGGTAAAGCTTGTAGGAAGAGTTTTCTTCCTGCTCTAGGAGAATGCAAAACCCCTGACCTCTGTCTGGACAGTGCTGATTGGCTTTGTAATGATCACATGCACTCTCCCAAGAAAAAAAAAAAACCTCTCTAGCAATACACACCAAACTGAGCATGTGCAAATGCCTATGGTTCAGTCTGTCTTATCAGGAGATAATAGGTATGATGTTTGAACAAGGTCGGAAGGGACCTTCTTATGTTGTTTGGTGTTATGATTAAAAAATATATATACTGATTAATATATGGAATACATTAATTTCAGAGTATAACTATTTAATGATAGCCTCCAGGCAGATAAAAATATTAATTCCTGTAGGTACACGTACATTTACAAAATCATTAAAAGTATTGCTAAAAGCAACTAGTATAAAGTGACTGAATTTGATTCGGAATCAACCTCCAGCAATCCCCTTTGCAGCAGAGCTCAGACTGGGAGAGGCAGGTGCGCTGCAGTGCTTATGTGCCAACAAGGAGCATGCTGATAGAACAGGTGAACAAAATGACCGAGAAGTGAACTCCTCAATCTGCTGCTTCTTCACTGTCCAATCTAAGGCTGGGGGCAGGGCCAACATCTAGTTGTACTGCAATACTGCAGTAAAGAAAAAGCAGTTTCCAGACAGGACTGTGCTGTGTGGCAAGGCTGTGTAAAACGTAGAACTGGAAGGACAGAAATACAAATCCTTTGGCATGTAAAACAGCTCCCATATGTCATCTGTGTATTTAGCCACTTCTCTGGAGCTTTAGCCACTTGCCTACCAGGCACTTATACCCCCTTCCTTACCAGGCCAATTTTCAGCTTTCAGCACTGCCGCACTTTGACAATTGCGCGGTCATGCAACATTGTACCCATATGAAATTTTGATCATTTTTTTCTCACAAATAGAGCTTTCTTTTGGTGGTATTTAATCGCCACTGGGTGCTTTACTTTTTGCGCTATAAATACAAAAAGTGCAAAAAATTTGAAAAAAAAAAAAAAAGTTTCTTTGTTTCTATTATAAAATTTTTCAAACAGGTAATTTTTCTCCTTCACTGATGTGCGTTGATGAGGCAGCACTGATGGGCACTGATAGGCAGTACTAATGAGGTGGCACGTTTAGGCGGCACTGATAGACAGCACTAATGAGGTGTCACGTATAGGCGGCACTAATATGCAGCACTGATAGGCGGCATTGATAGGTGACACTGATGATGGGTACTGATAGACGGCACTGACTGGCATCACTGCTGGGCACTGACTGGCACAACCCCTGGGCACTGACTGGCAGCACTGGTGGGTGGCACTGGTGGGTGGGCACAGGTGGGCACCGGTGGGTGGGCACAGGTGGGTGGCACTGCTGGGCACAGGTGGGTGGCACTTCTGGGCACAGGTGGGTGGCACTGCAGAGTGGCACAGGTGGGTGGCACTGCTGGGCACAGGTGGGTGCACTGCTGGGCACAGGTGGGCGGAGCTAGTGGGCGCACTGCTGGGCACAGGTGGGCAGAGCTTGCGGGTGGCACTGCTGGGCACCGATCATCAGGGCACTGATCATCAGTGCCCTGATGATCGGTGCCGATCCCCGCTCCGACAACTGCTGGTTCTCGGCAGTACTTTCCTCACGATCTGACAGCGGACATTCATTGTGTCATTGGATACCGCTGATCACGTGGTAAAAGGCCGCTGTGATTGGCCTTTTACCACATCACGTGATCAGCTGTGTCCGTAGAGCGCGTTCTGGGAGGACGTCATATGACGTCCACCCAGAACTGGCCGGCCGCAGTGCAGCCGTCATTCGGCTATCTGCGGTCGGCAGGTAGTTAAGGAACTTATTTCTAGTGGGTAACATTACTATTTTGTGATTGTTCTCTGGGAAAACTATTTCCAACAGTTCACCTATTTAAATATCAGAATAATTCCCTATTCATTTCTGCCACATTTTGACAAGGGAAAAAAACAAAAAAAATAAAACAGTACTGCATTGGCTGTCAATATCCCAAAAGCGTGTGCCATGTTACTTCCTAGTTCCAGCCCTTTATTCAACTTTCATTCTGCATGAATATAAAGAACCTTATTCCATACCTGCGTTTCCGAAGGATGTGAACCCAGACAAGGCCAGCAAGGAAAAAGAAGAAAGCCATTGAGATGTACAGCTTGGGTAAAGGGATTTCATCCGCAGACAGGAAACTATCAGGGTTTCGTTCTGTGATAAAGATCTGCAAGGAAATAAACAAGAATTATTGTTAAGAAAAAGCCAATAAGCAACGAGCGCTATTTTTTTTTTACAATGCTGCGGATCCCATTAAAATCTGGTCTCTAATGTCATATGACATATATAATGCAGTTTGTCAATAGTATTACCAGAGCAGTCTTTGTTTTTGCGAGTCCTGTAACTAGTTTCATCTTTTGATTCTGCTGTAAAACTGACAGGGGTGCTTACAATGGACAGTTTTTATTCATTTAAACTTTAACCCTAACAGGAAAAAACGGAAAAAAAACCCCAAAAACAACAAAAAACTTTCTGTAACCGCTCAATAAGCTGTAGCTAGGCTTTAACCACTTAAGCTCCGGAATATTTTACCCCCCACTTCATGACCAGGCCATTGTTTTGCTATTTAGCACTGCACTACTTCAACTGGCAACTGCGTGGTCATGCAACACAGTACCCAAATTAAATTTATTTAATTTGTGTCACGCAAATAGAGCTTTCATTTGTGGTATTTGATCAGCACTAGGTTTTTAATTTTTTATTATATAAACGGAAAAAGACCCAAAATTTGGAAAAACAATAATTTTTTAACTTTCTGCTATAAAACCTATAAAAATGGAAAAAAAAAAAATCTGATTTCTTCACAAATTTAGGCCAAAATTATTCCAATAAGTTTTATTTTCTTTAATTGGTTTGTGTGAAAGCTATAGCATCTACAAGCTATAGTATAAATACAGGAATTTTTATTTATTTTTTTTCATACTAATAATGCCGATGATCAGCAACTTATCGTGGGACTGTGATAGTGCGGCAGGCAATCTAACAATTTGTGGGAACGGACAATGACATCACCAGTGACACTAATACAGTGTGTCATTAGTACAGTGACAGTGTATATACTGTAATTAGCACTGATCAGACTGGGAAAGGGTGAACATCTAGGGGCAAAGGGTTAACTGTGTATTTACCATGTGCAAAGTGTGTACTGTGTGCTGTTTTTTGCTAATGAATTTGACTGTTTTTATTCCCTGATTTGCAGGGAGAGAAAAACGCCACATCGCTGCACTCAGAGAGCCCTGTGTTGTTTGCCAATACAGGAATCTTTTTTGTCATTCGCTGAGCTGATCAGCAGGTCCCTGTCATAATCTTTGGCCAGGACTTGTTGATTGGCCTGTCTTGTAGCGAATGACAGCACAGCTGAGGAGGCGGCCTCCCCTTGCTTGGAGATGCTGGATCATGTACGCGATCCACCGCAGCCGGGCCACCTTGTAGCTGTACATCTACAGTGAGCGGTCTACAAACGGTTAATTTGTAAGTTATTTATGTAATTTCCATCAAAATCTTTTAATCCATCTAACATTACTATTAGCAGACTATTAGCATATTAGTGCTGCTGTCCAAGCATGTCTCTGTAACGCTACATACAGCAGCCACCCAAAGCCAGAAGAAGCTGGCCGGATCACCAGGGGAAAATAAAGGTGGAAAAAAAAAAACCTAAAAAAAAAAAAAACTAACGCAGCCACAAGATCCAAGTACAGGTAAGCTGCCATAAAGGAATTCTGACTTATCTGTAAATTTCTTATCTTGGAGCACAGTACAGGACACAGGCTGGATCATGGTCTCCGGGTTATAGGCTGCTACCTTCAGGTGATTCAGGCGACAGGCAAATTTTTTGAGCAACAGTCACCTGATGCAGGAATGCCTAGGAACTGCCAGGAACACCTCACCGATCTGCTGGAGTGAGCACGTATGGGTCCCAGACATACCATTAGAGTACAGGTTCTTTCAATGCACCTGTCAATAGCGGACTTGGGAGCCAGGGTATTCTTTTTGGAGACCCTGTTGGCAGGATGAAAAGAAAGTCTGAGGCTTTCAGATAAAATTTGACAGCCCTGACTGCATCCAAATGATGGAGAGCAATTTCCTTGGGATGCTTGGGAGCAGGGCACAAGGAATATGGGACAATGTCTTTATTAAGGCAGAAGGATGATACAACTTTAGGGAGAATAGGGGAGGGTTTGGAGTTAAGACTACCTTGTCCCTGTGAAGGTTCAGGAAGGGTTCCTTACAAGAGAGGCCCGCTAACTCAGGTGTCTGACAGATTCCACAGCCACCGAGGATACTTTGCAGGAGAGATCACCCAAGGGAAGGTTCCCCAATTGGTTTAAAGGGTGGCTTCTGCAGGGCAGAGGAGACCAGACTAAGATCTCAAGGAAGCAGAGGGTTCTGTAATTGAGGTCTTATCTTTGAGACTCTTTGATAGAATTTTTTTTTTTTTTTTTTACAAGAGAAGCAACAGGATTTTGGAATTGGATGGACAAAGTTGAAACCTTTCCCCAATTGCAGAAAAGCCAGAATATGACGTATTGACAAGTCCTTGAGTTTGAAATGCTCACACCAGGTGAAAATGGATCTCCACGTACGGTAGTAGATTTTTCTAGAGATGGCTTTTCTGCCCTTGAGTAATGTGTGAATTACAGAGTTTGAGTTATCCCTGTCCTTCAAGTCCTGGGCTCCAACAGCCATGCCGTTAAGACCAGTGACTGAGAAGAAGGGTGGTACAGGGGACTCTGGGACAGCAGGTCTTGCCTTTGGAGAGACCAGGGTTTACTCTTAGAAGTTTGCATATGTTTGTTTACCAGGTTCTTTTGGGCCAGGCTGGTGCAATGACAATCACCGATTTCTTCTGTTCACCTAACTTGAGGAGAGGTCGAAGAAGAATCTGCACTGGAGGGAAAGCATATATTACCCTGAACCAAGTCCATGAGAACATCAGAACACTGGATACCAGTGCCAAAGGATCATTGGTCCTGGTTATAAACGGGCAAATTGTTGAAGAACCTGCAGGCCAGGATGTTCTCATATAGAGTCTGCCATTGCTAACATAGGAGATTGAAAATATTGGGTTGGAGAGACCATTCCCCTTAGTCCTGGAGATGATGAGGAAATCTGTCTTTCAATTGTCTTCTTCCAGGATGTGAATAACAGAGATTGCTGGGCAGTGCATTTCCATCCAGATGATCAGACTTCCTTCAAGGCTGCCTGATTTCTGGTTCCCCCTGATGATTGAGATAGGCCACTGTTGTGGCACTGTATCACTACACCCTGATTGCTCTAAGCTGCACTCTTAATTGCTCTTAGCTCCAAAATGTTAATGGTGAGCTTTGCTTCCCTGGATGACCAGTTTCCCTGAACTGTTAAAGCCAAGTTGGATGAGGTAAAACGGCCCTGTGGTTGCTTGTCTAAAAGATGGGTCAGAATTGTCAGGTTTAAAATAGTTGTAAACCTCGTCCATGAAATTGAAACAAAGCGTATTGTGCGTACTTGTCTCAACCCAGAGCACCGAGTGTCATTTCTCTCTGCTGCCTCATTCCTCTGTTAACTGCATGAGTCACTTCTAGAAGGTTTTCCTGACACCAAGAGAAAAAAAGGTGACAGAGGAGAGTTTTCCAACACACAGCCTGTTATTGACAGCGTTAGCTCTGTTCCTGCATTATGTGTGAAGGTGGGTGTGTCCCTTCCCTCCAATCAGCTCTCACTGAGGTCTGAAGATCAGACAAGCTGTATAAATTAAGCACTTTGAACAGCTGTAGAGAAGAGATCGCTTCAGCTAAACAGGTGCAATGTATGTAGGTAGATTTGTTTCATCTCTGTGTATCACAGAGGGCAGTCACTTCAGTGAGTATATGCAAGAGTTTGAAATCACTTTGACACTGAATAGCTTTATTTCGCCAAAAAGATGTGTTTTATGGCTTTACATTGCCACTTCTTCAGTTCAGGGTGATACACTCGTGTATCACATTGTATTGTTATGGTACTGTCGCATGTTCTGTCTCCCTTTGTAATGTACAGTGCTGAGCGAACTGTTGGTGCTTTATAAATACTGTATAATAATAATACACTGATGTTTGTGTAACAATTCAGATAAAACGTAATACATGAAATACATTAAAGTCTAGGCATGAAGAGGACGTCACACTGAAATATAGGCTCATCAAAAAAAATGTCATGTGTAAAAATATATAGACACATGGGAATAGGCATATCCTAATTTCTAGGTAATCCTTATAGTATCCATTAGCCATGGTGCTTAACATGCTTCCACACCTGGAAGAGGACATGCTACCTGGAATGCATGCTCTTTTTAATGGCACCAACAACCTGTTGGTGTAAGGACATGTCTGACCATTGGAGGACAGCACAGCATAGCTAGAGAACTGACCACAATGTGACCTTCTGCTTAGTGTGGTTAGTTTTTCATAGGAAAGCAGAGGAACTGGCAGGAACACCAGGGATTTCACACAAAGAAAGCAATACAAAAAGAACAGGATACTTTTTCAAATACATGGTACAGCAGGCACATATCAGGAATGTTGGGTTTACATATTGTTTAAGCAGCATGGTTAAATGATACTATGAGGATAACTTAGAAATTAAGATATGCCTATTTCCGTGTCCACACTTTTTACTATGCAACATTCTTTTGATGAGCCTATATTTCAGTGTGACATCATTTTAACATATATGCAGCTTTACAGAAACGGGTCCTCCTCCGTTCGGCTGCATATATGCGTACACGTGTTTGTGCTGGGAGCACACTGCACAGTGACTGGGCTCTCACCGAGAGGTCCTGTACGAACAATTTGGTTGCCAATCATCTGATCGCTGTGATAACATCTGATTGCTGTGACAGTGATCAGTAACTGTGCAGTCCACCTCTGTGTTTATTTATCTCTAGAATGAAGAAATAAATATAGGGTCTTTTCTCCTGCTACATGGAAAAAATATAAACAAAAACAAATAAAAAACAAACAAACACACACACTAAAAATAACCCAAAATAACAAAGAAAAAAAATAAGTAGATCAGGGTTTGATCATGGACAGTGTCAAAGCTGGGGTAAAAAAAAAAATTAATATATCTCTCTCTCTATCAGGAGATGTCCAATACCATTTGCCACCAAATGAAAGCCCAATTTGGGGGGAAAAAAACAAGGTATATTCCCCCCTGAATACACGAAGTAGGATACCACTGCGGTTTGCAGACTTCTTGCAGCAAAGTCCTCATAGCAAAACGGGGGGAAGAAGTGCTTGTATAGTTTATAAAACGGCTCCAAGTGGAAGTTCCATCTGAGACTAAAGCTTTGAGTTGAATTTCAGAACCAAGTTTAAAAAGTTTAACAATAGGGGGCGCTCGTGAGCAGCAGCCAGGATGGCTGCCTATTAATTTACTGTCTCGGCCGCCGGACACATCGGCCGATTTCTGACCCTCAGGGGGGGTCCCTCCGCTTCCTCCCTGGCCCCCTGTCCTTCCAGCACCCTGATGGGGAAAAAAACCCCGGCCCCCCGCACCTCCAGCGTCCAGCGGACCGTTCGGGAGGTTGCGGCCTACCCGCCGGAGATCGCGGGTGAAGCCGCGGCCTCGATTTTAGGCCGGCCGCCGGAGGCTTCCAGGACCCCGGCCGCGGATTCGCGGTTTTCGCCCCGGACAACAGCTGAAGCCCTGGCTGCAAGTTTGGGTCCCCTGCCATCACTACCTGCAGGTGAGATGGATCCTGGCAGTGGGGAGGACCTGGATCCCGAGCCATCCCAGCGGTTGCACATTCCATCCCTGCGGGATGCCGAGCTCCTGCGCCGCTTTAAAAGTATGCTGCAAACAGAATTGTCCTCCGCTACCTCCAAGCTGGCCGACCGTCTTTCGCGGGAAATTCGGGATTTGGGCAATCGGACGAATGATCTCGAAGATAAAATGGACGCTGCAGCCACAGTCATTGAAAATCACGAACAGGACCTGTGCGACCTTAAGAAGGAATTGGCGGACGCACTACTGCGGCTTGAGGATTTCGAAAACCGTTCCCGCCGTGGCAATTTGCGGTTAAGGGGTATTCCGGAAACGGTCACGGATCTTACCTCCACTGCTACTGCTCTGTTTCAGGAGCTGACACCCACTATTCCCATTGACCGGCTCGAATTTGACCGCATACATCGTTCTTTGGGCCCCAGACGACCGGATGGGCCCCCGAGGGACATTGTCATCAAGTTTACTTATTACCGCACTAAGGAAACTATCCTCTTGGCGGCCAGAAATAACCCTGATCTTAGCTTCCAGGGGCACCGCTACCAGCTTTTCGCGGACCTCTCTCAGACTACTCTCCAGAAGCGACGCCAGTTGAAGCCCTTCACCTCGGTCCTGGTGAAACACAGAATTAAATATGCCTGGGGCTTTCCGTTCCGCCTCACCTTCACCTACCAGGGCCGCAGTCATTCTGTGGCTACGCCGGAGGAGGCCCATTCTCTCCTGGAATCTCTACATCTTCTCTCGCCGGAAGCTGCTGATCGGAGCCCGGCTCATTCCTCTGGATCCTCGGCAAGGCCGCCCCCTCTGGGCCGCATCTGGGAGCGGTCGTCCAACAGGAGGGGGGCTCTCCCTCAGACCCCTTCGCGATCAAGTCCTTCCTGTTCTTCTCCAGGCTGAAGATGCGCCTTGGAACTCCCACATATCGTCTCACCGAGGGACTACCCTGACGAGATTGTGAGTTTGGCCCTTAGGGCCTCCCCGGTTTGTCGACATTCTAGGTTGAGACTGCTCCGGCTTGCCCTTTTGGGTTTCATCCCGGGTTGGGGGGGGGGGGGGTCTCTTCCTGGACTTAGGAATCTGGACTTTTTGCTGCCGCAGCCTGTTTTGGGTCCATGTGATGGTGCTTGGGTCTACGTTTGTGGTATTGGGTGATGGTTCCCTTGGGCTCCGGGGTGGGAGGTTGACCCGGTGGGCCTGGTTGGGTGGAGGGGGGTTGGCCCCTGTGGTTCTCTGGGTTTTTATGGGAAGGTCGTCGCGGAGGTTCCTGCTCCTGGGACTTTTAGTTTATTAAGATTTACTATATTCTATTATGTACATTGCCTTTTTGCCCCCTGAGGGCTTCTGTTTTGATGTTTCCATTTGCAGCCATGTGTCCGGTGGTAGAGTTACCCCTAACTGTATCCTTCATGTGTAGGATGCACGTCACCATTGGTGTGACACGATTGCACTATTGTGTATACTTTTTGTGTCTTTTTCCTTTCTTTGTTCTTCTCTTTTTCTCTGTTTTTTTTTGTTTTTGTTTTCTGCAGGGTTCCGGGACGCCATGATCCGATCGCCATTGGGAGTGGAAATTGCTGGCTGCTTTGGGCTTTTTTCTGCTGAGCGTGTTGCGTTGATACCGCCATGGCCTCACCCCTTTTGAAAATACATTCACAAAATGTTCAGGGCTTCAATTCGCCTCAGAAACGGACTAAAGTTTTTCATCACCTCAAGTCGCAACAAATAGATGTGGTATGTCTACAGGAGACCAGGTTTTCTCAGTCCTCCGCTCCGCGTTATCTTTCACCTCACTATCCCATCTTTTACACGGCCTCGGCTCCTGAGAAGCGTCGGGGTGTTCTGATAGCTTTTAAACGCAATCTCCCCTTTGTCTGTGCTCGGAATATAGCGGACCCCACGGGCAGGTATTTGCTTCTGCAAGGCACCCTCTGGGACCAGGAGGTTACCTTTGTCTCTTACTACGCGCCTAACCGTTTCCAGCATAAATTCTTTTCGCATCTTTGCACCATTATTTCTCGACACTCTAAGGGTCTTCTTCTTGTTATGGGGGATTCGAATGTTACCTTAGATTCCACACTGGATAGGCGCTACGCACAAGGAGCGACCCCCTCTCATGACTTGGTGCTGGAGGAACGTATGCGCTCTCTTTTGCGGACGGCGGGGCTAGCGGACGTCTGGAGGGAACTTCATCCAACTGAACGCGACTTTACGTTCTATTCTAACCCTCATGACAGTTTTTGTAGAATTGATCATATATTCATGCAGGTCCAGCAACTCCCCTCGGTCCGGCGGATAACTATTCCCTCCTCACCCTGGTCAGACCATGATCCTTTGGTACTCCTCCTTGCCCTTTCCGGGTCAGAACGACGCCCTTTTCATTGGCGCATCAATGACTCTTTACTGACCACTCAGGCTACCTGCCAAGAAATAGAATTCTTCTTACGGACATACTTTACGGAAAACTCGGGATCGGTCTCTTCAGCAGTGCCCCTATGGGAAGCGCATAAGGCCACGGTGCGGGGTCATGTTATACAGCTGGCTGCAGTCCGGAAACGGGAGCGGGAACGTCGACTCGGAGCTTCATTCTCTTCTGGCCTCTGCGGATGCGCGTTGGAAGTCATCTCCATCCGTGGCCCATAAACGCGCTCGGGACGCTCTGGCGACAGAATTGGACCTCCTTGCCTCTTCGGAGGCGGAACGGGCCTTGCGTTGGACCAAACATAAATTCTATCCCTGTGCTAATAAGCCCGGTCCCATGCTAGCCAGGAAACTCAATTCTGTGGGGAAACCCCAGAAACCGATTCGGCTTCGACTTTCCACGGGTGGCTGTACTTCTAATCCCCAGCAGATTGTTTCCCGATTCTCAGACTTCCTTTCGCGCCTCTATGCTGCCCCAGATCCCTTCCCTGTGGCCCAGGCAGAGGCATTCTTTCAGGACCTCCATCTTCCTGGATTAACCGAGGCAGCACAGGTGGCCCTCAACGCAGGTGTCACCGTACCGGAAGTGCTACAAGCAATCAAATCTTTATGGTCCACCGCGGCTCCAGGTCCAGACGGCTTCTCCGATCTCTATTATAAAAAATTCTCAGCCCTATTGGCGTCCTTTTTAGCTGCCTACTTTAATGAGTTACAACAGGGCTCCTTGCCCTCTCCGGACGCACTTAGGGCACATATCTCTATGATTCCTAAGACGACCGCTGATGTCCAGGAACCGCAAGCCTTCCGGCCCATCTCTCTTCTTAATGAAGACTTGAAAATATTGGGCAAGATCCTTAGTTTTCGCATCAATAAATATTTGTGTAGCCTGGTCCACGGGGACCAAGTAGGGTTCGTCCCCGGGAGGCAGGCGGGTGATAATGCCCGTAAGGTGGTCCATCTTATACATTTTCTGCAACAACGGAAAATCCCAGGATTCTTACTGTCCTTGGACATATATAAAGCTTTTGATTCTCTATCCTGGGAATATCTGCGGTTTGTGCTGTCTCGCTGGGGTTTCGGGGATTCTATTCTCTCTTGGATTCAAGCCTTGTATTCCTTTCCTTCAGCTTCCGTTAAATACGCTGGGTATTTCTCGGATCCCTTTCCTGTTGGGCGAGGGATGAGGCAGGGCTGCCCACTGTCCCCGGCGCTCTTTGTCCTGGCGCTTTAGCGCTCCGGACCGACTGCAATGTATCGGGGGTTCCATACGCGGGACAGGAGTTTAAGCTGAGCCTCTTTGCGGACGATGCCCTCTTGACCCTGACTAATCCTCTGACGACGCTTCCTAATTTGCAACGGGTTCTTGAGCGCTTTTCCTTGATCTCGGGTCTACGTATTAATTTGGATAAAACCGTTGCTCTCAATATTACTTTGGCTTCAGATTTGGTTTCGCGCCTACAATCCCACTTCCCTTACCGGTGGGCTTCCTCTTCTCTTGAATACTTGGGCATTCGCTTGACCCCCACCTATGACTCCCTTTTTGCTGCAAATTATTATCCTTTGCTTAGCTCCTTATCTTCTCTTATGCATTCCTGGCAATTTCCGCACCTGTCTTGGATAGGACGGGTTCATTCAGTGAAAATGACCATCTTGCCGAAATTGTTATATTATTTTCGCACCCTCCCAGTGCAAGTTCCCCCTCATTTTCTTCGGTTGCTTCAGGCGAAGTTTATGCGTTTTATCTGGGCCAATAAGCATCCCAGAGTTTCTAGAAATACGCTCTTTGCTCATAGACTCCAAGGTGGTCTTGGGGTACCCAATGTAACTAAGTATTATCAGGCGAGCCAAATTGCCCCGCTGTCTATGTTGCACGCTTCCTCCGATGTTCCTCTCTGGGTCCTGCTGGAACTGCCTAATTGTGCCCCTATCGCACTATCGACACTTCTATGGCTTCCCCCTGCCCTGCGCCCTACGGCGCTGAGTCCGATGTTGCTCCATGGCCTACGAGTCTGGGACTCGGTACGTTACTCCAGTGGCCCGATGTCACCTTTCTTGCCCTTGCTTCCAATCGTTAATAACCCTCTTTTCCCGCCGGGTCTAGATCACCCGAGGGCATTTTCTTGGTGGGTGGCTCATGGTTTCTCACAGGTGCGACACTTTTTGATTTTTCGGTCCTTTCCCACCTGGAATGTCCTCCGGGAGTCTCGGGATGTTCCCCCAGCGGAATTTTTTCGGTACGTTCAATTGCGGCACTGGCTACTCTCGCTGAGGGCCACTTCTGCTTTCCCATATCAGACATCTGCCTTTGAACGGCTTTGCCAGCAGCGTCCGGGCGCCTCGGGCCTTATCTCCCTTCTTTACGCAGCTTTGAACAGATGCTCGTCGCACACTTCTCTTTCATATGTAGTTCAGTGGGAACGCGACCTGGGAGTGGCTGTGGATCCGGAGGACTGGAATAAAGCCTGGTCACTCATAGCTAAATGTTCGTTTAATACGTCCACGCTTGGTATTGGGTGCCGGCTCGTTTGGCCCAGGCTAACCCTGCCTGTAGTGATCGATGTTTTCGGGGTTGTGGCCATCGTGGCGATGTACTGCATATCTGGTGGTCATGCCCGAGGTTGGTTCGTTTTTGGTCTCGTGTGTTTGGCCTCCTTTTCACTTTGTTTCATCTCTCCATACGCCGGAATGCTCGGTATGCTTTGCTTCATTGCCCCATGCCGGGCCTCTGGGCTCGTCAGCAGCGATTGGCTTCCTATTTGTTTTTATCGGCCACTAGGACAATTGCCCAGGCCTGGAGGAGTCCGTTTGTACTTTTTCAGGGGGTGCGGGATCGTATGACTACTATGATGCTCAATGAACAGATGTCGAGTATATGCAATGACTCTCAACATAAATTTTTGAAAATATGGGAACCGTGGTTGCAATATGCTTTTCCCACGCTCCCCCCGGCCAGTGTAGGGAGGTGATGGAGTTTTGTATTGGCGCTCATGGACCCTTGCTCTCTGGTGTGTGTTTTTGTTTTTTCTCTTTCTTTCTTCTCTGCTTTTCTTCTTTCCTTTTCTGTTTGTTTTGATGTGACAGTGGACAGCTGTCTTTAGTTGCGATAATCTGAGTTTCACTGATGTTATTGTAACCTATGTGCCATTGATAGCCCCTACGTGGGCATACGTTTTGCCTTATTGGAATTAGAGCGTTGTCTGCTCTATTATACATTTTCTATCGGTGCAATTGATAGCCCCTGCGTGGACGTGTTTTGTTGCCTCTGTTTTATACTGTTTAAAATTAATAAAAACCATTGAAATACAAAAAGTTTAACAATGTATAAGTGAATATGTTTCAAAGATAATTCTGGATTGGTGTAACATTAAAACACCATACTATACAGAAAACAAAAATAGTGTGAAGTAATGGATAAATTAGGTTTCACACTTGCTGTGCTATTACAGTAATGGCCAGAGAAAAATAGTGACCCTGTCTTGTCTATGTCTCTGGTCCCTATACAGGGTCCAGGCTTCACCTGTCATGGTGAGCATACCCACAAAGGGATCTTCAGGGTATAAAATTCCATAGGGTTGGACCATAGTGCTGGACCTGTATAGCACCCTGTGACTAACTAATCATGTTGCACCAAGTTCCGAGGTGAGCTCCCATGCAGGAACCAGTGCCCCAAGCAACATTACAGACCATCCTCATGTCGTGGGGTCTGGGTATGGTTCTCAAGGTTTCATCAAGGTTGCACTGTTTTGGATGCTTGGTTACTACTGTTGTATTATAAGATCGTGACAATTTCATTGAAGAATCTAAAGAAAAAAAAAATAAACTAGATACGCTAAGAGTGATTACTTCATAAGGGAGTAGGACACTAGCAAAAACTGAGGACTCAAGGAGTGGGCAAGGGTCATAGGAGAATGCCCAGAGAGCATGTGTTCAAAAGCTTTGCCAGTGTTCAATCACCTGAAGGTACCATCCTGTAACCAAGGGTCTATGAATATCAAGCCTGTGCCCTGTAATGTATGATTAAAGCGGAGCTCCACCCAAAAGGGTAAGTTCCGCTTTAAGGCCTTGTCCCCCACTCCCCGTTAAGGATTTGTACCTTGGGGGGGGGGGGCTATCCAAATTTGACAGGAACGATGTGGTCACATGCCTGATGAAGGGGTCCTGCAAGACTCCGAAACGTTGCTTTGCTGTAACTATGTGATCGTTCATTAAAACGTTTGGACCCATATTGGTGATCCTCAGTGTGCTGGTGACATTCTCCCTTGCTGATTCTGTTCGGTTCCAGCAGACAGTTGCTGCAGCACCCACTTATACACACAGCCATTTTTAACACAGGAATGTGTGCGTTTGGATTGTACATTTGCACTGGACACTGGAACGCACTGGACACCGCAATGCACTTAGTCTGTAATGCACTGGACACCAAATGCACTGTACGTGGTGCCTGGTGTGCTCTATTCCTCTCCTGTTGCTCCTCTGGCTGCAGAAGGTAAAATCAGGGACTTTCAGGCTGCCGCTGGCTGGGTCCTCATGGCCGAGGACCCAGTGAGCAGCCTAGCTATTTGCAGATCCGTTTGGATTTTTTTTTTATTTTTTCCTGGCTGGCCGGATAAATGGCTTTGGCAGGCCATAGTTTGAGGACCCTTAGCCTAGGCAAACAGAAGTGGAAGTTGTCCTCCTCCCCTCCCTCTCCGTAACCTTCTGGGACATGTGACAGGTCCCAGAAGACTACAAGACCATTCATAAAGTGCACCGCTACTCTCGCATGCACAGTTGGCACCTGGCTGTGAAGCCACAATGTGTTACAGCAGGGTGTCCACACTGAAGATGCCAGCGCCAAGGAGACAGGACGGTCGGTCAACCTGGCCGGTGCGGGGACACTGCAGGTTCGAGGGACAGGTGAGTGACAGTTATTTAAAAGTCAGCAGCTACAGTTTTTGTAGCTGCTGACTTTTATTTATTTTTTTCAATTCCCACTGGACCTTCGCATTAAGTATATTTCTCTTTCACAAAGGTTTTTATTAACAAATAGCACAGTCATACAGAGCCAACTGACAAAGCCAATGTTCCAAAGTGTACAACACACCTCAAAGTACAGCACCAAAATACAGTGGAATAAGGGGGAATCACAATGAGTAGATTATTGCAATATTTAAACTGATCCACAGTATGAAAGTAATGTTCAAATATTCTTAAAGATGAGAACATAATTGTCAGTAGAAACAAAAAGGGGGCTAGAAGAGGCCTAGACCCAAAACTGTAAGGAGATGCACTGAGGTACAGCATGTTCGTGGCCAATGGACCGGAGTCCGTCAACTGAAATATATAAAAGAGAGAGAGCCAAAGAAGACCCCGGTCCCCTGATGAAAGAGGAGGGGAACTAGAGATGCTGAAATAAAAAGTGAGAAAAATTAGAGTAGAGTAAAAGAAAGAGAGATATCACAGGAACAGGTCAAGGGAATCAGACAGTAATGATGTCCATTTCTCGTTGACTATAACATTGTTCATGTGATGTTCCACTGCATAAAAACTTTTGCTATAGGGAGCTTAGTTGCAATAAAAAGCTGCGTTGCCAATTTGGATTCCACCTGGAATAATGAATCCACAGGTTTAAAAAAGAAGGGCTTCACAAGGATTCCTCTTTATGTCACAATGAAGTAACATTCATAATAGCCCATAAACTCGGATCCATCCATGTGGGCCATCGTCCCTGGCTGGGAACACCCACGGAAACATGGATACTGGGGAACTATATGGGCCAGTTGAACTGGTGTGTAATACCAGCTGTTGTGTAATACCAGCTTATAAGCATTTTCCAAAGTGGTTACATATCTGGAACACTTAGAAGCAGCTTGGAGCATAATCTGCCAATCCTCCAATGCTGGCCCCACCACTAGTTTGCTTTCCCAGTGTTGGTGAAAGGAGTGCATTGGGGGTTCCCCAGAGAAGATAATCGAAGAATATATCAGGGAGATTATACCCCTGGTGTGTGGACGTGACCTACATATGCTTTCGAAAGCCGTAAGGAGGTAAGGTGTCAAATGATACCCAAGGAGCTTCTGAATAAAATTACAGATCTAAAGGTAGCGATAATGTCCTCACAATGGTATCTAATGTGACGATCGGAGCGCACTGAACATCATGATCACAGCTGGGGTGAGCAGGGAACGAACATCCGAGAAACAGCATTCTGTGCACCAACTAAACTGACCCGGGTTATCCACACTGGGAAGGAACAGAGGACAGCATAAAAGCTGCAAGAGGGGTAAATAGGGTGAAAACAGGCCTGCTGAATATTTCATAAAGTCCCAGAGATAGAGTGTGTGTAGTAAAGAGGGGAAGATAAGAAGATATTTCAAGTAGATCTGGAGTCTTATACTTGCTATGGGGCTACAGTAATAGCAGGACAAATCTGCCTTAATTTTCTATGACACTTGTCCTTGTATAAGTCCAGGCTTTTCCTGGAGAGGTCATAAAGGTCTGGAAACCATAGGAATCCACCATGGACCTGCACCAGTATAGCACCCTGTGGCTAATTACACGCATTGCACTAAGTGCCGAAATAAGGGACCAAGTAGGACCCACAGCATGAGGTTTGGATAAGGCTCCCGATGTTTTACAGAGGTTACATTAATCTGAAAGTACTGCCTCCATTGTTATAGTAGAAGGCAGTGGAGAAGTTGATTGAAAAATCAACTGAAGAATTAAGAATGCATAATACCTAGTTAAGCACAGAACCTCCTCTGTAATGGAAGAAGAGGTCCATCAGCTACAGGTTACTAGCAAACTCAGGTCTCCTGGTGTTGGGGTAGGATTATAGGGCTACCCTCAAGGGAGCGTGTACAAAAGCTTTGCCAGTGTTCGATCACCCAAAAGTAGCAGCATTTAACCCATGCTCTATGATACAATAGTCAGTCATGTCCTGTACAATTAAATAACTACTTTTGCACAGTAAAAAATAAATTGCCTTTAGTGCCCGTTCACATACATGCAGATTGGATGCGGTTTGAACCAAATTCAATCCACATGAGATATGAAATAACATTGCTTCCAATGGTGCCTGTTCACATTTGTCCGTTGCACTGGCAGTGTGGATTCAGTGCGGTTTTAAAAAGCGTCATGTCCGATTTATGAGCGGTGGCTTCAGGTTCAGTTGCAGATTACAGGCTATTGACTTCTATTGAAACCGTTCCTAATCCGCTTATGTGTGAACAGGATAAGATCCTGAGCTAATCCTGTCCTGAACCTGATGCAAACCTGACGTGAACCTGTGAACAGCCACTGTATCAAATAGCTGTGAAACCTGAGCTTCAATCCGCACTGCATATGTATGAATCATCTCTTAATGAAGTGTGTCCAATCTGTTTGCTGCAATGTTTGTTCATACTTTTGCTGTCACTTACGTATTTAGGCTGCAGTCTCTGGTCTATAGTTCTTGACAACTCATCCACTCCAGTATTTTAAACAGAAAGTAAGGAGTTCTGTGATTGGAGGTGGAAGATGGTGGTTTTCATTCCCACCTCCTTCAATCACATAACAAATTGCACTCTGTTAAGAGTGCAAGGCTTGTTCTTTTTGTATAAATGTTAATTTAAGAGATAGGCAGAAACAAAGCAATATATGTAAAAAAAATTTGAAAATCAAAATTTATTCATAAATGTAGGTCAAAATATATTCTGCTACATGTCTTTGCTAAAAAAAAAAAAAAAAATCCCAATACGTGTAAATTAATTGGTTTACGTGCAAGTTATAGCGTTTACAAATGGTGTTTTATATACTGGAATTTTTTTTTTACGAATAATGGCGGCGATCATCTACTTATAGCAGGACTGCGGTGGGCATTCTGACACTGGGGGGAACTGACATCCCCAGTGACACCAATACAGTGATCAGTGCTAATAAAAAAAACTGTCACTGTTCGAATGACACTGGCAGGAAGGGGTTAACATCTGGGGCAATCAAAGGGTTATCTGTGTGCTGTTTCACTATGGGGGCTGTGTGTGCTCTTCACTGTAAGCACACTGCTTTGTATGGCTCTGCTATGCAGAGCCATACAAAGCAGTGTGCAGGAGCTGACAGGAGAGAGATCTGTATTGTTTACATACAGGTCTCTCCCCCGTCTGAAATACTCGGCGATCACCAGGTGCCGGGGAGTAATCACCCGCCGGGACCCAGTGATTGACAGCCAAAGCCGCAAATGACGGCACGGGTAGGGGGGAGCACCCCCTACCTGTAACTGCAAAATCACGTATATATACACATGTGATTTTGCGCACCTGTGCTGTCCTGTAGCAGTATTTCTGCTACAGAGTGGCACGGAACTGGTTAACATCAATTTCTCATTTAAATATTTATAGCATAGCCTATAGTGAATACTCCAAATTTATAAACAGTGAAAATAGGAATGGGTAGCAAATACATTTTTTTCTGGATAATCAGTTCTTTGTTAGCCTATGTAATAATCATAATAAACAGAATATAGAAGGTTAGTGGAGTCATCCAAGAAAAAGAAGGGAGGGGAAAAAAAAAAGGTTAGGATATTGAAGATATCAGTGAAAGAAAATGAAAGGAAGGAGGAATCATCCAACACACATAACCAATATGAGGATATGCTGAAAGGTTAGCTTGTACTCAAGGTCAAGTAGGAATCCCATGCACATAATACTGCATTAAACGTATCCAGAGTATTCCACAATCTATGCACAAGGTGTCCCATCAATGCAAGGCCTTTTCCAAATGGAGATGCCAAGCAAGTGACCTCCTATGAGATTTGTACTACAACTGACCTACAAGTCACCAGAGCCACAGGAGTCTGCTGACTGAATAAATGTAAACATTTTTAACAATTGCTGCTGCTGCAACCACAGATTGGTCACACCAGTACCTTATTTTTACATGTGCAAATGTCCATAAACAGGTTTAAAGCTAAATTATGGACAAAAACGAACACTACCTTAACCTTTAAAGCGGTATGAAACCCAAATGTAATAAAATTCAGCTTACTAATTCTTAGATGTGATGGCTGCATTAATTTTCTTCTTTTTTTTGGCCTGTCAATGTTGTTTCTCAATAGAACAGGCTATCGTACAGATCAGTTACAAGGTTTAGACCAGCCTTTCTCAACCAGGGTGCCCAGGTACCCTGGGGTGCCTTGAGGTTTCTTCAGGGGTGCCTTAGCAAAATGTCTAAAAATTGCCCAAAACTTGTATACAAGCCAGCAGGTGGAACAAGCCTGCCTTTTAGTTACACAAAGTTACAGGTTTTCATTGTGCACCATTACCACCTTCTAGTCGCTGGCATCCTGACAACCAATGACATCATCAACTGATAAGGAGCATGTCAGCTGGATGCACAGCATCCTTGTTTGCCCTTCCCCTGCCCCGATCCATCAATGCGGAGTTCACATTAGCTCAGTGATGGAGAAAAACTGGAATACTAGTCAGTACCAGTGTGCTAAAGTATATTTACTTTGGAAGAATAAATCACCTCTAATGTTAGGTGTCCTACATTTTAGAATGGGCTGCCTCGGGACATCATTTTAAAGGGTGCCTTGACTGAAAAAAGGTTGAGAAACACTGGTTTAGACAAACCATTTAGCACTGACAAGAGTGCTTAGCATGGTCAGTTTTTATTAATTTATGTAAAACCTTTATCGCAAAAGAAAAACAAACCTGCTACTGTAACTGCTTTTAACGTATGAGCTGAAGTTTGGCTTCAATTTGCTAGTTTATCTAAATCTGCTAGTACATCTAAAACATTACCCTTCCCTCAGCCTGACGTTGCTGCTATCCAAAGGTGTCTCTGTTACTCCTTCATCCAGAGTGGGGGGGACTTTAATACAGGAGGTGCGTTTCTAGCCAGATCACCAGGTGAAAAACAGAGGGGAAAATCCTAAAAACAAGAAAACAAATGCAGCCGCAACATCTAATAATTGACAAGGTGTAATATATTACATTTTTGGATTTGGGTTTAATACCACTTTAATACTTCGTAAATGTATGTATTTCCTTGTTATTCTTAGAAAATGCACACTTACCTCAAGGCTGAAGGAATACTGCTTCCTGCTTTCTTTAGGACAATTGTGGAAGTACAAGCTGTATAGGCCCTCCAAAGAGTTTGCAGTCACATTAAATGCAAACTAGAATGTAAATTGAAAAAAGAAAAAAAAAAAAAAAAAAAAGAAGGTTCAGGTCCAGCATAGTCATATTAAACAAATGTTTATGTACTCACTATGCATTAACTATGAGCAGACACAAGTACAGGTAGTATATATACCCGAGTTTGTCTTTAAGGCAAAATCCTGCTTTCGAAGGCAAAAATTAGCATTGCTAGCCAATCAGTCTCCAGAGCACATTACTGGGAGATCCTCAGTTTGCTGCTGTTTCAACACAGTTCAACCAGACTGGGACAAATAGGTGAAACCAACGTACTCCTTAAAGCGGTTGTAAAGGCTCAAGGTTTTTCATGCATTGTATGAATTAAGGTAGAAAAAAACCTGTGTACAGCAGCCCCCATTAATACTTACCTGAGCCCCATCACAGTCCAGCAATCTGCATGAGAGCCTCAGCTCTTTGGGGATTCTCCCTCCTTGCTGGCTAAGACAGTTATTGGCTCCAGCTGCTGTCAATCACAGCCAGTGAGCCAATAAGAAAATAGAAAGAGTGAGGCAAAGCCATGGCTCTGTGTGTGAATGGACACGCAGAGCAGCGTCTTGGGAGCGAGCCTGCTCGAGTGCCCCCATAACAAGCGGTTTGCTCTGGGGGCACTCGGCAGGAGGGAAGGGCCAGCAGCACCAGCGGGTGACCCAAGAAGAGGAGGATTGGGGCTGCTCTGTGCACAACCACTGCACACAGCAGGTAAATATAACATGCAATTATAAGTTTAAAAGGCTTACAAAGCAGAGGTATAGATCACCCATAGAGGGGAGATCTCAAGGTACTGGGATAGGTCACCAACTCACCATACATTTAAGCAGTGGGGTCCCCCAAAGCCGGGGTCATATCATGGAAAAACGTGTTGGGGACCAAGAGAGGCCACCTAGGAAAAGGCTTAAAAGGAGAACTAACCGCGGTGTAACCAAACCAAACAACTTTATTGAGATCAAAATTAAAGAAAATTAGGCCAAGTGGCCAGCAATCCTCCAATCACCATTAAAATAAGGTTAGATAACCTTAAAATACAACCCCGGGCTCTGCACATCCACTCATTTACACTGCAATGCATTCACTAGGTCTCATAGAGAGCGTAGCATGACAGGCCAGCAATTTCAAGACCGGCAGTCAGTATATGCTAGTAAGCAGAAGGCGGGCTTAGCTCAATAATCAACCAACAGTCAGAGAGTCGTGCTGACTGCAGTTTGCTCTATAGAGGGATCTGTGTACTGATAATAAACGGGGGATTCCGCCATTAGGTATCCAGGCATCGGGTGGCTGAAAACTTCGATGTCAGTTAGGGCAGGACCCACGGCTCGTTGTCTAACCTTATTTTAATGGTGATTGGAGGATTGTTGGCCACTTGGCCTACTTTTATTTAATTATGATCTCAATAAAGTTGTTTGGTTATACCGCGGTTGGTTCTCCTTTGTGCCTTTTCCTAGGTGGCCTCTTTTGCTCCTCAACACGTTTTCCTAAATATAACATATAATTTTTTTTCGTTTGTTTAAATTGCCTTTAATATCACTTTAACAGACAACTGTACTTTTACATCCTTTCTGACTCGCCTCCCTGAGAAAAAGTTACACACCTACCTCACCCCAGAAGAGTAACTTACAGAATCAGACTGCTGCAAGAAAATTCACTCAGGAACAACTGAGCTGCCCTGAAGACCGCTCACACCTGTGTATCCCTTGTTCTGGGGGTCTGGCGCCGCCCCATGAAAAATGCCGCCCAGGGCAAACGCCTTGTTTGCCTCGCAGTAGATACGCCCCTGGCTGCATCTCCACTCAGGACCACCAACCCAATATTCTCCTAGAAGAACTAGCTCAGGGGGCAAAAGCTTCTCTCTTGCACAATCCGCCCCTGCCCCTTTTTCCTGTTACCAGCATAAGAAGCAAGGGTAAATATCACCCACTAGGAAACCATACAGGGGTTCAGACTCTTCCATACTCTACTAAAAATATCAAAATAACTTTTTAGTTTTTGACAGTTTGGAGAGGAAAAAGGGACATTTTGCCATCTGGAACAGAGGAAACAACAAAAACTATTCCCCCAATTAGTAATACAGGTGCTTTAATTGTTGTCTGTTTCCCTTGTGGAGAGATTTACATCACACCCTCTCCTGCTGACACAAGAGACAGATTTTTTTTACCGTTGGTGGTAATGTCGGCCCATTGAACAGACGATTTTTCGTTTTTTGTTAAAAAAAACGGCCGGTTTTCGACCCATCTATGGCCTGCATTAGAAGAAAATCGGAAAGCAATAAAAGACCTCAAAAGATGGGTGGCCCTGAGCAAATGGTTTACATCCTGGGTCACTCATCTGTTCCTAATTTTAACACCTCTGGTGTTTGTTTACATGCCAACAACTGTCAACCTATCATTGATTTGCACAAGATACCTGGCCACAGCTGAAGGAACACACACACATATTCTCCTTAGAGACTTTTGCTCTGTTCACACTTGTGAGACTCCAAAGTTGCATGATTTCCAGTACAACTTTGATGTGACTTTACACTCTCTAGCACTCAAGTCGCATCAAAGTAGTGCAGGAACCTTTTCAAAGTCGCATAGATCCAAACAGGTGCCATTGATAACAAAGGACTGTGACTTGTCCAAAGTTGCATGACAAGTCACACAAAGTGTGAATGGAGCCTTACGCTAATTCCTGGTGGTGTATGGCCTTGATTAGCATTGTGAATGAGGCCTAATTCAAATCAACACCACTTCTGTACATACAGGAAGCCCCTAAATTACAAGCCAGGGTTTTTGAAAGCCCCTCCGCATCCCAAAATGCATAGTGTGTTTTTTTTGCCCATTGGAGTGCCTGTATTGCTCTATAAGCTGTTGGAGGAATGGAGGTCCACTGTTATGAAGCGCAGGTCAAGGACTGCATGCTGTGAGTACAAACCTTCTAGGCTTTTATAAAAAAAAAAAAAAAAAAAAAAAAAAAAAGGATGTACAAGCACCTAGCTTTGTATATGCTTTTCGAACAGCCATTATTCTCTAATAAAAAGTCTGGTGCAAGCGTGGACTTCAGGAATACAGGGAACTGCAAGGAATAAACACTGTCCAACCTGCAGAAAGGAAGTTGGATATCAGTAGAAGATGATGAAAATATACCTGGAAGGAAGCAACCCCTTTTTCAACTTTAATCTGATGACACTGCAACAGAGAAAAAGAAAAGGTTACCTATGCCTGATGTGATACATTTGTCAGAAATTACAATGACAGATGTAAAATAGTAAGAGTTATAAATGTTTGTAGTCATTTTTAGAACACCTTTGGCTGCTTGGGTAGAATGGGAAAGCAAGCATTCTCCGAAAGAAAATATTTGGTGAACTCAAATTTTTTTTTCCACCTACTAGTTCCCTCTTGCAATGCAAAGTGCTTTAATCACTGAAACAATGGTCAATGAGCACAGATGTTTGCCTGGCAGTCTAAAGTACACAGGGGTTTATTTACTAAAGGTGGAAAATGCAAAATCAGCCTCACTTTTACATAGATACCACTTAGCTTCCAGGTTTTATTGTCAAAGCTTAATTGAACAAGCTGAGGTTAGAAGCGGATTGGTTTCAATGCAGAAGTGAGACGGATTTTGAACTCTCCACCTTTAATAAATAAACCCCACAGGTTTGGAGGTGGCCCTGGACACTCCCAGGAACAAGAGTGAGTGTTGGCTATATTAATTTGATACAACTACCAGCTATATGCAAATGCAAGCACCCCTATTTACCTCACAGTCCTAGAAGTCACAGAACCCTGGATATTTCATTATGCAATATCGTGAGAAAGTCAGGTTCAGTTAAAAATGGAATTTTAAGTTTTTAAAAAAAAAGTTAGGGAACAGGGGGGAGTTTTATTGCAGAAGAGCCACATTGTGTCTCTTCTACATTAAAGTTTCCTACCTGCCTGTCCTGCCACTGTATACTGAGCTGCACAGGGGGGTTGGGGGGGGGGGGGGGCGGCAGTAGCTGAAGAGACGGGCCTTGCCTCCCAGCATTACACAAGGTTGTGGTGGTTCCTTTCTACTGGGTGTAAAGGCACCCGCTTTGAAATGTGGGTTGCCATAGGTCGCGGATGTGGGGGTCCATCTGGAGGTAAGCATCGGGAACATATTGCAATATTAGTTCTTATTATATATAATAGATTGAAAATCAAAGTGGGTGGAACTAGCTATAATTTACATGCTATGATGGATATTTCATATATAGGTATTCGTCATCTAGTAGAAAACACTATATGAAGCACAATTCAGTGGGCTACAGTTTAAAATCACAGTAAACGCTACAGCCATTTGCAAACACTATAACCTTTACGTAAACCAATTCATTTACACGTATTGGGATTATTTTTTGTAGCAAAGACTTGTAGCAGAATATATTTTGGCCTAAATTTAAGATGAAATTAGATTTTTTAAGTTTTTTTACTGGACATGTTTAACCACTTGCCGTCCGCCTGCTGTTTATAAACGGCAGGGCGGTGGCAGTCCAGGGGCGGGTTGCCGTTCATAAATGGCACCCGCCTTTTCTAGCTGTGTGTGCCCGCTGTGCTGGACACAGTGAAACACCGATCGTCGGACGGGACCTCTGTACGAGGTCCCGATCATGTGATCACTGATTGGCGAATCAGTGATCACATGCAAAGTAGTAAGCAAGATGTCACTTGTGCCATCATTGCTTACTACGTGTGAAATCTGTGAATGATCACAGAGGTCACATGGTACAAGGCTATTCACAACAGCCTTGTACCATGTGACAAGCTGTGACCAATCACAGCTCACTCAGTACTTCTCAATGACTGCAAGAATGCAGACAGAGAGAAAGAGAAATGATTGCTTTTACATCCTATATGGGTGTAAAAGCAATCAGTGTAAAAAAAAAAAAATTTTCATCACCCCCCACAAGTAGTACAGTGTCACCATGGTGACACTGTACTGCTAGGGTGACAGTATGTTAAAAAAAAAAAAAATAAAAAATAATAATATAAAAAAATAAAATAAAAATGTAAAAAAAAAAAAGTTTAAAAATTATAAATTTTTGGTTATAAACTAATTTGGATGTTATTTTTTTACTAAAAAAATAACGGAATAAATTTTGGCCAAGATTTATGATGAAATATTATTTATTTTCAAAATTTTATTAAAAAAACACTTTTTCAAAATTTTTGGACTTTTTCATTTGCATAGTAAAAAAAATAAAAATCCCAGCGGTGAATAAATACCACCAAAATAAAGCTTTATCTGTCTCAAAAAAATGGTAAAAAATTCATATGGTACAGTGTTGCATGACCGTGCAATTGTCATTCAAAGTGTGATAGCGCTGAAAGCTGAAAATTGCCCTGGACAGGAAGGGGGTAAAAGTGTCCGGACAGGAAGTGGTTAATAGCAAAAATTCAAGAATATTGTTTTTTTTCTCAAAATCGTAGGTCTTTTTTTTTTTAATAGCACAAAAAATAAAACACACAGGCGATCAAATAACACCAAAAGAAAGCTCTATTCATGGGACAAGGACGTAAATTTAATTTAGGTGCAGCGTTCGTGACCGCGCAATTATCAGTTAAAGTAATGCAAAAAATGGCCTGGTTGGGGGGAGTAAATCCTCTGAAGGGCAAGTGGTTATCAGAACATAGCACAGTTTACATTTTATATGTCCAGAGTACCACCCTGTGGTGACATATTCAGTTTCCTAATTTGTATAGAAACAGTGACTATGCATCATTGATTTATCATTCCCTTTCATGCTCCCTCCTTTTGGCAACATTTACCATGAAAATTCTTTAACCACTTCCAGACCGGACACTTTTACCCCCTTCCTGACCAGGGCAATTTTCAGCTTTTAGCGCTATCACACTTTGAATGACAATTGCGCGGTCATGCAACACTGTACCCAAATTAATTTTTTACCATTTTTTTGAGATAGATAAAGCTTTATTTTGGTGGTATTTATTCACCGCTGGGATTTGTATTTTTTTTGCTATGTAAATGAAATGTCCAAAAATTTTGAAAAAAAGTGTTTTTTTTATAAAATTTTGCAAATAAATAATATTTCATCATAAATCTTAGCCAAAATTTATTCCGTTATCTTTTTAGTAAAAAAAAAAAATCCAAATTAGTTTATAAGCAAAAATTATAAATTTTTAAACATTTTTTTTTACATTTTTATTTTATTTTTTTATATTATTATTTTTTATTTTTATTTTTATTTTTTACATACTGTCACCCTAGCAGTACAGTGTCACCATGGTACTTGTGAGGGGTGATGAAGATTTTTTTTTTTTTTTTTTTACACTGATTGCTTTTACACCCATATAGGATGTAAAAGCAATCATTTCTCTTTCTCTCTGTGTGCATTCATGCACTCATTGAGAAGAACTGAGTGAGCTGTGATTGGTCACATCCTGTCACATGGTACAAGGCTTTTGTGAATAGCCTTGTACCATGTGACCTCTGTGATCATTCACAGATTTCACACATAGTAAGCAATGATGTCACAAGTGACATCTTGCTTACTACTTTCATGTGATCACTGATTGGCCAATCAGTGATCACATGATCGGGACCTCGTACAGAGGTCCCGTCCGACGATCGGTGTTTCACTGTGTCCGGAGGACACAGCGGGCACCGGATCGCGGTGCTGCGCGCTCCCAGGGAGCGCGCACAAGCAGGGTGCGGGGAGGCCGTTTATTGACGGCCACCCGACCCTGCAGTGCCACCGTCCGGCCGTTTATCAACGGCCGGTCGGCAAGTGGTTAAGTTTAAGTGTCTCTTAAAAAAAAAAAAAAAAAAAAAAAAAACTGTTACCAGCTCAGTGGTGTTATTCTTTTCTACTTTCCCACTGGAGTTTTCATCATGATGATTTGGGGTTTCTTCATTCTTTAGCTTTTCCTCTGTTTTTGGATCTTTAGACTTACTATTTATGTCCGGATTGTCTACACAAAACACACAGAATACAAGTTAGATATCAAAGCTTGAGCAGTGAGCCCAAATCAACACCCACTGTCCCAATTAGGATCTTCAAAGTCCACATTTAACTGATGCTTCTTGTGAATCTAGCCAACACTAACATTCAGACAATCAGATTTTCTGCCATGTTCAAGATAAAGCAAGGATGTTTTATTAAATTTCAAATCTATTTAGGTACGCAATAAAGTTATAGTGTATAAAATGACAATAAAATATCATCATTAGAAAGGTAAAAGCAACTCCACAACTTTTTCCCCCCCAGTTTCAAGGCCAAATCCAGATTCTGTGCTCCCCCTCCTCAGTCTCATCCTCTTCCCCCAGAGGCCCTCTGTGAGTATTCAATGTCGCTTTTTTCTAACATTCTTAAAAAGACTTTAAATTGGTGCTAAAGGGTTTTTTTCAGCAAGCAGCTCCCCATTCATTGCCCCTAATACTTACCTGAGGCTGATCCAGGAATGTGAACGAGAGCAGGAGCTCTCCTGGGTCACTCCCTCCTCATTGGCTCAGACACAGTGGCTCCTGCTGCTTTCGGTCACAGCCAGGGAGGAGGAAGTGGGGGGGTGAGACTGAACTGCACGCTTTGTCTCTTACGGCTACACAGAGGCGGTTTGGGAGCGAGCACGCACGAGTGCCCACAGAGCAAGCAGCAGGGAACAGGCTTGAGAGTCATAGAACCTGGGAGATCCCCAAGCAATGAATAAGAAGTATGGGAAACGACTAGGCAAACAGAACAGTGCGAATAGACACAACAATAGCAAGGGCCAACAGACCCAGCTTCCAAGTGTCACTGCAAGAACCCTGTTGCTGAATCATGCATGTACAAAAGACTGTATGTCCACCTAGTAAAACTTTGAAAAAGGTATGGACAGAAGACAAGGAAGAGTCCATACAAAGCTGGACAACTGAGGTTTGACGTCTGAATGCCCAGGAAACTCCCCAGGAGGAGTGAGCACATAACACTGCAGGAGGAGCCATATCTTTCAGAGCATAAGCTCTTGCCAGGAGTTGTCATATCTGTCTAGTGATGTTAGATTTTGAAGCAGGGCATTATTGTAAGATCTTGAGGGTAGGGTGAATAGGGAGTCCATCTTTCTGACCGATGCTGTAGCTTTAAGATAGACTCTGATGGCTCTGACCATGTCCAGGCAGTGAAAAGCAATTTCATTTGGGTGCTTAGGAGTAGGGCACAAAGAGGGAAGGACTATTTCTTCTTTGAGTGAAAGACTGTCACCACCTTGTGGAAAAAAAAAAAAGAAGAGGGTCTTGGGCACAAACACTACTTTGCCCTTGTGAAGAATGAAAATTGGTTCTTTGCAAGAAAGCCAATAACTCAGACACATCTAACAGTGGTGATAACTACTTTGCAGAAGAGATCATACAAGGGAACGTCCCTAGTGGAAAGAATTAAGGTCCCAATGAAAAACAGGATGGTGTAAGAGAAGTCTGATCTGAGATACACCTTGAATAAAAGGTCTTTACCAGAGAGAGTAAGGCCAGAGAGTATTTGAAAAGAACAGACAAGGCTGAAACTTGTCCTTTTCAGAGCACTTAAAGTGGAATTAAACTCTCATATTTAAAAAAATAAATAAAAAAATAAAAAAATAAAAACCACACCGACAGGCAGGTTTTTTTTATAGCAGAATTTATGGTTCTCTCTGACTGTCAGCTCAGAGTGCATTTACAGCAAAAACTACATCCCCCAGAGGAAGCTACGAGTCCCTGTAGCGTAACGCGTAGGGGAGGGGCGGTGACGTCATCACGCATCCACAGAGGAAACGGCGAGTATAGCGAGTGAACACACACACACCTGCAGGGCTGTTTGCAGGAGGACCTGGATTTATTTACACAAAGCGTTACTTTTGCTGATACCATGTGAGTGGGAGATCAGAAGCTCATTAAACATTTTTACTAAGGATAAGACACTATGTTTCTTTTTCCCTTTTCTATGTATGCATCGTTTATGGAGGAATAAGCCAAGCAGATAGAGGAGAAAGTCCTAATTGAGAAAAGCTGAATTGAGGAGAAAGGAGAGGAGGAAGGAGAGAGAGGTTCATGCCATGAACATAGACTTACCACGCCAGTCAGATTGATTCACATTACCATCTCAATTCGTATGAACTGAACTATTATTAATTCATACAAAATTTTCTTCCAGTTTATTTTATTTTATTTATTTATTATTTTTTAAATAGTTTTTCAGGCACGAAGTTTTTTATGTATTGATTTACAATATTAATGGAATTTTTTCACTTCTATCATGGATTCAAGTATTATGCAATTATGAATTTAAGTATTATGGATATAGATTATTATTGAATTTTTAGTTATATACAATTATTTATTTATTTATTTAGAGCACTTAGATTTGTTAATTTTGGAGCGCGGTACAATATAGATATATGCATTTACAGCACCGCTCTGTGAAGCTACTCACATGCGCAGAAGTGATGTTATTGCACAAGTGTGTTTAATTCCGCTTTAAGGCCCAGTTCTGGTCAAGCCCTGATTGTAGGAAGGCCAGGTTGCGAGGCACAGCGTAATCTAATTTACACTAAGCAAAGTAGTATTTACAGGTACCATAATAGATGTTTAACTGCTTTCCCACCACCCTATAGTAGATCTACTGCTACAGGGCTGCGCAAAATCACATTATATATATATATATATACACACACACACACACACACACACACACACACACACACACACACGTGATTTGCATTTCCAGGTAGGGTATGCGTGCACTGCCCTACCCGCACCGCCACTGGTGGCTAGGGATGTCAGTCACTGAGTGCTGGCTGGAGATTCCCCACCAGCACCCGGCAATTGCCAAGTAACACTGACAGGGAACAACACAGGTCTCTCTCCTGCCAGCAAGGTCAAGGTGCTTTGTATTTCCCCAAGTAAAACACACACATCACACACAGTAAAACAGCACAGTTAACCCTTTGATCACCCGTTAACCCCTTCATGCCCAGTGCTATTAGTACAGTGTCAGTGCTTTCTATTAGCACTGATCACTGTATTAGTGTCATTGGGATGTCACTGACACCAAGTCAGTTCCCCCCAGTGTCAGAATGTCCGCCTCAGTCCCGCTATAATTCGCTGATCGCCGCCATTACTAGTATTAAAAAAATTAAAATTCCAGTATATATATCGCCATTTGTAGATGCTATAACTTTGATGTAAACCAATTACATTACATGTATTGGATTTTTTTTTTTTTTTTTTTTAGCAGAGACATGTAGCAGTATATGAAGACTATGTACAGCGTTGCATGACCGTTGCAAAAAAAAAAAAATGGCCTGGTCAGGAAGGGGGGGGTAAATCCTCTGGAGGGCAAGTGGTTAATGAAGTTGCTTTGTTTTGCTTTAGCACAGTAGGAATGAGAGACTCAGACCCTCTCTGTTCCTCAAGAACTGGCCATGCCATTAAAGTCAGGAAAGAAGCAGGGTGGAACAGGGGCCCTGAGAGAGCAGGTCTGGCCTGTATGGAAGAGGTCAAGGGTCATCTCCTAGTAGTCTGAGTACATCTGTGTAGCAGGTTCTTCTCGGCTAGTTTGGTACAATGAGATCTACCTCATTCTTTTGCCTTTTTTTTTTTTTTTTTGTGTAGCAGTCGAGGCAGAATTCACACTGGTGGAAAGGCATTCGATGCCAGTGCTTGGCCCTAGCTACAGAGGTATATTCTTGCTGAATCTGAAGGCGAGGATATCCACACAATCAGAATCCACCACCTCTACCACATGAGGTTGAGAATCTCATGGTAAAGGGTCCTTTTCCCCAGGTCCAGGCAGTGATGTCTAAGATAATCTCACTTTCAATTGTCCACTCCTGGTATGTGCACAGCAGAGATTGCTGGACAGTGTTTCTCCTTTCATAAGATGATCTGGCTTGCTTCCTTGCATGACTCCTGGTACCCACTTTGTGATTGATGTAGGTCACAGTCATGGCATTACCTGATCGTACCCTGATTTGGGGTCCAGTGGTGCAATCCTCATCATTCTGAGCTCTGAAGTTGATAGGAAGTTGCGCTTCCTCTGGTGACCATGTTCCACAACCATGAAGGATTGGAACACTCCTCCGCAGCCAGGGAGAGACTGGAATCTATTCTTATTATATTCCAGTGAAATGGCAGAAACAACTTCCCCATTGTCAAGGCCGAGTTGAAAATCCACCTAGGGAATTCCTTGATGGACTGGTCAAGAGTATGCTTGTTCCATGGCAACAAGATGTTGTATTGGAGAGATCTCAGATAAAACTGGGTGAACACAACAGTCTTTAAGGAGGCCACCACAAGGCCCAGAACTCTCATTGAGAATCTCACAGAGGAGCATCTATTCCTAATTCCCGAACATGAGTTCTGAGAGAGAGCAATTTGTTTTCTGGAAGGAAGGCTTTTTCCTGGACTGTGTTTACAATTAGGCACAATTATTCCAGATGAAGAAAAAGGTAGGAGAGCAGATTTTTGAAAGCTGAACCAACCAATAAAGTATTTGAATGGTCTTGTGGACGTTTTCTAGAGAACCTGTGATCTGAATGCCCTGAGTTCTTAGAAGGGCAAGGAGAGGTGCAAGTACCTTTGTTAATACTATGGGAACAGAGGATAGGCCAAAAGACAGCACAAAAAACTGGAAATGATGGTCTCCTACTGCAAAGTGCAGAAAGAGCTGATCAGGCAAACAAATGGGAATATAGGCATCTTTGGATGACCATGGATATAAAGCATTCCTCTTGTCTCAGAGAGGCAGAAAAAGGCTTAATGGAGTCCATGCGGAATTTCAGAATTCAAATGTATTTGTTCAGTTATTTTAGATCTACGATAGGAAAAATACCCTGCTGGGTTTTTGTTCTGTGACAAGGTTTGAATAGAATACATGAAACGGTCCTACACGTGTACTTGAACAACTACTCCTTTGGAACAAAGAAGGTTCAAGGTATTTAACCAAAATCGGTTTGTTCCCCTTCAAAACTACAGGATGAAATCTCAGGTCTGGGACATCTGTGATCAAGAGACTGGCAAACTGTGACAGACATCTCCCTAGTCCTTGGAGAAAGGTCATCCCTTAATTGGGAAGAAGACTTGAAGGCTTAGGGGAAGACTTGGTAGATTTTGTGTTCCAAGTCTTGCATTGAAAGGAAGGGCTGAATTTTGGCCCGGAAGTTGAAGCCCGGGTAGAACCTTGAGGTGCTCTGCGTTTTGAAAAGGTAGAATCCCTGAATAAGGGGATTTTGGAACATTACGCTGTGGAACAAGAACCTTTCCTCCTGTGACATCTTTGCTGAATTTGTCAAGTGCCTCACAAAAGAGAAGTTCTCCTTCAAAGGGTGTGTGTGAGGCATCTGTTACAGGCAGCATCAGCTGATCAAGCTTTGAGCCACAAGGTTCTGTGTATGTGACTAGAAGTCAGAGCCTGCCTGGAAATCTGTGTCATAACTTGTTCTACGGCATCAACACAAAATTGCTAAAACTCATTCCTGGAAACCAAGATTGTGTTAATTGTTCATTGCCTTACTCCAAATAGCTGCAGTTTGGCAGACAGAAATTGCAGCAACAGCTAGTTGCAGATCTGAACCTGTAAGAGTAGAGAGCCTTTAAGAGCAACACAAACTTTCTTTAATCTTTGAATAAAGAAAATCTTCAATGGGTACAGTAAGAGGCTTAAGACTGAGACAGCAGAGTCTACTACCAGTAAAGACCACTATTTTGTGAAGCCTTTTGCACTGGACATGGCTCAGGAATGCTTCTGAGGAGGGGTAAAAAAAAATGTTCTGGATTTAGTCAATCATCAGATTGCCCATTCTATTTGTTCATGAATAGGAATGTCTTTTTAGATCTGTCAGGTATTTTGTACCCAAAAGTGCACAGAGAAACAGAGAAGAATCAAGTTCAACAATGCCATTGCTTCAGCATATACAGCAGCAACATTGGCAAACATGCTACGTGAAATTATAACATCAGGTTACAGAAGCCTGGGGGTGAGAAATGTTCTGCAGCCTCCTCCAAAACAGTTACCATGTCTTCTTCATACTCCTCCAAATTAGGTAGACAGTGAAGCTGGAGAAGAAGCATGGCATATTTGAGCCCTGAACAGTGATGTCCGTATTAAAGGCATTAGCTGTTCGAGAAATTGTGACATAGTTGAAGAAAATAGAATCGGATGCAGAGACCGGTGCTAAAACAGGGTCCTGCTACAGTGCAAGTGATGTATCGTCACAATGGATTTAAGTGTTTTGTGGGCCTTTGGCAGGTGGAATGCTCACTTGTGCCTTTGCTAAGGTTCCGTTACACTTGGTTTCCTTCACTGCTATGGGTGAGAGTATTCCCATGTTTGTCACTCATGAAGTTGAGTGCGAAAGTGGGCTAAGTGTGTCTAAAAAGGAGTACAGAGCAACCCAGGTGCAGACCATCCTGTAGCAACATCCTTGTGGCGAAAAGATACGAGGAAATGCCTGAGTAACTTACAAAGGGCTCTAGGCGGGAGTGTTGTTAGAGCGTGCGACCTGTCGTGTGATGCAACATCTGCACGAAGCTCTAAGTTGATGAATTTTAGCACGGAGTTTGAAAAGTTTAACACTGTATAAGTTAATACATTCCAGGTTTACGGATAATTTTACCATCCAAATGCATACTACCCAGGACACACAGTGTATAGCAAGTAATGGAGATTTCCTGTCTCATATCTGCTGTGGGACTATCGTAACAGGGTGACCATGTCTTACCTGTACACACTGCTGGTCCCTATATAGGGTCGAAGCTTTGCTTGTCACAGTGGGCATACCCCCAAAAGTGGTTTTCAGGATCTGCGTTCCAAAAGGTATGTACCACAGTCCTGGACCTGTATAGCACCATGCCACTAACTACACGCATTGCAAGTATAGAGGCCTTCCCTGTGTTGTGGGGTCCAGGTATTGCTCCCAAGGTTATACCGGAGTTGCCCTGAGCTGGATGCACTGCTTCTGTTGTTGTATTAGAAGGCAGTGAAGCGTTGATTGAAGAATTCGAAGTTAGAATAATTAACTAGATACGCAAAGAGTGACTTCTCTGTAAGGGAGAGAAGGTAGGACACGAGCAAAAAAATGAGGACTCAGGTAGTGAGGTAGGGTTACAGAATACTCAGGGGACATATACTCAAAACTATGCCAGTGCCCAATCAACTGAAGGCACCAACCTACAGTGCCTTGAAAAAGTATTCATACCCCTTAAATTATCCACATTTTGCCATGTTACAACCAAAAACGTAAATGTAATTTATTGGGATTTTATGTGATAGACCAACACAAAGTGGCACATAATTGTGAAGTGGAAGGAAAACTATAAATGATTTTCAACATTTTTTACAAATAAATATCTGAAAAGTGTGGCGTGCATTTATATTCAGCCCCCATTACACTGATACCCCTAACTAAAATCTAGTGGAACCAATTGCCTTCATAAGTCACCTAATTAGTAAATAGAGTCCACCTATGTGTATTTTAAATCTCAGTATAAATACAGCTGTTCTGTGAAGCCAGTGGTTAGTGAACAAACAGAATCAAGAAGGCGAAGGAATACACTGGATAGGTGAGGGATAAAGTTGTGGAGAGGTTTAAAGCAGGGGTAGGTTATAAAAAAAATACCAAGCTTTGAACATCTCACGGAGCACTGTTCAATCCACCATCTGAACATGGAAAGAGTATGGCACAACTGCAAACCTATCAAGACATGGTCGTCCACCTAAACGGACAGGCCGGTCAAGGAGAGCATTAACCGGTTCCCGCCTGGCCAATAGCTCAGAGGTGGCCGGCAAAACACCTTGCCCCTCCGGGTCATTGAGCGTCCTTTCAGGCATGCTCAGTGCGCTTGCTCGCAGGGCCGCCTGCTGCGCGATCTGTCACCAGCCGTGTACCTTGGAAACGGCCGATGACAGATCTGTGTACCGGCCCCCTTTCCAGTACCAGGCGACCAATCACAGCAGGTCACATGACAGTTGTATACAATGGATAGCTTCCTTTCATGCCATTCATTGTAAACAAGTGTGTCTAGCTGTGAATGGTCACAGCAGTCACATGCACAAGCTGGGCCAATCACAGCCCAGCTGTGTCATGTGATTAGCTGTGGCCAAATCACAGCTAAGCACACAAAAAAAACCCTGAATGAATTAATGTCATTCAAGTAAATGCTTGCCTATAGCAAAGTAATTCTTTGCTATAAGCAAATTGTGTAAAAAAATAAAAAATACTGATCACTTCCCCAAATTAGTACAATGTTACTATGGTAACATTATACGACTTTGGTCATAGTGAAATATGGAAAGAAAAATCTTTAAAAAAAGAGAAAAAAAAAAAAAAAGTAAAAAAAATTACACACACACACACACACACACACACACACACACACACACACACACACACACACACACTTATTTTTTCGTACTGTCACTAGTGTCCCTGATCACCGCTATGCCAGTTATATGATGATGCTGTACTGCACTGGTGACAGTATGTAAAAAGAAAAAAAAAAATAGTGAAAATCATTTTAATTTTTTTAATTTTCCAGAAAATGACAAAAAAATTACAACTTCAAAAAACTCGCCATGCCTCTTATGAAATATGCCGGACTGTCTACTTTGCAAAAAGGGGTCATTTGGGGATATCTGTACTATTCTGACATTCTTGGACCTCAAGAAATTAGATTGGCTGTCAGTACTTCAGGATTGATCAATTTTCAGATCTATACCATAGTTTGTGAACTCTATAACTTTCCTACAAACTAAATAATACATCCTAACTTGGGTTATTTTCACCAAAGACATGTAGCAGAATACATCTCGGCCTAAATTTATGAAGAACAATTATTTATTTGCAAACTTTTATAACAAAAACAAAAAAAAGTGTTTTTTTTTCAAAATATTCGGTCTTTTTTTGTTAATTTAGCAAAAAATAAAAACCACGGCGGTGATTAAATATCACCAAAAGAAAGCTCTAGTTGTGTGAAGAAAATGATAAAATTTTAGTTTGGGTACAATGTTGTACGACCGTGCAATTGTCATTCAAAGTGTGAGCGCTGAAACCTTAAAAATGACCTGGGCAGGAGGGGGTAAAAGTGCCCGGAATGGAAGTGGTTAAATCAGAGAAGCAGCCAAGAAGCCCATGGTAACTCTGGAGGAGCTGCAGAGATCCACAGCTCAGGTGGGACAATCTGTCCACAGGACAACTATTAGTCGTGCACTCGACCAATCTGCCCTTTATGGATGGAGCCAAATACAGGGCAATCTTAGAAGAAATGATAATAGAATAGGTAGGCGCTACATTTAAATGTACCGCCTACCTATTCTATTATTATTATACAGGATTTATATAGCGCCATCAGTTTGCTCAGCACTTTACAATATAATGGGAGAAAATACAGCAGCAATACAGTTCAATACAAGAGGGTTAGGAGGGCCCTGCTCATTGGAGCTTACAATCTAAGAGGGAGGGGCTAGTGGTACAAAAGGTAGTAACTGTGGGGGATGGACTGGTAGGAGGAGTAGAAGATTCCATTATTAGCTAAGGGCAGGATAGGCTTCCCTGAAGAGATAGGTTTTCAGAGATCGCCTTACAGTGAGCAGAGTAGGCGATAGTCTGATAAATTGGGGTAGAGAGTTCCAGAGGATGGGGGCAGCTCTGAAGAATTCCTGGAGATGAACATGGGAGGAGGAGAGGGGAGCTAGAAAGCAGGAGGCTGTGCGAGGAGTGGAGATTACGGTTTGGGTGATATTTGGAGACAAGATCGTTGATATAATTTGGGGCAGAGTTATAAATGGCTTTAGATGTTATTGTTAATGTTTTGAATTTTATCCGTTGGGCAACGGGAAGCCAGTGGAGGGATTGGCAGACAGGGATGGCAGATACAGAACGGTTAGTAAGTTAGATGAGTCTGGCAGCAGCATTCATTATAGACTGAAGAGGGGATAGCCTGCGATGAGGTAGGCCAATGAGGAGAGAGTTACAATAGTCAAGGCGAGATATAACAAGGGAGTGAATAAGTTGCTTAGTGGTTTCCGAGGTTAGGAACGGGCGTATCTTGGAGATGTTGTGGAGGTGAAGTCTAGAAGATTTGGACAGTGATTGGATTTGGGGGTGAAAGGACAGATAGGAGTCTAGGATTACACCTAGTACCCTGGCATGAGGGGAGGGAATGATGATTGTGTTATTGATCTTGATGGAGAAGTCAGGGGAGGGGGCACGGGCTGGGGGGAATACTAAGAGCTCAGTTTTGGAAAGATTGAGTTTGAGGAAGTGGAGTGACATCCATGCCGATGTGTCACTTAGTAGGTTAGTGATGCGAGAGAAGACTAAAGGGGTGAGGTGAGGGGTAGAAAGTTAATTTTGTGTGTCATCAGCATAGAGATGGTACTAAAAGGCATGGGAGCTTATCATGTGACCAATGGAGGAGGTGTAGATAACGAAGAGAAGGGGTCCAAGGACAGAACCTTGAGGGACCCCTACAGAAAGAGGGAGTGGAGAGGAGGAGCCAGAGTTATAGATAACGCTGAAGGAGCACTGCAATACGTAGTTTAGTTTACACTGGCGCCTAAATAATCACCCTTATTGATTTGTATCAATCTTAGAAGAAAGTCTGCAAAAGACTTGAGACTGGGGCGGAGGTTCACGTTCCAGCAGGACAACAACCCTAAACATACAGCCAGAGCTACAATGCAATGGTTTAGATCAAAGCATATTCATGTGTTAGAATGGCCCAGTCAAAGTCCAGACCTAAATCCAATTGAGAATCTGTGGCAAGACTTGAAAATTGCTGTTCACAGACGCTCTCAATCCAATTCGACAGAGCTTTTGCAAAGAAGAATGGGCAAAAATGTCACTCACTAGATGTGCAAAACTGGTAGAGACATCCCGAAAAAGACTTGCAGCTGTAATTTCAGCAAAATGTGTTTCTACAAAGTATTGACTCCGGGGGGCTGAACACAAATACACACCACACTTTTTACATATTTGTAAAAAAATTTTGAAAACCATTTATCATTTTCTTTCCACTTCACAATTATGTGCCACTTTGTGTTGGTCTATCACATAAAATCCCAACACAATACATTGATGTTTTTGGTTGTAACATGACAAAATGTGGAAAATTTCAAGATGTATGAATACTTTCTTAAGGCACTGTATAACTGAGGGTTTGTGAATATCAAGTCTATGTCCTGTACTATGTGATTAAAACAAAAAAACATTTCCACAACTCCCACAAGCTCTGTTTATTACTGGTACACAAAAGGCTTGGTCTCACACCAGCTTATGAAGAAAGAGGAAAACATTTGTAGTTCCACTTCTTCCACATTTTATCGTATGGTGTAATTATGTTGGGGGAAGTGATGTCATTTTAGTGAAAAGATATTAGGCACTGTGCAGCTGCAGATTTACAGTAAAGCAAAAAAAAGCAAAAAAACAAATAGGTTCTTTATTACAGAAGAGACATGCAGTAAAGCCTGTCTGCAATCGTACAGTGAGCTGCGTGGGTAGAAAATCCCGGGGAGGTAGCTCACGGGTGTTGGACCTGGGAGCATCGGTAAGTATTCTGCCTTCAGTTCCACTTCAACAATAAAACCAAAAGAGAGGACTAATATATAGAGAAATTTGTACTTTTGAAAGTCTACATTTACTTCTTTTAGGCCAGGTTAATAAAAATATGTACATAAAATATATCTTTATAAATATACAGTAAATTTATCTTTTTGCCACCATTTACATCCAAATGATGGTGATTGGGAGGCTATAGAATCACCTAAGCATCACACTTTTTTATTAAGCTGTATATAGTCTGTGTTGCAGCCTGAAAAGATGTCCGTCTCTCTCGCTCTGACACACATACATGAATGAGTCACAGGAGGAACACTTCTGCTTCCGCTAACAGAGTATCATACTTTGTGTCTACATGTATATGTAAAAAAAATGCTGGGCTTTCTTAGAAAATCCACCATGCTTTGTACAAAGCACAACAGTCATGGAAGCACTCTGTATTAAAAGTTTATTTAAAACTTTTTAAATATATAGCTGTAAAAAGAAAAAAGAAAACAAAATTGACCAAAAATGATTTGATCTTCCCTTTTAATCACTAGCCTACAGGAAACTTATACCCCCTTCCTGCCCAGGCCAATTTCCAGCTTTCAGTGCTGTCACACTTTGAATGACAATTGCGCGGTCATGCAACACTGTACCCATATGAAATTTTTATCATTTTTTTGTGACAGATAGAGCTATATTTTGGTGGTATTTAATCAGCTCTAGGTCTTTTATTTTTTCTTAAACAAACCAAAAATCACTAAAAATTTTGAAAGAAAAAAATATTTTTTTCCTAGTTTTTGTTATAAAATTTTGTAAATAAGTGATTTTTCTTCTTCACTGATGTGCACTAATGAGGCTGTAGTGATGGGCACTGATAGGTGGCACTGATGGGCATTGACAGGCATCATTGATGGGCACTGAAAGGCAGCACTCTTATATGGCACTGATAGGCGGCACTGATGCACACTGATAGGTGGCAATGACTGGCACTGATTGGCAGCACTGATAGGTGGCACTAAAATGCAGCTCAGATGGGCACTGATATGTGGCATTGATGTGCACTGGTAGGCACTGATGGGCACTGGCAGGTGGCATGGATGAGCACTGACAGCTGGCACTGATGGACACTAACAGGTGGCACTGCTGGGGCTACACAGATCATCAGGGCACACTGATCATCAGTGCCCTGATGATCTGTGTACATGTCCCCTCCGAGGAATGCTGATTACCAGCTCTCCTCTCCTCACGAGCTGTCAGCATGACAGCTCGTGAGGAGAGAAGTGCAGATAACCGGCATTTCCCTGTTTACATGTGATCAGCTGTGATTGGACACAGCTGATCACATGACCAAGCCGACATCTTCGACTCTTTCTATTGATCGGTGATCCACTGTGTCCAAGGGACACAGAGCACCGCCGATCGCCGCGCAATCTCACAAAGCCACGCATGTGCGCTTAGAATGGGAGGATGTCGTACGACATCCTCCCAGAACGAGAGAACTGCCTTGCGCCCGTCATTGTACTATATGGCGGGCGGCAGGCAGTTAAAAGCAGCACGTAGAATCTCTTTGTTGTCTTGGATATTGAATTTACCTGCATCTCTACGTTCTCTCTTTGCAGTGGCTTGCTTGGCTTCAGTTTTTGCTGGCAGGCTTTGTGTTGTGGTGATTTTCTGTTGCTCATTGGAAGTGGAGAAGACAACTTCTGGCAGTTTGACATCAGTAGTGTTTGTAATACAAATTCTGTGGAAGGCAAGAAATCACAGCTCACCACACAAGAAAAAGAAGTAATATTGCTTATGAGTCTAATTGTATTATTCAAATTATAAATTCTGCCATGAGACTCATTGGGGAAAAAAAAAATAAAAGTATAAAATCACAGGTCCAGTTTATGAATAAAGCTTAACGCTGGGCAGCAGAGTAATAATAAATGAGCCTGCCCCCTCAAAGCAGAAAGATTTAGAGTATAATTAAAGTTAACTAAAGGCAAAACTATTTTAAAAGATAGAGTGCAGAGGGACTATGACACGTCAGGTTTTTGTTGCTGTCTGTGCCCCTAGGGAGATCCATCCTCTCGATTTGTCAGGTTTACCATAATCATTGAAAGTGAAAGTAAAAGACAATCCCAAATAATGGGTTGCCCCCAGAAGAAAAATAGAGGGCAAATCTTCCAATGGGGACACTAGTTATGGTTGTCACAAAGGTCACTATATTTCCATAGCATTGGCTATGGGGAAGTTTAGGGAAATCTCCCCAATGAGAGACATATCAGAAAAACATTTTCTTACCCTAATCAAAATGAAAAAAAAATAAAATAATAAAAATGACCACAAGTGTAAGAAGCATTCTTCTCACTGACCATCACACTAATGTATTACAAGCTGTATATATAGCGATTTTTAGCAGGGGTTCCCTAAGACGTGTGTGTGTGTGTGTGTGTGTGTGTGTGTGTTCAATTTCAATCTCGGCCCCCTATTCCTGTCCTATCAGAACTGCTTTTTTTAGGACTTGTTCGTAATAGCAGGAAGGACTGCTGCTTTTCTGAAAAACAATCCATGCTCAGGTCGCTTTTCAGAGGCATTTGACAGGTGGAAAGAGGCAATATGATGCCTCCTCACCACCTGGTTTAACCCCAGCATCAATCACCACACCACAACTGTGTGCAATGCGCACAAAGTTGCAGGGTGGTTGTAGTTCAACTCCATTCACCTGGAGGTGTACTTTCAGCTGCTGCAACAGCATGTGTATATCCCCAGCTGATGTTTCTGCAGCTAAAAGGGGGAGCAGTTTGGGGGTGGTAAAATCAGCTCAATTGCATGGTTTTACCACCCTCCAACCTCACAGGTGAACAGACCCTTGGTTCATATCTGTGTGGCTGCGTGTAGGGCAGCCTATTCATTTCAATGGGCTGCCTTACCCGCAGAAATGCAGGGAAAGTCGTCCCTGACCTTAGTTTTAAAATTGCACCACACCAAAAACACCCCACGTTGGCCAATGTATGGGGGTACCACTAAAGAGCAGAGCATTTGTCTGCATGTCAGGAATGAACACGATTTCACGTGCGTTCCGCGACACACAGTAACATGAGCCAAGCCTTGGCCAGGGGTACCTCGTGACTTAATAAACTTTGCAAGGGCACCCCGACTGGAAAAAAAATTGCGGAAAAACTGTTTTAGAGGACTAGATACATTTGAATTTAATAATGAATAAACACTTACGTTTTGGTTGAGAAATTCAGCTTGAGTAGGGCGACCCCTTTTGGACGATTCTGTAGAATACAGGTATGCAAATCTTGGTCCTCCAACAAATTAAAAGGGAATACAAGGGATAAGGTGAGATATGCAAAAAAAAAAAAATTCCAGTATATATACCGCCATTTGTAGACGCTATAACTTTCACGCAAACCAATTAATTTACACGTATTGGGATTTTTTTTTTTTTTTTAGCAAAGATATGTCGCAGAATACATTTTGGCCTAAATTTAAGTTGAAATTTGATTTTTTTAAAAAATTTTTACTGGATATGTTTAATAGCAAAAAGTCATAATTTTTTTTTATCTTCAAAATATTTTTGTTTATAGCGCAAAAAATAGAAAACACAAAGGCGATCAAACACCACCGAAAGAAAGCTCTATATCTGGGGAAAAAAGGACGTAGATTTAATTTGGGTGCAGCGTTGCATGACTGCGCAATTGTCAGTTAAAGTAACACAGCACCGTATCACAAAAAATGGTCTGATCAGTAAGGGGGGTAAATCCTCTGGAGGGCAAGTGGTTAAAAAAAAAATAATACTTATATTGCAGATATGTACTGCATATGTTTTTTCTTCTTTATTTTGCATTGACATGCCTTCAATTCATTATTACGCAAATTAAATATTTTACATTTGTGACAATTTGTTATGATACAGAAATCCTATACAAAGGAATTCAGTTTTAAGCTTTTAATAAAGTCCAAATCCAGCTGTCACTTTAAAATATTTTGTTTGGACTAAGCTGAACTACAATCTTCACTAACAGACGTGCCCTCTGTGAGTGCTGTATAAACTGAAAGTAGCATCACCGACATACAGTGCCTTCAAAAAGTATTCATACCCCTTGAAATTTTCCACATTTTGTCATGTTACAACCAAAAAACGTAAATATATTTTATTGGAATTTTATGTGATAGACCAACACAAAGTGGCCCATAATTGTGAAGATGAAAGAAAACTATAAATGACTTTAAAAATTTTTTACAAATAAATATCTGAGTGTGGCGTGCATTTGTATTCAGCCCCCTTTACTCTGATACCTCTAACTAAAATTTAGTGGAACCAATTGCCTTCAGACATTACGCAATTATTAAACAGAGTCCACCTGTATGTAATTTATTCTCAATATAAAAACAGCTGTTCTGTGAAGCCCTCAGAAGTTTGTCAGAGAACATTAGTGAACAAACAGCATCATGAAGGCCAAGGAACACACCAGACAGGTCAGGGATAAAGTTGTGGAGAAGTTTAAAGCAGGGTTAGGTTATAAAAACATATCCCAAGCTTTGAACATCTCACGGAGCACTGTTCAATCCACCAATCCGAAAATGGAAAAAGTATGGCACAACTGCAAACCTACCAAGACATGGCCGTCCACGTAAACTGACAAGCCGGGCAAGGAGAGCATTCATCAGAGAAGCAGCCAAGAGGCCCATGGTAACTCTGAAGGAGCTGCAAAGATCCACAGCTCAGGTGGAAGAATCTATCCACAGGACAACTATTAGTCATACACTCCACAAATCCGGCCTTTATAGAAGAGTGACAAGAAGAAATCCATTGTTGAAAGAAAGCCATAAGAAGTTTCATTTGCAGTTTACGAGAAGCCATGTGGGGGACACAGCTAACATGTGGAAGAAGGTGCTCTGGTCAAATGAGACCAGAATTTAACTATTTGGCCTAAAAGCAAAATGCTGTGTGGTGGAAAACGAACACTGCACATCACGCTGAATGCACCATCCCCACTTTTCTTCAGCAGGGACAGGGAAGCTGCTCAGAGTTGATGGAAAGATGGATGGAGCCATATACAGGACAATCTTAGAAAAAAACCTGTTAGAGTCTGCAAAAGACTTGAGACCGGGGCAGAGGTTCACCTTCCAGCAGGACAATGACCCTAAACATACAGCCAGAGCTACAATGGAATGGTTTAGATCAAAGCATATCCATGTGTTAGAATGGCCCAGTCAAAGTCCAGACCTAAATCCCATTGAGAATCTGTGGCAATACTTGAAAATTACTGTTCACAGATGCTCTCCATCCAATCTGACAAAGCTTGAGCTATTTTTCAAAGAAGAATGGGTAAAAACCTCACTCTCTAGATGTGCAAAGCTGGTAGAGACATCCCCAAAAAGACTTGCAGCTGTAATTGCAGCAAAAGGTGGTTCTACAAAGTGCTGACTCAGGGGAGCTGAATACAAATGCACACCACACTATTCAAATATTTGTTTGTAAAAAATTTTCCTTCCACTTCACAATTATGTGCCACTTTGTTTTGGTCTATCACATAAAATCCCAATAAAACACAAATGACATATTTGGTTGTAACATGACAAAATGTGGAAAATTTCAAGGGGTATGCATACTATTTCAAGGCATTGTACCATCTACAGGGCTGTGTTCTGCTAGCAAAGCTTGGAGTTTGCCTTTAAAGGCGGTGTTAGGCGGCCATCACTTTAAACCTCCAAAACAAGCATTTTCAGTTAATTTATATTTTTTGTGCAGTTTATCAGCAGTAGGGCAAACTACATACTGCTGCAATTTCATGTGTGCCTGATGTTCAGCTTTAAATGATTTGGGAGGTAAGGGACAAGCTTTTCATTTGGAACAAAGCTTGAGAGTTAAACAAACAGTAAATTCAGCTATCTGTATGTCTGGGCCTTCAAAAACTCTGATATGTGATTTTCACTATAACTCTGCCTATACATTTCTCTTTCATATACGGAGTTTGAAATTCCCCAGATTATGACAAGTTTGCTCTAGGGCCCTCACAGGCAGGCGATTCCTGTTGAATTAGCTGAAATTTGAGATGTGGCTGGCCCTGCAAGCATCAACCTGGCTCAACAAAATTTGATTGAAAAATCAAAGTCAGGTGTTAAAATGATCGGCCTAACAGTAACTGCGTTCTATCAGATGCAGTCATTGTATGGCAGAGGTAGTCTATTCAGGCAGCAGTGGGTGCGGCAGTTGCCTGCACAAAATGGCCAGCAGTGAAGATTGCCCCTTCCACACTGTTAGCGTGGAGCCGATTCCCTCTGAACAAAAGAAAATGGAGCCATTTATGGGAGCCTTTAGAAAGGATGTTCCTATGTATAGCTTGGAATTACCTATGTACATGGGGCAGCTCTTTTGACCCTCTCATCTCACTGATGATGGAAACAGTGCACTCTCTGCAGGAGTAACTGGACACAACAAACTCTAAACCCCTGCGCTGGGGATGGACTCAGCAGAAACTATAATAACAGTTCAGATATCCTGGAATATGCACTCCATGCTGCCCTCAACAGACCGGGGTAGTCCAAAGTCACTGGATACAAAAGAAAGCAAAAAGAGGGCGCACCGGCCTACTACATTATCGTAAAGAATATTTATTTAAAAGGATAAAAAGTAGGTATCATACTCACAATGGACATTTAAAACAGCCTCAGGGCTCTGAGGAAGAGGCTAGGTCCTCGAAACGCGTTAGCCAGTTGGAAGTCCAGGGTTCCATTGTTTTGGGTGTATATGCTATATGGATTGGATACCGCTGTTTATTGTGATGTGCCTTTGTTTTATATGTCCATTGTGAGTATGATAGCTACTTTTTATCCTATTAAATAAATATTCTTTACAATAATGCAGGCTGGTGCGCCCTCTTTTTGCTTTCTTTTGTATCCAGGAGAAACTTGATGCCACAGACCACATGGCACAGGCTGCCTAGGCTAAGAGTTAAGGGAGCGCAGTTTATTTACAGCAAGAAGACTTCATTTTAACTCCAAAATAATGTGATTTGGGAAGGCTGAATTGTGGCCTGCTGATCGATGTGAGATATGTATTTGACCGGGTCGAGTTTACACAAATAAAAAAACACAAACTTACTAGGTAAGTTGAGAAGCCGTCATTCTTGGTCCTGTCTAAGCTAAATCCAAACTGCATGAAAAATAAAAATACAGTATTGTGTAAACTGTGCATCAACAGAAGCATATATTTAAAGTTCACTATTGTGACATTTTACACCCATACTTGGCACCTATCAAAATATGTGCAGCGCTATTCAATGAATTATAATAAAATATATGTAAATATTTATTTATATATATATATATATATATATATATATATATATATATATATATATAAAAATGTCCCCAATGATAAGAACATAAATCAGTGATAGTCTCTATGATGAATATAGCGTGATCTACAGCTTTCAATCCAGTGGTGGTGCTCCCAGTGGTAAGGTAAGAATTACGCACTCACCAGAAGCGTCATTTAATTACGCAGTATGTAAATCAACACGGATCCACTTCACAGATATAGGTCTGGACTGGAACTCAGGGTAGGTTCTCCTTCAAGATGATATGGGTATGAGCCCTCAATGGATGTAGGTAGAGCCAGCTGGCCAGAGGTCCCTTTAAGGGATAGGTGGGTATAGATTCCTGTTTACAGGAGCTTCTCTCTCTGGGTCTGGTGGAAAGGAGACTGGATCGCAGCAGGGCTCTATAGAGCCACCACTGGATTGAAAGCTGTTGATCGCGCTCTATTAATCATACAGACTGATTTATGTTCTTATCATTGGGGAAATTTCTCACATATATTTTATTATAATTTATTGATTAGCGCTGCACATATTTTTATACGTTTATTACAAGGCTTTGTTTGGTTTCCTTGAGTGTTCAGATGCTTACCTTACAAGAGCGCTCACTTTCATTACTATTTTATTCTATATTTAGCACCTGTCCATCCCCTAACCCCCAATGTAATAGCAGACAGGGGATCTTCTCCCTGCACCCACAGTCACAATTTGAAAACGAGTTCTGTGAATGAACTACAAGTACAGGGAGTTCCCGTGGCAGATGGCTTGTAGTTCTCAATGAACTACAAGGGAGCTGTTTTTTTACCTGCAAAAACATGTGCATTCATTATTTTTTTTCATAAAAAAGGTGAATGTATGCTTTAAAATAGAAGATGGATTTACATACATGATGAATAGATATTTCTAACTAAATAGTGAGGATTGCCCCCTGCTAAAGTGTAAACAATAATACAGTGGAAAAAAATGAACTTCTTTGATAAAATCCAGATAAATTCACTAAGTTGGCAAATATGACCTTTCATTTTTTTTTTCCTTGTTGCTTGCTATTCTGATAACCATCAAGGGTTCCACTAGTTCAAACCCATTACCATCACCGTCAGATCCAGGATGCGGTTATGTCAAAGAGAGCATCTCTGACATCCCTTCATATAGGAATACAAATGTGGCTCATTATGTAACAGCACAGATGAGCAATGAGCATAAAAATCTGAAAGTGGTGCCAAGTATGCCTATAGGCCTCATGCACACTGCAATTCATAGAAGCTGCTTCTACAGGTTTGAGCTGTTTTGAGCTGTAATTTTTCTCTGCCTGCTAACTCCCCTCCATGTTAGCTTATGTGTCCATGTACTCTACAGGCTATTTAAGGAGCTTAGTGGCACGGAAGTTTACAGGCAAAAAAAAAAAACATCACTTGTACGTTCAGGAGAGCATAAAAAAAGCTCAAAAGTGAAAAAAAAAACAAAACATGCATTAGCATGCATAAACATGTATTACCGCATTCTAGACAGAATTCTGGCCAAAAGAAAGTATTAATGCCAGATGCTTGGAAAGAGCACCAATGCGCATAAAACACTGCATTTTTGATTCTGAAAACTCCTGTAGATCAAGAAAAGGTTGTTGAACTTCTCAGAGTGCATGAAGCCTTTTTGTGTAATGTCCAAACAACACTGCAGCCAGCCTCTCTTCTATTTGGTATAATTACTTTCATAGATCATATGTGCTGTAGGGAGATTATGATTTTAGAGTACAGTGGGGATCGAACGTTTGGGCACCCAAGCTAAAAATTTGTATTAATGTGCATAAAGAAGCCAAGGAAAGATGGAAAAATCTCCAAAAGGCATCAAATTACAGATTAGACATTCTTATAATATGTCAACAAAAGTTAGATTTTATTTCCATCATTTACACTTTCAAAATAACAGAAAACAAAAAAATGGCGTCTGCAAAAGTTTGGGCACCCTGCAGAGTTAATATCGTGTACTGCCCCCTTTGGCAAGTATCACAGCTTGTAAACGCTTTTTGTAGCCAGCCAAGAGTCTTTCAATTCTTGTTTGAGGTATCTTTGCCCATTCTTCCTTACAAAAGTCTTCCAGTTCTTTGAGATTTCTGGGCTGTCTGTCACGCACTGCTCTTTTAAGGTCTATCCATAGATTTTCAATTATGTTGAGATCAGGAGATTGTGAAGGCCATGGCAAAACCTTCAGTTTACGCCTCTTGATGTAATCCCCCGTGGATTTTGAGGTGTGTTTAGGATCATTATCCATTTGTAGAAGTCATCCTCTCTTTAACTTCAGCTTTTTCACAGATGGCATCAAGTTACCATCCAAAATTTGCTGAAATTTTATTGAATCCATTTTTCATTCTACTCGTGAGATGTTCCCTGTGCCACTGGCTGCAACACAACCCCAAAGCATGATTGATCCAACCCCATGCTTAACAGTTGGACAGAGGTTCTTTTCATTAAATTCTGTGCCCCTTCTTCTCCAAACGTACCTTTGCTCATTCCGGCCAAAAAGTTCAATTTTAACCTCATCGGTCCACAGAACTTGTTTCCAAAATGCATCAGGCTTGTCTATATGTTCATTTGCAAAGTTCAAACGATGATTTTTGTGGTGAGGACGTAGAAGAGGTTTTCTTCTGATGACTCTTCCATGAAGACCATATTTGTACAAGTATCTCTTTATAGTGGAATAGTGTACCACAACTCCAGTGTCTGCCAGATCTTTCTGGAGGGATCGTGCAGTCAAACGTGGGTTTTGAATTGTTTTTCTCACAATCCTGCGAGCTGTTCTGTCTGATATTTTTCTTGGTCTTCCAGATCTTGCTTTAACTTCCACTGTTCCTGATGACTGCCATTTCTTAATTACATTCCCAACAGAGGATACTTACATCTGAAAATGCTTTGCTATCTTCTTATAGCCTTCTCCAGCTTTGTGAGCGTCAACTATTTTCAGTTTCAGTTTTCTAGACAACTGCTTAGAAGAACCCATGGTGCTGATTGTTGGGGCAAGGTCAGATGAGTCTGGGCATTTAAAACCTTGACATCACCTGGTCTTCCCAGACGATGATTGAGAACAATCCATGACACTGGCAGGTCTCAGCTTTGCAAAGGGGGCAGTGCATGCTATAAATTCTGCAGGGTGCCCAAACTTTTGCAGATGCCATTTTTTTGTTTTCTGTTATTTTGAAAGTGTAAATGATGGAAATAAAATCTAACTTTTGTTGACATATTATAAGAATGTCTAATCTGTAATTTGATGCCTTTTGGAGATTTTTCCATCTTTCCTTGGCTTCTTCATGCACATTAATACAAATTTTTAGCTTGGGTGCCCAAACTTTCAATCCCCACTGTAGCTTGCAGCTTAAGAACTACGAATGGGGGACAAAATAGCAATTCATTTTTATAGGTATTGCAAACTTGCCTTTTAGAAGACTTCTGAAAAAGTGGAGTTGTTGCTTACTTCAAGTCTAAAACTAAAACGACTCGGTCTACAACAGGATTTCTTAACATTTTTACCTTGGAGGAACCCTTGGCGAAAACTGAACCCCTGAAAAAAACTTCACATCTACAGCTCACTGAACATTGGTGTGATCAGCAAACTGTGGATATAACAATTATTTTTAGAAATAGCATTAAATAATAGAATAAATATGAAACCTTATCTCCTTAATGTTAAACTTGTGCTTGCATTGCTGACAAGGGGACAGCAGGGCACATTACAGTAGTGGAGGTTTCCCTTAGCATGCAAAGCATTACAGGGAAGCTTCTGTGATAAGAGTACTGTTCTGTGCGCTAATACCCGCTGGCCCTCCATGCTTGTCCATCCCATGTGATGTCACATATAAGCACGTAGAATGGACAAGAGGGAAAGTCCAGTGGGGAACACCACAGACATTTAGGATGTTGCTTCCCTGTGCTGCTCTACATGCAGGGGATGAGCATTTCACGATAGAGTGTTAGCTAGGTGGAAACATAACCTACATGTCGCTTGCCTGCGATTGATGGGTGGATCACAGCGGATCCCCTGTGGACCTCTCACAGAACTTGAATCCCAGCTGGTAAACCCTGGTCTATAGGGTGACAACACTGCAGTGCTTTTTCACCAGAAAAAAAAAAGTGTTGTCACCTTGTTACAGCAAGTAGAAAATAAATGGATCAACTGGCAGGACCAAAAGGTAATTTTACAGGCAACTCAGAAGTACAAAATCGGTTGTTGTAAGACTAGTAACAGACTGCAGCATGTTTTTTGCATTTGCCCACTTTAAAGATTAAGTTAACATTTTGCATTTAAAAAAATGTTCTTTTATTAATTTTTCCCTCAAGAGCCTGAAAAGCATTGCGCTCACGGTCGGTGTGGATCAGGGGTGCAATGTCAAGTTTCTGCAGACAAGCCCTGCAGCTTTCAGCCTGATACAGGCTGACTGTTTACAAACTGCAGCGCTCATCAATGACCTCGCAGTGCACTGAGTACTACAAGCCATCAGCCGCAATGAGTGACAGTACTTGTATTTCTCTCATTCACAGAACTCTGTGAATGAATGACATGGCTGTGTGGATGGAGGCCTGCACAGAGGCGCTGTTTTCAAAATGTGACAGCGGCGCGGTTTTCAAAATGTGACAGTGGGTGCAGGGAAAAGAAGATCCCCCGCCCGCTGTCACAGGGAGAGAGGGGATCAGGTCTGAAGCATATTACCAAGAAATTGTTTTTAGGGTAGCGCCACAGGAAATAAATATCAAACCAATCAAAAATTAACAGCTGCGAACCTAACCTAAAAAAGGTGCATATAGTTGTAAATTAAGAAGGTTGCGCTTCATAAACCCAAATATAATAGTGACAAAGAATATTTGTGACAAAAAAATATATATATATAATATAATATAAAGTCCAAATATAGTGTTGAAATGAAGAAGCTTTCCAACAAATATCACCATGTGTAAATCCACCACCAAATAAAATGAATAAACTCACCAGAGTAATATGCTGAGCAAATTATAAAATCGGCATAAGTGCTTTCTGCTCTGGGAGCAATACTCTGCGGAAGGATGTAATATTCTGTAGAGGAGGTCTGTATATTCAAGGAGCAACACTCTACAGGGAACACTCTTGCTGAGAAAGAAAACAAACCCAGCCTCAAACACGCATGCGCAGACGGCTCAGGAACGTAATGACGTCACATCCACAGGCTCCGCCCTATGCGTTTCGTCATCGACATCCTCACGGAGCGGATGGGAAGGGCGCTCCCTGAGGGCGTCGATGACAAAACGCGTATGGCAGAGCCTGTGGATGTGACGTCATTACGTTCCCCAGCCGTCTGCGCATGCGTGTTTGAGGCTGGGTTCGTTTTCTTTGATAGTTACCATGCTTGTATTGCTGGTGTCGGCTGGGACACCTCTATGTGTAAGTGCAATATTGTTTGAATAAACAGGAAGTTTTTTTAAATACTGCACCATGAGTTCTCTGTTTTTTTATACCCTGCTTGGTTTGGACATCTGAGGAAAAGGTCTTATTTGAGAAGTGGATCCATCTTGCTGAGTGTTCCCTGCAGAGTATTGCTCCTTGAATATACAGACATCATCTAAGAATATTACATCCTTCCGCAGAGTATTGCTCCCAGAGCAGAAAGCACTTATGCCGATTTATAATTTGATCAGCATATTGCTCTGGTGAGTTTATTCATTTTATTTGGTGGTGGATTTACACATGGTGATATTTGTTGGACACAAATAAGTTTCTTCATTTCAACACTATATTTGGACTTTATTTATATTATATATATATTTTTTTTGTCACAAAGATTTTTTGTCACTGTTATATTTGGGTTTATGAAGCGCAACCTTCTTAATTTACTACTGAAGCATATTACACCTGAACTATCACGCTCTGAAATGTGATCTTATCCTTCAAGAATATATTTTAGCTTTACCAACCTTGCCTAAAACCTAATTGCAGTATCAACAGGAGCTGAAAGACTTTGTTCAATGTGACACACAAGCCTTTCATAAGTGGGGTTAACATGCATTTAAAAAGAACTTAGTCATAAGCATTCTATAATCAAACCTGTTTTAAATGAAACCTCCGCACCAAGCTGTCCAGGAAGAGATTTCCCCAAGGAGAATGTACCCATGGAAGTCAGTCAGCACAATGCGACCATCAAAAAGGAAGAGGGCTTTGGCATATCAGTCTATTGACACAACCAACACAAGGCTGGTTGTGTTGCCTCTGTATTATATAAAAGAAACAAAAACACCAAAGGAATGTTTGCTCCTCTCACTCAGAATAAATTAATCTGATTAAAATAAAAAAGGTTTAAAAACACATGGAGCCACTGACTTAGAACAAGAACAGGTGTGCTTTAACCCCTGGGAAACATGCATTTGGAGATACCTTCAGAAAAAAGGTGTATAAAAGCTTAATAAAAAATAATGCACAAAATTATTACAGGGACTGTAGCAATAATGCAGCACTCAGCAGGTGCCATTCACACTTGTACGAAATGTCATGTAACATTAGACACATAAATTCACATGACAAGTCGAAGCCCATTTTTTCAATGGCACCTGTTCAGATCATGTGTCTTAAAGTCGCAGTGACTTTGAAAACGTGCCTGCACTACTTTGATGAGACTTTTGATGTGACAGTGCCAGAGAGTGAAAAGTCACTCCAAAGTCACACTGAAAATCGTACGACTTTGGAGTTGCGCAAGTGTGAATGGAGCCTAAATGAACTCAGTACTGCCTGAAAATGTAGTCAACTTAAACAGATATTGGATTTTCGTGTATCAAATTATTGGAAGACCAGTTGCAATAATTGCATCTGTGGGTGCTTATCATGAAGTGAATAGCCAACAATAGATGCCATTTAAGATGTGGGGAAGCACACCTAGAGGGCTGAGATGTAAGTGGCTGTAAATTCTCCCAATATAATTATCAGCAAAGCACATCACCTACCAATAAATTGCCCATTCTAGACAGGTCTTCATCCTTCACAGATAAGCTGGTGATGTTCACATTCATGGATCCATTAGTAAAAAAGCCAAACGTGTTGAGATGCACTTTCTGTCGCAGGTCATCCTTCGATGAAAAAAAAAAAAGACAGTGAAAAAAGGAAACAAATTCAACCGCCACATTGAAGATGAGCTTTTGTTCTTGGATTCAGATACATTTTAAAATACAAACTTTTTTTTCTGCCCTGTTATCCTACCAGTAACAATTCCTGTCCTAGGATGACAACACTCATGCTGTACTGCATCTACATAGCAGCAGCTATATCACCTTAGGACAGTGAGTTAGGACTACAGGATGCTTTCTATACCCCATAACAAAGGGTGGTGGTGTTCTGTAGTTCAACTGGCCAGGGCGGACAACACTGCAGAAAGCATGGGACACAGGACAACACTGGATTTCTGACAGAATCAACAGGAATTTTTTTGCTCTCCTTGAACAGATATAATAAAACACATTCAAAGGTTTATATTAAACAACCCAAAAGGGAGCAAACAGGAGGAGCAGTGTTTATACATGTGAACAGATGGAAATTGCACCGCTTGCTTTATGTGATAAAACTAAAGATATTCCTTCTGTGGTGATAACAAATGAGTCATCAGCTGTGGGAAAGAAGAAACCACAACATGACAGTGAAAATCCAGTTCTGTCAAAGCCGTCATGTAATCCACCACTAGAAAATAAAACCGTACCTGTGCAGCACAAGGAGGCTGTCGTTGCTGACCTCTGACAATGCTAGCTGCCTTTCTATCATGATAATCCCGACTTCAGTACTTTCAGAACCACCAACCTGGACAAGTATACAAAATCAGGGCTTCTAAATTCACTTTCTAATCTGCATACTTGTTCTGATTCAGTGACTTAGCCAGGCAAATGGAGTTCTCAGAAGGAAGTCAGTCCTAATACTAACCTAACCACAGATCTAGCGTGGTCTGGCTGGAGGTCACGGCTCTAACTGCCAATGTGGGCCTCTGCTGTCATTATCCAGGACTGTGTCACCATAATAAGCCACCTGAATACTATCAGTGACTTGTTGGAAGCAGTGGTTCCAGAATGAGGTACAGAAATCTACGCTTGTATCTACTTGTGTATCAAGACACAGGGATGTCTCAAGACAGAGAGATGTGACCGCAACTTTGATTCCATGATAACTTTACTGCTGTCAATAGTCAGATAATATAAATGTTTAGGGCCTTTGACGCCCCTCTTAAACGCAATCCGTGCTAGATTGCTTATCGGGGCGCTTGACAGGTGGCTGGGAGGCAATATGTTGCCTGTTTATTCCTGAAAGTGCTGTACTACCGTCCTGCCACTGCATGCTTCACACTTTGCGGAGGGGCCCCATTCACTTGAATAGGTCGTGTTTGGCAGCAGTTCTGCTCCCCGAATGCAAAGAATCATTTTTGCTGTGAAGCATCGCAGATGCATATTCTTATTTTGGTGTGCCGGTTCAGGAAGGGGGGGGGGGTTTGGGGAAGGAGGCAGCATGGATTGGTGTGGTAAAACTGAGGCTCAACTTCCTGTTTTTACTGCCACTTCTATGAACAAGGCAGTAAAGCTTAAGTTCTTTTCTCTGACACCTATCTCTTCAGGGAAGCCAATCCTGCCCTCAGCTAACAATGGAATCTTCTTTTTCTCCTACCAGTCCATCCCCCACAGTTATCACCTTTTGTACCACTAGCCTCTCCCTCTCAGAGTGTAAGCTCCATGGAGCAGGGCCCTCCTAACCCTCTTGTATTGAACTGTATTGTCTCTCGTTATATTGTAAAGCGCTGAGCAAACTGCTGGCACTATATAAATCCTGTATAAAAATATAAGTCCTGTATAAAAATATAAGTCCTGTATAATAATAAAGTTCAATCTACCTAAATTTGCTTTCTCTGGTTTCTCCTTCCCCTCCCCCCCACACTAACATGCTCATGAAATGTTAAAATAAAACCAGTTTTTATTAAATAACTGTTTTTTTTAAACTTAGTGAGGTCCTTACTAGGTCTATATGCTTCTCTATGCAATGCAAATAGATCATGAATGCCAGAGTGCTGTGCAAAGCATCTTTTCAATATTTAATTTAATGGTATGCGACATAACAACAGAAAGAAAAGGTGACTTAACCAACCAGATAAGTCACACAAGGTAACAGTAGTACAATCAAGGAATCATTACATACTAATAAACAGAAAAGACTATGTTAGTTCGGGGCAACCATCATCATACGTGGATCTGAAGGCCAGTTACAGCATGGCCTCAGTACAATATTTGGGAGGATCCTACTGGGCAAGGTAAGTAAGAGCCCCCCCACACAGTGCCTTCGGATTCCAAAAGAGGTTTTCAGTAAATGGGAGAAGTCAACTGTAGCTCCATCCACTAGGGTCCATGCATACCAGATTTTTATATATTATAAAAGAAAAAAGAAAGAAAGAGAAAAAGAAGGAAAGAGAAAGAGAAAAAGAAGAAGGAAAGAGAAAGAGAAAAAGAAGGAGGAAAGAGAAAGAGAAAAAGAAGGAGGAAAGAGAAAGAGAAAAAGAAGGAGGAAAGAGAAAGAGAAAAAGAAGGAGGAAAGAGAAAGAGAAAAAGAAGGAGGAAAGAGAAAGAGAAAAAGAAGGAGGAAAGAGAAAGAGAAAAAGAAGGAGGAAAGAGAAAAGAGAAAAAAGAAGGAGGAAAGAGAAAGAGAAAAAAGAAGAAGGAAAGAGAAAGAGAAAAAAGGAGGAGGAAAGAGAAAGAGAAAAAGAAGGAAAGAGAAAGAGAAAAAGAAGGAAAGAGAAAGAGAAAAAGAAGGAAAGAGAAAGAGAAAAAGAAGGAAAGAGAAAGAGAAAAAGAAGGAAAGAGAAAGAGAAAAAGAAGGAAAGAGAAAGGGAAAAAGAAGGAAAGAGAAAGGGAAAGGGAAAAAGAAGGAAAGGGAAAAAGAAGGAAAGGAGAAAAAGAAGGAAAGGAGAAAAAGAAGGAAAGGAGAAAAAGAAGGAAAGGAGAAAAAGAAGGAAAGGAGAAAAAGAAGGAAAGGAGAAAAAGAAGGAAAGGAGAAAAAGAAGGAGAAAAAGAAGGAGAAAAAGAAGGAGAAAAAGAAGGAGAAAAAGAAGGAGAAAAAGAAGGAAAAAAAGAAGGAAAGGAGAAAAAGAAGGAAAGAGAAAGAGAAAAAGAAGGAAAGAGAAAGAGAAAAAGAAGGAAAGAGAAAGAGAAAAAGAAGGAAAGAGAAAGAGAAAAAGAAGGAAAGAGAAAGAGAAAAAGAAGGAAAGAGAAAGAGAAAAAGAAGGAAAGAGAAAGAGAAAAAGAAGGAAAGAGAAAGAGAAAAAGAAGGAAAGAGAAAGAGAAAAAGAAGGAAAGAGAAAGAGAAAAAGAAGGAAAGAGAAAGAGAAAAAGAAGGAAAGAGAAAGAGAAAAAGAAGGAAAGAGAAAGAGAAAAAGAAGGAAAGAGAAAGAGAAAAAGAAGGAGAGAGAAAGAGAAAAAGAAGGAGAGAGAAAGAGAAAAAGAAGGAGGAGAAAGAGAAAAAGAAGGAGGAGAAAGAGAAAAAGAAGGAGGAGAAAGAGAAAAAGAAGGAGGAGAAAGAGAAAAAGAAGGAGGAGAAAGAGAAAAAGGAGGAGGAGAAAGAGAAAAAGGAGGAGGAGAAAGAGAAAAAGGAGGAGGAGAAAGAGAAAAAGGAGGAGGAGAAAGAGAAAAAGGAGGAGGAGAAAGAGAAAAAGGAGGAGAAAGAGGAGGAGAAAGAGAAAAAAAATGGAAGGGGGAGGAAGTCTAATTGTGTTCAGGAGCGGGCCCGACCCCCGGGGGAGTAGGGTACCACGTTACCTGTCATACCAGAAAAGCCTTAGATATTCCATACAAAGCAAGCATTATGTGTATTGGAGGTATTGGTCTGAGAAGCAGAAGAGGTCCCAGCAAAACCACCTGGTCTTATGTTCCTCTGATTGGTCCCAAATAGCAGAAGTCAGGTCTTCCATCTGATAAATGTCATTGACTCTTGTGAGCCAGTGGGCTACAATAGGGGCTGCCTGTTTCCAGTGGCTCGGCATGCACACCCGGGCCGCATTGAGAAGATATTATACAAAGCACCTTGAAATGTGGTGTTCACATGGGGGTTAGACTGATGTTAAACAGGAGATCCCTACTTGCATCCATCACATGAATAGCCCCACCTGTGGCAATTATAACTCAGGCAAATCAGGCTGCTTCTTCCAATTCTAAAGTCGCAGAGTACTTCCATGAAAGTTTTTCCTCCTGAAATTGTCTTTACAACTTGCAGCTCTGTCTGCACTTCTGATACAATCAGAAAGTGCCATCCATCCGGCCACATGTGAGCACAGCATCAAGAGCAGCAGTGGGTGGGCTCTTTAGAAGAGTAATGTGATTATGACAATGTCCTGATGGATGGATGTCAGTCTGGAGGAATGGATGTCAATAGGCAAACCACCATAGGAAATGCAATGAGTGAAAGGGATGGGCCAGGGATGGTCAGGTTAGGGAGGAAACAGTTAGATCGGGGGTCAGCTACCAGATCTTGGCAAGGTGACTGGTAGGTCACAGTCAGGGCTTGCTGACCCGCAATCCCAGAGCATCAGAATGCAATGCAGAGGGACTACTTGTAAAGTTGGAGCTGTAGTAGGGAGCAAGAGCCGCATAAGTTGACGTCTCCTCTGTAGTCCTGGCTCCTGTGCCCTGTCATGGTTGGTGGGTGTAGCACCTGGCAAGCATGACCCATTCAAGTGAATGAGGCCGCTCTGCAAGTGCCCTGCAACCTTGTGCAGTACAGCAAACAAGGGGTTAAACAAGAAGCGGTGTGTTGCGCTCTTACCACCTGCTTCAACCCCTTGGACCCTGCAGAAGCATGCAGTTGTGGGGCACTTGCAGAGTGGCCCCATTCACTTGAATGTGTCTCGACTGACAGGCAGTAGCACCTACCAAAAGTGACAGGGGGTTAATTCCTGCTGCGGCATGTGTATACCTTTTGGCTGCTTCCTCAGAAGCTAAAGGGGGTAAGGATTGAGTGCGGTAAAACCATGACTCAACCACAGGGTTTTAACCCCCCGACTTTACATGTGAATGAGCCCCTAAGAGTGCAGCTGTTGGATGCAATTAAGGGCTCATTCACAAGTGCAGCAGACACTACTGCTCCTCTGTAAAGGGATCCAAGCGTGTTTGACAGGTGGTGAGGAAGCGATATGTTGCCTCCTCAACATCTGATTTAAACCCATGATTGCTGTGTGAAGCACGTGATTCTGACACAGTAGTACTGCAATTAGAGGTTTAAATCAGGTGTGAGGAGGTGACACTGCAACAATGTGATCTTTGACTTCTCCCATGTTATTCAGGAAGATTTCCACCTCTTTAAGGTTGCCTACCCCTGAGTTAGAAGATGCAAGAGATCCTCAAGCCAGGAAATGAGACCGGCTCTATCTTACTTGCTGTAGATTCTAAGGCACACTGCGAGAAGCTCACAGTGTGAGGATAATTCGGAAAGCGATTTCAGTATAGAAGAGGAGCCCGTACAACTGTGCAAGACTGAAGGTGGGGCTGGAGTACTGCTTCAGGTGAAATGACACTCCAAACTGCCACTTACAACACATCGCAAAACCCTTGCATACAGAGCCCACAAAGATCACAACTCCTATGTGTACTGTGAGGAATCTACATAGAAGGATACCTGCCAAGATGGCTCCGTTGTCAGTTACCCTGAACCATGAGTCATCATACAGCAGCACATATTCAAAACCTCACAAACTTCAATACAAAAAGAAACCTGTAAAACTACTTGTTAAAACAGAAAACAACAAGCACACTAGCAGAGCAGTGTTGAACAAACATTACAGATCCAAATAATAAGTCTTTCACTACAACCTGCTGTCCTGATCACACAGACACTGAACACCTACAGAGACAAATATCCTCCAGTAAGGCTAGGTTCACACTGTTGGTTTCCATGCAGCCACCTTTTTTCGGACACAGAAGCCCATTCATTTGAATTGGCTGCTATACCTATGGAAAACACAGGGAAAAGGTCCCTGCACATTTTCAAAAACTGCAGCTGCAGGGAAACCGCATAGTGGGCAGCACAGTGGCTAAATGGTTAGCACTTCCACCTGGCAGTACTAGGGTCATTGGTTCAAAACCCAACCATGGCACCACCTGCCTGGAGTTTGCATGTTCTCCCTGTGCCTGCGTGGGTTTCCTCCCACACTCCAAAGACATGCTGGTAGGTTAATTGGCTCCTGCCTGAATTGTCCCTAGTATGTGTATGTATGAATGTAAGTTAGGGACCTTAGATTGTACGCCCCTTGAGGGTTAGGGACTGATGTATATGTAAAGGCTGTGGGAGACAAGTGGGCCCATTGATAGAGCTGGAGGTAAGAAGCGCACTATAGTATGCGGTCAGACTTGGGTAGATGAAGGCAAGCTGATCCATTCTCAGGGCAGCACAGTGTCTAAATGGTTAGCACTTCTGCCTGGCAGTACTAGGGTCGTTGGTTTGAATCCCAACCATGGCACCACCTGCCTGGAGTTTGCATGTTCTCCCTGTGCCTGTATGGGTTTTCTCCTGGATACTCCGGTTTCCTCCCACACTCCAAAGACATGCTGGTAGGTTAATTGGCTCCTGTCTAAATTGTCCCTAGTATGTGTATGTATGAATGTGAGTTAGGGACCTTAGATTGTACGCCCCTTGAGGGTTAGGGACTGATGTGAATGTACAATATGTATGTAAAGAGCTGCGTAAATTGATGGCACTATATAAGTACCTGAAATACATAAATAAATAGGGTTATGTAGTTCCCAGCACAGGAAATCGCACGGCTCTTTACAGTGTGTGGGGGTGCCATGAAGAATTGGCATGTCTGGTAAAAGCAGCACGTTCTTGCTGCAGGTGCGGGAAAGTGCAATTTACACACAGTCCCGCACCCCCTCAGATGTGAACCTACCCAGGTGAAAAGTAAATGACATTTGGTTTGCTAAATTGGAAAAAAATTGCATTTCTTTTTTTTTCCTCCTTTATTCAGCCTTTTATTTTTGCACTCTTGGTGCTTATAAATCACCAACCCTGACCCCGCGCATACCCCTCCTCACCCAGCCAAGCCAAGGCTTTTTCAGCAACATCCTGCCTCCTCCAGTGTAGGCTGCATGTCATTACTACTTTCACACTGATCTGCAGCAAAAAGATATATGTGTTTTACTGTGTCTACAGGTGCGTTTTTGATGTGTTTTTGCCGCGTTTTCCATTGATTTCAATGAAAAGGTGCATATTTTTTTTACTGCACAAAAATGTAGCAAGCAGGATTTTGAAAAAGCAGTGGACCCACAACAGATCAGTGTTAGGAGTTCTATAGGAATACATGGTCACACATTTTTCTTCCACTTTTTAAGTGGTTGTAAAGGCCCAAGGTTTTCACCTTCATACATTCTATGAGCAGCATCCCCCCAATACTCACCTAAGCCCTCTCTTGGTTCAGTGATGTGCACTGGAGTCTTGGCTATACCGGAACTCCCTCTCCTCATTGGCTGAAACAGCAGTGGGAGCCATTGGCTCTGCAGCTGTCAATCACAGCCAGTGAGCCAATGAGAAGAGAGGGGAGGTTGGGGCCGAGCCACAGCTCCATGTGCAAATGGACACATGGAGGAGCAGCTGGGGAGTGCGCATGTTTGGGTGCCCTCATAGCAATCTGCTTGCTGTGGGGGCACCTGACAGGAGGAAGGGACCAGAAGCGCCAGCAGGGGACATGAGAAGAGGAAGATCCGGGCTGCTCTGTGCAAAATCACTGCAGGTGAGCATAGACATGTTTGTCATTTTTTTAAACTGTAAACCTTTAGAATCACTTTAACACAAAAGCAAAAGAGATCAGTGTGCAAGCGCCCTAGTGATTTGTGTTAGTGACAACAGTGGGACATGTTTGTGCAATGAGTTCAGAGTGGCCTCTTTCCTGTCAGTGTCCTTTCATCACTCTCAGTGTCTCATCAGCGTCCCCCGCTCTCCTGACAGCGTCTCCTCATCAGCGTCCCCCCCTCTCCTGACAGCGTCTCCTCATCAGCGTCCCCCCCTCTCCTGACAGCGTCTCCTCATCAGCGTCCCCCCCTCTCCTGACAGCGTCTCCTCATCAGCGTCCCCCCCTCTCCTGACAGCGTCTCCTCATCAGCGTCCCCCCCTCTCCTGACAGCGTCTCCTCATCAGCGTTCCCCCCCCCCTCCTGACAGCGTCTCCTCATCAGCGTCCCCCCCTCTCCTGACAGCGTCTCCTCATCAGCGTCCCCCGCTCTCCTGACAGCGTCTCCTCATCAGCGTCCCCCGCTCTCCTGACAGCGTCTCCTCATCAGCGTCCCCCCCCCCCCCTCCTGACAGCGTCTCCTCATCAGCGTACCCCCCTCTCCTGACAGCGTCTCCTCATCAGCGTCCCCCCTCTCCTGACAGCGTCTCCTCATCAGCGTCCCCCCTCTCCTGACAGCGTCTCCTCATCAGCGTCCCCCGCTCTCCTGACAGCGTCTCCTCATCAGCGCCCCCCCCCCCTCTCCTGTCAGCATCTCCTCATCAGCGTCCCACTCTCCTGACAGCGTCCCCTCATCAGCGTCCCACTCTCCTGACAGCGTCTCCTCATCAGCGTCCCCCCCCCCTCCTGACAGCGTCTCCTCATCAGCGTCCCCCCCCCTCCTGACAGCGTCCCCTCATCAGCGTCCCACTCTCCTGACAGCGTCTCCTCATCAGCGTCCCCCCCCCCCTCCTGACAGCGTCTCCTCATCAGCGTCCCCCCCCCCCTCCTGACGGCGTCTCCTCATCAGCGTCCCCCCCCCTCCTGACGGCGTCTCCTCATCAGCGTCCCCCGCTCTCCTGACGGCGTCTCCTCATCAGCGTCCCCCGCTCTCCTGACGGCGTCTCCTCATCAGCGTCCCCCGCTCTCCTGACGGCGTCTCCTCATCAGCGTCCCCCGCTCTCCTGACAGCGTCTCCTCATCAGCGTCCCCCGCTCTCCTGACAGCGTCTCATTAGCGCCCCCCCCCTCTCCTGACAGCGTCTCCTCAGCGTCCCCCCCTCTCCTGACAGCGTCTCATCAGCGTCCCCCCCTCTCCTGACAGCGTCTCCTCATCAGCGTTCCCCCCCTCTCCTGACAGCGTCTCATCAGCGTCCCCCCCCCTCTCCTGACAGCGTCTCATCAGCGTCCCCCCCCTCTCCTGACAGCGTCTCATCAGCGTCCCCCCCCTCTCCTGACAGCGTCTCATCAGCGTCCCCCCCTCTCCTGACAGCGTCTCATCAGCGTCCCCCCCCCTCTCCTGACAGCGTCTCATCAGCGTCCCCCCCCCTCTCCTGACAGCGTCTCATCAGCGTCCCCCCCTCTCCTGACAGCGTCTCATCAGCGTCCCCCCCTCTCCTGACAGCGTCTCATCAGCGTCCCCCCCTCTCCTGACAGCGTCTCCTCATCAGCGTTCCCCCCCTCTCCTGACAGCGTCTCATCAGCGTCCCCCCCTCTCCTGACAGCGTCTCATCAGCGTCCCCCCCTCTCCTGACAGCGTCTCATCAGCGTCCCCCCCTCTCCTGACAGCGTCTCATCAGCGTCCCCCCCTCTCCTGACAGCGTCTCATCAGCGTCCCCCCCTCTCCTGACAGCGTCTCATCAGCGTCCCCCCCTCTCCTGACAGCGTCTCCTCATCAGCGTTCCCCCCCTCTCCTGACAGCGTCTCATCAGCGTCCCCCCCTCTCCTGACAGCGTCTCATCAGCGTCCCCCCCTCTCCTGACAGCGTCTCATCAGCGTCCCCCCCTCTCCTGACAGCGTCTCATCAGCGTCCCCCCCTCTCCTGACAGCGTCTCCTCATCAGCGTTCCCCCCCTCTCCTGACAGCGTCTCCTCATCAGCGTTCCCCCCCTCTCCTGACAGCGTCTCCTCATCAGCGTTCCCCCCCTCTCCTGACAGCGTCTCATCAGCACCCCCCCCTCTCCTGTCAACGTCTCTTCATCAGCGTCCCCCTCTCCTATCAGCGTCCCTCATCAGCGCCCCCCACTCCTGTCAGCATCCCCTAAACAGCATCCCCCTCTCCTGTCAGCGTCCCCTAAACAGCGTCCCCCTCTCCTGTCAGTGTCCCCTCATCAGCGTCCCCCTATCCTGTCAGCCTCCCCTCACCAGCGTCCCCCTCTCCTGTCAGCATCCCCCTCCCCTCACCAGCGTCCCCCTCATCAGCGTCCCCCTCTCCTGTCAGCGTCCCCTCATCAGTGTCCCCCTCTCCTGTCAGTGTCCCATTCTCAGTGTCCCCCTGCTTTGCCAGTGTCCGGGGCCTCCAGTCACCCCGGAAGTCCGGCTCCGCCTCCTCCTCCCCCCCCCCCCCGCGCCTAGCAGCCCTCCGCCGCTCGTACCTTCAGGGTGAGGTGGTGGACCCGGGCCCGGCACACAGACACAAGGAACACAACAACAAAAGCCGTCATCCTCGAGCAGAGAGTACAGAGCAGCGCCATGTTGATTCCAGCATCAGCATCCCTCTCACTTCCGGGAATCGGCTCCACCCACGGTCACATGACAGCCGCTGCCCGACCACTTCTTCCACACGAGGCTCAGACCTGGCGATGACGTTATCTGCAGAGCCCGGAGCAGATGAGGATCTCGGGGCGGGGCGGAGGGTCATGTGGTGATCAGGCGGCAGGCCCGGTGTCACCGGCTTACTAGCTGTCTATCTATTGCTGGTTGTTCCTGGCACGACATTTGCAATAAAGATCACGTGATTTCCGGGAAGGGATTTATGGCTGCTGCAAAATAAGGAACACAAATGTTTCTTCTGGGAACTAGAAAACCAAACCCAGAGGGGGCCAATGAGGAGGTGAGGCTCCAGTCCGCGGAGGAGGTGCAAGGCTGAGAAGTGGGCGGGCCTTTCCAGTCAACAACACGTAGTGTGCGCCTCTTCCCTCCTAGACTGGCTGCATTCACATCTGTGTGTCACACTGGAGGGGTCACTACTAACAAACGGCACCCAAAACACCGCCCGAAAAAGAGCATGTAGTACTAAAACGCTCAAATCTCTGCGTCCTAAGCAGGTGCTTCTGTGGTGCGGTTGGCACGTAGGTCAGCCCTTAAACCCTGATGGCCTTGTGTGTCCGGCAAATGGCCTCAAATTCTCATACTACCACATGGATCCTGCCATGTTAATGCCAGGTTAATAAACCCCTTATGACGGGGTCTAAAATAAACCCCTGATGATGTCAGTGTTTAAAATAAACCGGTGATGACTGTGTATGCTTATAAATAAACCCCTGATGACTGTCTCCGTGTATAAAATAAACCCCTGATGATGTCAGTGTTTAAAATAAACCAGTGATGACAGTGTATGCTTATAAATAAACCCCTGATGATGGTTTCCATGTATAAAATAAACCCCTGATGATGTTGGTGTTTAAAATAAACCAGTGATGACAGTGTATGTTTATAAATTAAACCCCTGATGACGGTATCCATGTATAAAATAAACTGCTGCTGATGTCGGTGTTTAAAATAAACCGGTGATGACAGTGTGCGTTTATAAAAAAATAAACCCCTGATGACGGTGTCAGTGTAAAAAATGAATCCCTGATGACGGTGACAGTGCAAAAAATAAATCCCTGATGACAGTGTCTAAAATAAACCCCTGATGACGGTGTCAGTGTAAAAAAAAATACACTGACGCCATCATCAGGGGTTTATTTTACACATAGACACCATCATCAGTGGTTTATTTTATACACCGACGTCATAAGGGATTTATTTTTTACACTGTCACCGTCATCAGGGGTTTGTTTTAGACACCGTCATTAGGGATTTATCTTATACTCAGGCACCATCATCCGGGTTTATTTTATAAACGTACACTCATCACTGGTTCATTTTAAACACTGACATCATCAGGGATTTATTTTTTACACTGACACCGTCATCAGGGGGTTTATTTTATACATTGCAAACATCAGGGGTTTATCTTATACTCAGGCACCATCATCCGGGTTTATTTTATAAACGTACACTCATCACTGGTTCATTTTAAACACTGACATCATCAGGAGTTTATAAACGTACACTGTCATCACGGTTTATTTTAAACTCTGGCAACATCATCGGGTTTATTTTATACACGGACATCATCGTCACAAGTTTAAGTTATACACGAACACCGTCATCACCGGTTTATTTTATACACTTACATCATCGGGTTTATTTTATGTAGCGACACTGTCATTGGGTTTATTTTGTACACGGACACCAACACTGTCATCAGGGGGTTTATTTTGTACACGGACACCATCATCAGGGGGTTTAGTTTATACATGGACACATCTTCACAGGTTTATTTTTTACACCAACGTCATCAGGGGTTTATTTTATACATGGACACCATCATCAGGGGTTTATTTTTATACAAGGACACAGTCATCGGGGTTTTTTTTTTTTTATACACAGACACCGTCATCAGGGGATTATTTTATACACAGACGCCATCATTAGGGGTTTAAGAAAATAAACCGGTGATCACGGTGTCTCAGTGTATAAAATAAACCAGTGATGACGGTGTCCGTGTACAAAATAAACCCCTGATGACAGTTACATAGTTAGTCTGGCTAAAAAAAGACAAAAGTCCATCCAGTTCAACCATATAAAAAAAAAAAAAGTTATAATCCTACATCCACAGTTGATCCAGAGGAAGGCAAAAAAAACCCAGCAAAGCATGATCCAATTTTATCCTGCAGGGGAAAAATTGCCTCTCCGGGGATCAGGAAGGAATCGGATATTCCCTGGATCAACTTTACCTATAAATGTTAGTATCCAGTTATATTCTGTGTATCTAGGAAAGAATCCAGGCCTTTTTTGAAGCAATCTACTGAGCTGGCCAGAACCAACACTTGAGGGAGTCTATTCCACATCTCTCACTGTAAAGAAACCTTTCCGTGTTTGGAGATAACATTTCTTATCCTCCAGATGTAAAGAGTGCCCCCTTGTCCTCTGTGATGACCTCAGGGGGAATAACTCTACACCGAGTTCACTATATGAACCACTGATGTCTTTATACATGTTCATCATATTCCCCCTTAATCTCCTCTTCTCAAGAGAGTATAAATTCAGTTCCTCTAATCTTTCCTCATAGCTGATCTCCTCCATGCCTCGTATCAGTTTGGTTGCCCTTCTCTGCACTTTCTCCAGTTCCCCAATGTTCTTTTTGTGAATTGGTGCCCAAAACTTAACTGCATATTCCAGATGAGGTGTTACTAATGATTTGTACCGGGGTAATATGATATCTCTCTCTCTGGAGTCTATACCTCTTAATACAAGAGAGGATTTTGCTCGCTTTAGAAACCGCAGCTTGACATTGCATGCCATTATTAAGCTTGTGATCTACCAGAACCCCCAGATCCTTCTCCACCATTGATTCCCCCAGTTGTACTCCCCCTAGTATGTATGAAGCATGCATATTCTTAGTCCCCAAGTGCAGAACCTTACATTTATCAACATTAAACCTCATTTGCCACATAGTTTCCCAATTACACAGAGCATTGAGGTCGGCTTGTAAGTTGAAGACATCCTGTAAGGACGTTATTCCACTGCACAGCTTGGTGTTATCTGCAAAGACAAAAACAGTATTTTTAATCCCACACCCTATATCATTTATAAATGTAGCACCCTCCTAGATAGCTAGGGGGAGCTAGTTGATTAATTTTTCAGTCAGATTGTGAATAGCAGCCAATAGTTAGAGGGTCAGATTCGGGTTAGGGTTGAGAGGCTCTGCAGATCCGATCTCTTAAACCTCCCCCTGAGCTAAAGACTTGAAGAAGTGTACGCAGGTGAGCTGGTCTGCACTCTCAGGGGATCCTGCCAATCCCCAAGCAGTAGGCCTGGCATGGGGGTCAGGACAGTCCTTAAGGGTGACTGAGCCTGCTCAGAGGCCGGAGAGTTCAGGTGGAAGATGGAGTGAGGAGCCTGGGAGGGGGTCCAGGAGAGGGGGCATACCTACAGGCGGAGGAGCTGGAAGGGAGGATCTCTTATTGGCAATCATCCCTTGAGAGAGAGAGGGCAGCCTGGGAAGCAGGGAGGAGCCAGCCCAGCGTAAGGCCTGAAGACAGCGACCAACCCACAAGCTTGCAGGAGAGGATTGAGTGAGTAATCCCACACACCTTGGTCCAGCTAAGGGGAGAGGGCATTCTGGTGGGAAACCAGATCTAGCCCCCATCTGGGACTGCTGATTTTAAGGGGCAGGTTCTGGCCCCCTTTCCCAAGGATCCCCTAAGGCAGCTGGGTGAAGAGGAGATTTCATCTGGGGTCTGAGGTACACCAGGCGAGGCTGGATAGCTTTCCTAGAACAGGATGTTTGTATAATGGACTTGTTCATAGTTGGTAAGGAGTTTGTCCTCAGTTTGCAGTTACCTTGGGCATCCCAAACACCCCTCTACCCCATCCAAGTTCACCACCCCCCCTAATAAAACCTAAAAAAAACAAGCAAGGACTGTTTACTGTCTCCTGTGTGCAAGGTCTGAGGAAAACGCGTGTTGCCTGGCTGTGCAGGACTATAGGGGGACCCAAATCTTCATCAACTCCAACACTGAACCTTGGGGTACACCACCGACAACCCTAGACCATTCAGAGTATGAATCATTAACCACTACTCTCTGAATACGATCTTTTAGCCAGTTTTCTATCCATTTACATACGGATTTTCCCAAGCCTGTAGACTTTACCTTACACATTAGCCGTGTGTGGAGAACTGTGTCAAACGCTTTTGCAAAATCCAAGTATATCACGGCCACCGCCACCCCTCTGTCCAAGTATACCATGTCCACTGCCACCCATCTGTCCAACTATACCACGTCCACCGCCACCCCTCTGATTTCTTTTTATGAGGAGGTGAGTAAAACCTTGGACTTATGGACTTGGATTTATGTGACAACTTCTGTCTTTCATGAATCCATGCTGACTTTTGCTTAAAAAAAGTTTTTGCTGGAAAAAAACATTTGATGTGGTCTTTTTATTAAATCGTGTTAAATAATATGTTGGTTCTAGCATTGTGAAACCCAGTCATATGGAAATATAGATGTTCCCACCATAGTTTCTACACCATAGACACCATAGTGTCTACTGGGCATAATGAAACACTCCAGCACACCTACAGTATATCACACCCCTCAGACTGGGGAAAGTTAGTTCTGCAAAACCCCTTCTAGAGTCCAGAAATAGACGTTGTGTTTGGCAGCTGGACTCTTGTTTACTATAAAAACTACCAAGGATATTGAGGGCCAGTGATTCTGCCATATTGAATTGGACTGCAAGTGACCTGAAGTCCGCACTGAACCAAAGACCAGACGAACTTCAATTAAAGCCTAGGTTTACAAAAAAAAACCAAATTAGCACAAGGGGCATTACTTCGATTCCTGCACCACCAACACAATCTTCCAGTGGTGCAGACAGAGCTGTGAAAGGCACACATCAAGAGTACCCTTTTCCTCCATTCATAGAAGATGGTACTGCAGCTTCTAATAATTTAACAGAAATCTATGAAAGGAGAGGACAGACTTTTAAGTCATCTGCCTGTCCTCCATTCATAGGTCACCTTTCATTTATAGAGGTTGTAATAGTGGTCTCTGTGAATGGAGGAACTGGATGGAAAGGGCAAGCAAAGTCAAGCACTCTTGATGAGTTTAGTAAATAATGTACAAAATCTACTTGCGCTCTTATGTTAAATGATCAATGAATAAGCACATGTACAGTTGTGGCCAAAATTATTCAACCCCCAATGCTGTAAAGGGGTTTAGGGACTATAGTGTACATTTGGAATTGTATTCAGAATCAAATCCTACAAGGACGTTGTAACTACCCAAATGCAACTAAAATGACATCAATTGTTTATGTAATACAGTAGTAAATGGTTCTTATGTGGTTTCTTCATTGCCACAATTATTCAACCCCTTAAAGACTACCACTCTGAAGAACAGAGGTTCATACAGGTGCTTTCCATCAGGTATTGAAAACACCTGTGGATGTCACCGAGCAGCAATCAAGCATAATAAGCACCAATTAGGCAGCTTTAAAATGACTGTGATACTCAGCTCCTTCTAGACATTTACTGGTGTGGTTACAAACATGGTGAAGGCAAGAGAATGGTCCAGGAAGACAAGAGAAGAGGTGATTTCTCTTCACAGGAAGGGCAATGGCTATAAGAAGATTGCAAAGATGTTAAACATACCAAGAGACACCTTAGGAAGCATCATTCGCAAATTCAAGGCAAAGGGCACTGTTGAAACGCTACCTGGTCGTGGCAGAAAGAAGATGCTGACTTCGACTGCTGTGCGCTACCTGAAGCGTAGAGTGGAGAGAAGTCCCCGTGTGACTGCTGAGGAACTGAGAAAAGATTTGTCAGATGTGGGTACAGAAGTTTCAGCCCAGACAATAAGACGCACACTGCGTAATGAAGGCCTCCGTGCCAGAACTCCCAGGCGTACCCCCTTGCTGTCTCCAAAGAATAAGAAGAGTCGACTGCAGTATGCCAAAAGCCATGTGGACAAACCACAAAAGTTGTGGGATAGTGTTCTGTGGACTGATGAAACAAAATTAGAACTGTTTGGGCCCATGGATCAACGCTATGTTTGGAGGAGGAAGAACAAGGCCTATGATGAAAAGAACACCTTGCCTACTGTGAAGCATGGTGGAGGGTCAATCATGCTTTGGGGCTGTTTTGCTTCTGCAGGTACAGGGAAGCTTCAGCGTGTGCAAGGTACCATGAATTCTCTTCAGTACCAGGAGATATTGGATGGAAACGTGATGCAGTCCGTCACACACCTGAGGCTTGGGAGACGTTGGACCTTTCAACAGGACAATGATCCCAAGCATACCTCCAAGTCCACTAGAGCATGGTTGCAGAGGAAAGGCTGGAACATTTTGGAGTGGCCATCGCAGTCACCAGACTTAAATCCGATTGAGAACCTCTGGTGGGACTTAAAGAAAGCAGTTGCAGTGCGCAAGCCTAAGAATGTGACTGAACTGGAGGCCTTTGCCCATGAAGAATGGGCGAAGATACCCGTAGATCGCTGCAAGACACTTGTGTCAAGCTATGCTTCACGTTTAAAAGCTGTTATAACTGTAAAAGGATGCTGTACTAAGTACTAAGATTGAATGTCACTTGGGGGTTGAATAAAACTGATAATGCTGTGAGCACAGAAAAGACATTTGTGGTTATTTCATTATAACTGTTATGTTATATTTGTCTGACCTACAAGTGCCTCTTTAATGTAAATGTAAGCAAGATGACTGAATGATCAAAAGCAATGTCAAACTGGCCAAAACACTCAATTTCAGTGGGGGTTGAATAATTTTGGCCACAACTGTAGCTGCTAACATCTGATCCTGTACCAATAGATCTGATGAAGTATAAAAAATGAAGCAAAAAATGATGTAGCGCTAAACAAGAAATAAATAAATGATCTATTAAAATAAATAAATCATACTAAGCACATGGTCAGTATAACAAAGTAACACACTCCTTAACATGTGAAAGGAAAAATTAGTGCGTAATGGAACTAGATAAGTGAGATCTAAAACACATGTGAAACCCCTGCACACAGTGCACATATAAAAAAGTCCAGTGATCCGTATCACATTCCTTCCGCTCATGCAAAATCAATGGACTGTGTATGATCCCACACACCCCGAAGTGCAATCCAAAACCGGCTGAAATGGCCTCTCACCTCCTATCTGCGACCCTGCAGGGCCACAGAGCAAGTAATATCACCACTGGATCAAGATAACCTTCCTCTTGGGTAGATGACTTCCTGGAAGTCATCTGAAACAAAGAGGAAGTTCCATACCATGCGAAACAGCAAGGAGATGGTGGAAGTGGCAGCAGAGGAGGAGAGGTGGAATCAGTGTACTGGGGACATATCTTCAAGTCATCTACCCAAGAGGAAGGTTATCTTGATCCAGTGGTGATATTACATGCTCTGTGGCCCTGCAGGGTCGCAGATAGGAGGTGAGAGGCCATTTCAGCCGGTTTTGGATTGCACTTCGGGGTGTGTGGGATCATACACAGTCCATTGATTTTGCATGAGCGGAAGGAATGTGATACGGATCACTGGACTTTTTTATATGTGCACTGTGTGCAGGGGTTTCACATGTGTTTTAGATCTCACTTATCTAGTTCCATTACGCACTAATTTTTCCTTTCACGTGTTAAGGAGTGTGTTACTTTGTTATACTGACCATGTGCTTAGTATGATTTATTTATTTTAATAGATCATTTATTTATTTCTTGTTTAGCGCTACATCATTTTTTGCTTAATTTTTTTTACTCTTGATGAGTTCCTATCACAGCTCCATGGGCTGCACAGAAGATGGGGTGAACCCAATCAGAAGAGGAGGATTTCCACTAAATGAGGAGACCGCAACACAAAGGACATCGATCATAAGTAATGTTCCTCGTGATTTTTTTTTTTTTAGTAAACTTAAGCTTTAGTGTTTTTTCACTTTCGAAATCCATTTAAAATCTACAGTAGTTTTATTTATGATTTGTAAGATCTTTTTTTCTGTAAATATTTCCTGCTTATATTTCTTTTTCATTAAAGTGAAACTCCACTGGCCTTCTATCCAGGGATAGTCTAATGCTGACATCTTCTCCTGGTCTTCTTCTGGAGTCAGATTTTCACCCATCTTGTTTGGCAGTGCCAGGATGACTTAACTCACACACATGCTGGATTTTATGCATCCCGGCACATGCCGAAAACGTACATTGAGCTGCACATGCACAGCTCAGTGTACACTGTGAAACGGCAAGTAACAATCCTTTATTGCAGAAGATATACAGTATGCGAGCACTGTTCTGTTCAGGAGTGAGAACCATTCATCACTGGGAAAAAGAGGACCTCACCTGCTGACTGGAGACAAAATGTCTGGAACAAAGGTAATGATTCTATATTAAATACATGCAAAGTGCAAAGGTTTTTTTTTGGGGGGGGGGTAGGTGTCTAACCTGGGATGGGCTTTAAAACAGGGATGTCAAAAGTGTTTTTTGGGCCATGTATGGCATTCTGACTTTTACAAAAACAGCATCCAAATGTTAACTATTTGATTTGTAAATTCAGCAGTACGCAATTTGTGAATAAAAATTCTGCTCCTGTCAGTTCCCTGAGATGTAATTATTCCACCATTGTGCTCTTTCATCTTTCCCATTGCACGCCAAAGTTGAAGAAAGAAATCTTTGTCCCTCCTGTGAGAGGCATGCATGGTCCTCCACTCAAGATACAAGGCAATCCCGATTTTACACTTTTCACTATCCAGACAGCTTTACAACAACTGACTGAAAGTACTTTTGGCAGCTCTAGAAGCAATGTCACTTTTGGGACTCCAAAGGAATGGAAACTCACTTGATACCAGGTTGCACAAAATGTAAAAAATCGGAAGGAGCATATTCAGTTTCACATTTACACATTAGGACAGCCACTGAACTACCAAATGTCAAAAAAAGAAACCACAAATTGTAAATTGTATTTTTTCAAACACCATCCTCCTTCCTGACCACTGTGAGCCTGCCCCCATATCAGTCAGATCAACTGGTTTAATGACTGGTAAACCCCAATAGTTGTTGTAAATTGGAGAGGATGCCAACTGCGTATATGGAACAAAACACTACGGATCAATCACAAAGATGTTAAAGCAGGTAAAAATGAATTGCTATATGTTCTCTGACTGCAAGCAGGGCTTGGACAAGGGGTGGGCGGAAAGGTTTGCTGTAGGGGTACATATGAAAAATGTTGCTGCTCTCCATAACTATATCAAGAAAATAATTTTAAAAGACAGGATATCTGTTTCTATGGTGATTTATTTCATTTAAATTTACACTTTGCATATGTTTTTGTGACGGAGGAAAGGCAGGACAGAACACACAGAGTGGATGACAGACACACAAAGCTTTATTTGGACAAACAGACGGCAGTCCTTCAATACGGGGGGTGGCAGAGAGGGTGGATTTGCCACTAAATGGTAACGAGGGGGCCCCACCCACTTATAGTCCACTAGGAGAGCCAAGGGGGTGTCCCTGTAACAGGGGTAGTCCAACACAGGAGAGGGGTGCGAGGAGTCACCACCGCAACAGTTCAGGTAACACAGTGGGGAAGCAGGTACTCACGGATCCAACAGGGTGCCTGGTCTCCCAGGGGTAGAAGCAGAACGCAAGTACCTGTGGAGTCCGGATCAGGCGGGTGGCCTCTGGCTCTGGCAGACGGGCTGTGGTAGTCTCTGAACCTTCTGTGGGGTCTCTCGCAATCGCAGGCAAACTTTCTATGGCCGCCTCTTCCCTCCTGTGGGGTCTCTGTGAGGCTGGGGAGTAGACTGGCAGAGTCTAGTCAGAAAGGTCTCGCCGGAGCTTGAGATCCTTTTGCTGACTGCACACCGGAATGAAAAACGGAGCTTCTAGCATCAGCCTCTTAAACTGCTGTAGGACGCTCCCCGGTCGCCTTGGCAACCGGAAGGGGGGAGGTAATACTAGACCCCAGGGAGAACCAGGCTGGTTACAGGGACATCCTGGGGGGCTGGGATGATGTCTGCATAGATGAAAAGCAAGTTGGGAGATGTGCAGAGAGCTCCCAGCCAGCTGGCCGGGAGGGAGGGGGCCCAGAGTAATTTAATTAGGCCATTTGGCCTAGTGACACAGGGGACAATTGGAACAATACAGAGCAGGACTCTGAGGGCATGTGATACAAGGCATTAATAAGGGGATTAATAATTGGCAGGCTCCCATACCGTGACAGTTTTAAATAAATAAAACTGTCTCCCTGGTACAGGGCTCTTCAGGGTCTGGTCTGTAAATCAGTGGACTAAGGATCCAGAGAAAGGCAAAAAATGGTGATCGCTTGTCATCTGGGATTCTGAATGACTGATTTTTCCATCTGACTCTTCCCCATACACACTTACATGCGGTCTTCTCCTAGGTCAGGTGTTTTAGAGCAGTGGTACCCAAACTGCGACAAAAGAGCCAGATGTGGCCCCTTGCATGCTTTTATCTGGCCATGGGGAACTATTTTGTCTACTGTTACCAACAATGGGGCATTAATCCGCCTACTTACACTAAAGAAGGGGCATAATTCTTCCCATTGACACCAACGATGGGGCACAATTTCTCCCAAAGACACCAACAATGGGGCCCAATGACACTAATGATGAGGCACACTTCCTCCTACTGACACCAAAGATGGGTCATTGTTTTTTCCAACTGATGTCAGGACCTTTTCTACTCTTCATGCCCACACTCCAGTCTTAAGTTTTAAGGACAATAAACTGGCTCTTTGTATGGAGGGTTATAGAGGATCTTATCTTCCAATCACAGGTCCAAATATACACTCTGTTTCTCTTTCTTCTTTTTCATTTTGTCCTTTTGTCAGTGTGCAGGTTTCCTGCCTAAATAGGATCTTCACCCTGGAAAAAAAAAAAAAAATAAAAGTCAGCAGCTACAAATACTGAACTGAGAACATCCACAGGGATTGCCTAAGCCAGGGGTAGGCAATCTTTGAGAGATGAGAACTACCTAGACAACACGAAAGCAATTGAAGATCACCAAGGTTTCACGCCCTCCCCCCTTTTTTTAAGAAATTAACTATCAAGGCCTAACAAAATTGAAATGTAGAAAAATATAATAAAACAAATGTCACTTTAAAAATATAAACTTAGCCTACTTTAAAAGTGGACAGTGTCATTACGGCAGCGGACGGTGTCTGGACAGTGTTAGTAGGGCAGTAGATGTTGTCAGTAAGGCAGTGGATAGTGTCAGTAGAGCAAAAAAGGACTATTATTCACCATCACTATTCTATCCTGCTTAGGATTTATTCACTTTTTATATTTACTTATTGTATATATGGTTTGACATATTGTTTATTGTTATTTTTGTGGTTGTGTGTTTTTCACTTCTTCATTCACTTGTGGATCCGATTAGGATCATATCACGATTAAGATACTTGGTAAAGACCCCATGAGGATCTTATCACATGGTTTTTTTGTTTGCACATTGTGTCACTGTATATATTGTCTCCACTTTTTTGATTATACCAGTTTAAATATTTGATTTATGAATTGTGAGTAGCTCAACAGCATTTGTTCTTACTGTCCTTCAGTATAATCCTTCCCCCCAGGTTAATCTGTCCTCCAGTATAATATTCCCCCTGTTCAATCTGTCCCTCAATATAATCCTTCCCCCAGGTCAATCTGTCCCCTAGTATAATCTATGTCCCCAAGTCAATCTGTCCTTCAATATAATCCCTTTCTCCCATGTCAATCTGTGCCCCAGTATAATCCTTTTCTCCCATGTCAATCTGACCCCCAGTATAATCCTTTTCTCCCATGTCAATCTGTCACCCAGTATAATCCTTTTCTCCCATGTCAATATGTCACCCAGTATAATCCTTTTCTCCCATGTCAATCTGTCCCCCAGTATAATCCTTCCCCCCCAGTCAATCTGTCCCACAGTATAATCTTCCTCCTTCAGTATAATCCTTCCCCCCATGTCAATCTGTCCCCCAGTATAATATTCCCCCTGGTCAATCTGTCCCCAATATAATCCTTCCACCCGGTCAATCTATTCCCCAGTATAATTCTTTCCCCCACGTCAATCTGTCCCCCAGTGCAATATCCACCCATGTCAATTTGTCCTCTAGTATATACGGTACCTTCCCCCCAGGTCAGTCTGTCTCCCAGTATATTATTGTCCCTGGTCAGTCTGTTCTGTTCCCCAGTATAATCTCCCCCCCCAGTCAATCTGACCCCCAGTATAATTCTTCCACCCCAGTATAATTCTTTCCCCCAGGTCAATCTGCCCCCCAGTATATTATGCCTCCTGGACAGTCTGTCCCCCAGTATAATCCTTCCCCCCAGGTCAATCTGTCCCCCAGAATAATATCCCCCCTAGTCAGTCTGTCCTCCAGCTTAATCCCCCCATGTCAATCTGTACCACAGCAAAAATTCCCTCAGGTCAGTCAGACTGACCTAGGGAGATTATACTGGGCAACATACGGACTTGGGAAATGGGAGGATTGTACTGGGGGACAGATTGACCTGGAGGGATTATATTGGGGGACAGACTGACCTGGGGAGGGGCTTTTATGCGAAACAGCCTGCTATAATGTGCTCAGCCACAATCAGCCCCCCCCCACCCACTTCCAGATCACCTAACACTGTCCACAGTAATGACCCCCCACCGGCATGCAACAATGTTCACAGTCACAATCCCCCCAGTTCAGAATGTCTCATATTTCAGTTTTGCCCCCCCCCAAAGCCATCAGCTCCCCTACTCCCTCCCCCAGGGCTGCTGATAAAGTGACAAGGTCTGCGGTGGGGGTGGTAGAGAGGCTGTACATACGGTTGCCAATATCCCCTTTTCGTAAGAGATCACTTTGTATCATAACACAGTATATCCTCCAGGCCCGTTTGCATAGTAAGGTAGCTGGCTGGGGCTTGGGAGATCTGGAAGTCGAGAGGAAGGGGCTTAAGAGCAAAATTCATCTGCCCATTGACTGAGGAGGCAGCAGGAGGTGAGCGGCACTGTCTTCCACTGCTTCTTCTGCTAATGGGTACACAGGGTGCGCTGTCCATCACAGCAATCAAGTCTTCATCCCGTGGGCTTCCTGGGTTGGTGGGGGCTGGATCGGCTCTGCAAAGATTTTGCATTGATCGAGGTCAGTGAGGGAGAGTGTGTTGCTGCTAGAACTGTTAGAATTGCCTGTGCAATTCTATCAGTTCATCCCCCCATTTTTAATATCAGTCATTGTAATGCCACCAAAATTGCTGTTTTAATAGCTTATTGTCCCATGTTAAAAGGACAGCAATATACAGTAGGTGGCATTAAAATGACTGGTATTAGGCTCGGTTCACAATAGCCAGTGCGCCAAAATGCAATCTGTGGTGGATCTCTTTTTAAAGTGCAGCTAAGCAGCCAAGGTCAGGGATTCAGGAGGCAATCCTGCTACATCCTGAATACCTTTGTGTTTCTTTTTGCCAAACAGTAGTATATACTGTAGTACAGATAATGTGCCGCAACTGCAAGCCAAGATTTTTCTCTGCCTCACAGTTGCAGCATGGCCCTATTGACTGGCTAAGTTTGACAGGCGATGCTGCCAGTCAAACCAACATGCTGCATTACAGATCACCTTTAAAAAGTGCACATTTTTTTACCTGGAAAAAAAATGTGCATTTAATTATTTTAAATTTTGTTTTATTAGGAGTCTGTAAAGGTACTGCTGATCGCATGTGCAATGCAAGGCTCCTTCAGACTGTCAGTGTGGCTGTCTGTCTTGTACAGGCAGGCAGTTACGGAATGACAGGAAGGATCAACCTAAAGTGCTCACCAGCTCCCTTGCAGTTTATTGAGAACTACAAGCTATCAGCCGCAATGGCTGATGGTTGTTGCAGTTCTCCCATTCACAGAACTCTGTGAATGAATAATGTTGCTGAGTGGGTGGACACCCACATGGCCACAGATTTTTTTTTTTTTTTTAAATTGTGACAGCAGTTGCGAGGAGAAGAATTAGATCATATGGTGCAGAGCTATTGAAGTACCACAATAATACATGTAATGAGATGCAACAAAACTATTTAAAAGCATACGTCACATGTGCTCTATAGAATAAACATGCAACAAAGTGAATGGTATATAGTCCTGTACCAACTTTAGTTAAACATGCGTGATAGTCAGTACTAATTTCTTTAAATCAAATTGACATTCAAACAACTTGATTGGTGAATCTCAACAGTGATCAACGTGAAGAACAACACTCCTTTTATGATAGTTCATAATAAACAATCGTGCTTAACTTGAATGAAAATAACATGCATGTGGCAATAACGCATGTGAAATCAAGTGATGGTGTCAGCACACTCCTCCTGTGGCTAGATTGCCCCCTCACCTTAAATCTGCGACCCAATGGGCCCTCACACCTTTAAGATCACAAAAGGATCTTTCTGCCAGGATGGAGACCTCAGCCATGCTCCTATGGGCGCACCTATGGACCCCTCAATGATGGGTAGGTATTCAGGACACTCTGAGCACTGCTTACAACTGGGAAGGTCACTCATTATAACCATGATGTGTGAAAAAGAAAACTTCCATGGTGCAGTAATTCTTGTAAAAATGTGGTATTTAATATAAATAGGTAATGCTCACTCACAATAGCTGATAATCCACTTCAGTATTTATTTCAGGTACTTATATATATGTAAAGCGCTTTTGATGGCGCTATATATTGTACATGCACATCAGTCCCTAACCCTCAAGGGGCGTAAAATCTAAGGTCCCTAACTCACATTCATACATACACATACTAGGGACAATTTAGACAGGAGCCAATTCACCTACCAGCATGTCTTTGGAGTATGGGAGGAAACCAGAGTATCCGGAGGAAACCCACGCAGACACAGGGAGAACATGCAAACTCCAGGCAGGTGGTGCCGTGGTTGGGATGAAAACCTCATGCCTGGATATACTGCATGGGTTCTGGCTTGTTTGGGTGTATAAAGATGGCCGCCGCACCGGATGTGCGTCACCGCGGGCCAAACCGGAAGCTGCGTCACGGCGTATCTACGCGTTGTGACTTCATCAGGATAACGCCATTGGTGCGCAGCTCTCCCTTATATATGGATCTAATTGGCGATGGTCAGCTGTGATCTATTTGTCCTCAAAATCACCGCCGGTAGCAATTTTGCCGTAGTCCGATGGTTACTGCAGTACATTCCCATGGATAACCTCCATTGCTATTATAAATTACAAAGGAAAAATCCACAACACAGAGATAATATTGTTTGCTATCAGGCCATATATGTCATAATCAAAATATATGACATATAGAGCATATAAATAAAATTCATAAATATATAGCTATATTAAAGGGAACTAAATCTAAAATTATATCTTTATTAAATGCTCAATAAAATAAATTAGTTACTAGACTTTAAAAAAAAAAAAAAAAAATATATATATATATATATATATATATATATATATATATATATATATCACCTAATGCCTCCTCATGCAGTATACCCATACATTTACACAGTGCAGTAAACTGTAAAAACATAAATATGTGATTATACTTAAAATGAATACTAAAATACCCACAGATTAAAATAGATAAATACAAATAATGACATCTTAAATACCCTGTTTAGACACCTGTTAAAAATCACTAATAAAGCAATTTAAATCAAACTCTACATTTAGCCCTTTTGGAGCCTGTGTACCCATGTAGAAAATCCATCTGGATTCCGCTTTACTCAGCGATCTAACCTTGTTACTGCCTCTCCAATGTTTTTTAAATTTTTCAATACCCCAAAATTTTAACGTCCGGGGGACTTTGTTATGATGTATGGCAAAGTGCTTCGAAACACTATGTTTAGGGAAGCCTTTATTTTATATTCTGTACACGTTCTCTAATTCTTTTCCACAACGGTCTTTTCGTTCGTCCAATATACTGAAGACCACATTCGCACTCAAGACAGTATACTACACCTTCAGACATGATATAAAGTCTTTGATTTCATACTCCTTACCAGTTGTGTTTGCTACAAACTTTTTAAGTTTTTTATTTCGTCCGTTGGTAGTCAAACAAGCATAACAATTCCTACAGGGGAAAAATCCCTTATCATCTAGAAATGTAACCTTATTTTTAATAGGAGGGTCCAATACATTTTTAACTATCTTGGCTCTAATGGTCGGCGCTTCCCTGTAAATAAACCTGGGGTAATCTGACAGTATTTTATTTAAAACTGGATCTAATTTTAAGACATTCCAATGCTTAATAAAAATTTGTTCTATTTTCTTATGTTGGCTATTAAAATCTAGTACTACTGCTAGTTGATCTTCAAATATTTTTTTCTTTCCTAACATCCTGGAGTAGAGTCGATCAGTGTTACCGATTTCTTCTATTTTTCATAACTTTTTTGTCTCAGATAACCTTTTTCTAGGAATCGTTCTCCTACTCTATTAGCTTGTTCCAAGTAGTCATCCTTTAAGGTACAATTCCGCCTGATTCTGACAAGCTGCCCCTTTGGGATATTGTGGAGCCATACAGGATGGTGACAGCTTCCTAGCGGTATGGAGCCATTTCTATCCACTTTTTAAAAAAATGTTTTAGTATATAATTTTACATATTACTAATATTTAAGTCCAGAAAATTAATTTCTTTATTATTTTATTCCCAGGTGAATTTGATATTTTTATTGTTAATATTCAGCTTATTCAAAAATATGAGAAGAGTGTCAAGATCCTCTTTCCATATAATCAAGACATCATCAATGAATCTCTTGTATAACTTCAATTCTTTAGGATAATTACAATATACGGACTCTTCCTCCCAATGGGCCATAAAAATATTGGCTACACTGGGGGCAAATCTTGTCCCCATAGCGACCCCCTTAATCTGCTTGTAATATTTATTGGCATGCCAAAAATAGTTATGGTTAAGGCAGAATTCTAGACATTCCAGTAGATATTTTCTCTGCTTCCATGATATATTGGTATACTAGCTCAGACCCCACCCTACTGAATTCATAGCATCTTCATGACTGATTATAGTATACAATGAGGCTACGTCAGCACTTGCCATGTATATATTTGTGTCTGTAGCAGGCTCCTTGTACAAGAGGATTCAGAAGGAATCACATGATCAGCAGTCAGTCCTTTCTCTCTCTCTCCTATTTGTAAAACCTGGGCATTCTGCCAAGTTCATGACTCATCCACTACACAGCAAAGAACGCTGGGAGGGGGAGGAAGCAGGAAGTGAAGGGGAGAACAGAGACACACGAGGCTGGAGAAAAGACAGGGACATGTGGAGCCCGTCCAAGCAGAGGAGGAGGCACTACAGCACCCAGCGCGGATAGAGGGACCCTGCTGTGTGTTCAGAGTCTGGTGAGCTGTCCCACTGGAGAGAGTAAGACACACCATTTACACTTTGCATATAGACTGGGACATCCACACCCCACTGCTGGGATCTCACCCATCTGGGGCCCTGTGCAAGCCACAGATCCCCCTGCCTGCTTTGCCCCTCACCACCAGTGTAATTGAGACTGTCTGCCCCGGGGACTGACACATACTGGGAGATTGCATCCTGCGACTGCCCCTGGTCTTGGGGTGCTTTGTGTTGCGTTTAGACACTGAGGTTGGACCCTCTCAGCCCAGAAACCTAGTGAAATTGGATGTAACCCACACCAGCTGAAACTCCAAAGAAGCCTTCAGCTGCTATTTACTTCATTGTAAGGACTAAACGTGCACCAACTAGAGCTCCACCGTTACAAGGACTGAAGTGGGGGAATCTGGCTTAGTAGCCTTATTAGAGGTACCTCTTTATTGCATTCTGTTCTGACTCTGAGGTGATTTTTGGCCAACGCCCCTCAGAAGCAGAATCATACACCGGTGTGGGTAATACATTTCATTGATAGAGTATAAGTAAGTTTATTTGTTTGATATCAGTTGTATTTTGCTTAAAGTGCGACTCTGCCATCCGGAGACTCTTGGCTGTGAAGCCCTCTAGTGACAGACCAAATTTACTGCATTGCATAAAAGAAGAAAAGTAAGTTTTGAAGTTGAAAGGGGAACCCCACCCCTCTACACTGCATTTCATTCTCCATAAAATTGTTCTTGTTTCATTTAACCCTGTGTCAGCAAATTTCTTGGCGGGGTATTTGCTATTCATTACCAGTTGTGCCAGAGGGATTGGGTTTGCTTAGGGTTGGATCTATTGAGCGCAGGACCCATAATATATTACAGCTTGTCCCAAGGGGCAGTGCTACACGTGGGGGCTCGTCCGGGATTCTTGCTGCTCAATTACCCAACAACCACTCAAGCAGTGCCCTATACCAACTCCTAAGATGGACGTCGCAGCCGCGACCAAGTGGTGCAGCAGGGAAAATGCTTGCCCAGAACGGAGTGTAGTGATCGAGTTCCCCAGAGAAAAGGGGACCGAAGAACAGATTAACAAGATAGTGAATGCACTACCCACAGAGGGGAAGAAAACGTGCGTGATAGATGTGATACCCGCCTCAGACACCACCCTGGCATATGCCCTGCTAGAGTGGAAGAAGGGGATCCCTGACAGTTTCCAAGGAGCCAATATCCAAATAGAGGATGGGACAAGGCTCCAGTTACTTCAGTTGAACACCCCAGGGCCTAGTTGTGCAAAACCTGAGAGGGAAGAACCCCTGTTCCAGACACCTCTAGCCACCATAGGCCCGGAATTCCTCACTGCATTGGGGGACTTCATGTTAAAATGCCACAAAGACCCCTCTCCATACACAGGGATGTATCGGAAGCTCCGATTTTTCTCGGGTAGGCAACCAATACCTACCGGGGAGGATGGCCCAGAAGAGTGGCTAGACCAAGCCATGCAAGCACTAAGTGAATGGGACATTCCTGAGGCCCACAAGAAACAGAGGATTACGGAGAGCCTAAGGGGCCCTGCATTGGAGGCCATTCGCAACCTAAAACTTAGCAAACAGGATTGCACTGCTCAGGACTATCTAGATATTTTGCAAGATGTATTTGGGCGTACTGAAAAGGCTTCAGACCTCATCTATCAGCTAGAGCATACCTACCAAAATGACGGGGAGAAACTCTCCAGTTACATGGGACGTCTAGACAAGATAATATACCAAATTCTGCTAAAAAGGGGAATAGGCCCTGAAAGAGTAGATGAGGTTCGGGCGCAACAAGTCCTACGGGGAGCCAGGCCCCTAGACCCCATTGCTATTCTATTACGAACTCGGCGAGATGGTGGCCTCCTGAACTATCCAGACTTGATCCGGACTGTGAGAGAGGAGGAAGCCATGTTGGATGACAAAGAGAGACAGTCAGACTCTGTTGTAGGGGTCCGGGTAGTCAATGTGGGAGGTGACACCCCTGAAGTTGAACTCCTTAAGACTCAGGTGTCCCAACTAATGGAGATGGTGACCTTACTAATGGCGGGACTGTCGGGTTTAGCGAGAGAGACGAGAGCAGTTTCTGAAAACCTGTCAGGAGTTGCCCCAACGCAAGCAACTAGTCCCACCATTCAAATGACCTGCTTTAATTGTGGAGGGACTGGACATGTCAGGAGAGTCTGTCCGAGCCCCAGGAAGCCTGAAGCTAAGAGCCAAAAACCGGCGGAAAACTTCAGAGGGCCCTGGTGAAGGAGCAACCCAGGGACCCCACCACCGTAGCTAGCTCCACTCAACCAAGTAAAGGGGGGGCGAGGAGAAAATCTGGTCCTATCCAGAAGGACCCCACCATCCCTTACAAACAGCCTAGGGAAAATGCCACTTCACCTGGGAGTCAACCACGGCTTAGGCCGAGCCAAAACTCCCCCAGGAGGGGAGTAAGGATAAGAACTGCAGAACAGAAGAAGACGGCTACCTGTTCACCACTCCCTGAGAATTTAGTGGGACCCTCCCCTGTCGTCCCGATTCAGGTAGAAGGGATTTATACCAGGGCTCTTCTGGACACCGGAGCCCAAGTAACCCTTCTGTACCGAGACTTCTATGACAAGCATCTGAAGCATTTGCCCTTGCAGAAGCTGGAAGACCTGGAAATATGGGGTATAGGAACCCAGAAGTTTCCCTATGATGGTTACCTATCGGTCAGACTAACTTTTGATCCTTCCATGACAGGGAAGGCTGAGACTTTAGAAGCCTTAGCCGTCATCTGTCCCCGGCCGCCTGGGGCCAATAGGAGTCCCCTAATCATAGGGACCAACACCAATCTTGTCAGAAGGCTGTTGGCGCCATTGGTCGAAGAGCCCAATGATCAACCCACTTCTGTACATCCCATGCTGAGGAAAGCATATCAGCGCCTGGTACAAGAGAGGAGAGCCCCAGCGGAAAGAATAGGGAAGATATGGCGCCTGGATCAACACGAGAAGGTGCTACAACCCGGAGAGGTGGCGTGTTTACAAGCATCAGTCAAATTGACCTGGAAGCAGCCAGGCCCCTTCATTGTCCTTGAGGCTGATGGCTGTGAAGAGAACACAGGAGTGGAAATCCTCCCGGAGGTAGTGTCAACAAAAGCGCTACGGAGGAGCCACGGAAAGGTTGCGGTCAGTGTTCATAACCCAACTGCTGCCCCAGTGAAAATCCCAGCTCGGGTGCTGTTAGGACATGTGGATCCTGCAACCCCAATCTTGCCCACTGAGCTAGGGGACGGAAGAGAGAAAGAAATACCTGTCGATGCGTTTTACCCAAGGAACACCCCCCTTTCCCCGGTTTGGAGAGAGAGAGCAAAGAATCAACTCCTAAGGTGGCGGGCTGCATTCTCCAGAAGTGAGTTCGATGTGGGGTGTGCAGAGAGTGCCCATCATCGGATTCGGCTTCGAGAAGACGCCCCATTCAGGGAAAGGGTTCGACGAGTTCCATTGGGAGATTTGGAAGACCTGCGTGAGCAATTGGCAGAGTTGAAGAGGACAGGCATCATCAGAGAGTCCCGAAGCCCATACGCCTCTCTGATAGTGGTGGTCCGGAAGAAGAACGGATCTTTGGGATTGTGCATCGACTACTGGACGCTAAACCGAAGAACTGTTCCTGATCAGTATACCACCCCCAGGATAGAGGATGCTTTGCAAAGCCTATCAGGGGCAAAGTGGTTCAGTGTGCTGGACCTGAAGAATGGGTATTACCAGATCCCCATGCGCCCGGAAGACCGAGAAAAGACCGCGTTCATAACCCCAATAGGGTTCTTTGAATTTGACCAGATGCCTCAAGGTTTGTGCAACTGTCAGGGATCCCCTCGATCCCCGCCGCGATGGTCCCGGCGCAGGCGCAGTGTGCCGCCCTGTGCAGGGACTCAAGCATTAGGTCCGGGCCGGCCGCGGCGTTCGAGTTTGCGCATGCGCAGTAGAAGCCGCGGACGCCCGCTGGGCACCAATGACAGCGCAGGGCGGGATATTTAAACGACCCTGAGCTGTCATTCAGTGCCTTCTGGTCTTACCTGTATCCTGTATCTGCGAACCTGTGAATTGTAAGTTTTGACCCGGATTGTGCTTTGACCTTGCTGTATTTCTCCTGCCCTGACCCTTGCTTTGCCTGACCTCTCTCCTGGATGCCCCCTATTGAATTTGACCTGCTGTTGCTGACCTGGCGTGTGACCCGACCATTCTATGCCCGCTGCCTTGTACCTTGCCGTCCTGTCTGTTACCGACCCGGCCGTCTGACCTTGCTCATCCATCCATCCCGTGCAGTGGGGTCTGCTGACCTCCTCATATCAGACTCTTCCCCGTGGGAGCCCTTGGCGCATACCTCTACCACTGACGGATGCACCCAGTAGCCACGACCTGGTCTCAGGGGGCTCCAAGTCCATCCCCACCATCAGGGGCCCTGGTGAACAAGCACCCTGGGACTTAGACTCCGTGCGCTGGGGACGCCTATTCAGTGGGGAGCTAGTGGTACCGCCAGGCGGTCCCT